>NC_028637.1:46028658-46065760 GCF_001406875.1 Solanum pennellii
GGGGGGGGGGGGGGGTGCTCTGTTTTAAGGGAAGGATTTTTGTTCCTCGAATGGATCACTTGATTCAAAATTGTTGACAGTATCTCATGGTTCTCCGTATTCCATTCATGCGAATGTGACCAAAATGTACCGAGACTTGAAACGACTTTATTGGTGGCTTGGAATGAAGAAAGACATAGATGAGTTTGTGGCCAAGTGCCAAAAGTGTCAACAAGTAAAATATGAGCACCAAAGGCCTGCAAATTTGGTCCATAGATGTCAATTCTTAAATGGAAGTGGCAAAGGATGGCTATGGATTTTGTGGTTGGTCTCCCCAAGACCTTGGGAAAGTTTCATTCCATTTGGGTGATGGTTGATATACTGGCTAAGTCAACCCACTTCATTCTAGTTAGAGTTGAATATAACATGCACCAGTTGTTTAAGGTATGTGTGAAGGAGATAGTGAGTGTTGCGCCCATATTGAACACGCAAGTGTACATGATCGTTCAAGTATTAAAGTAGCTTTTATTAAGAACCGAGTATCAAACCCAAAGAGAGGGTTACAAGATTGATTAATTTTCTAATCAAAAATTTAAACAAGAAGTAAACAAACGTGATACAATTTCTAAGATTTCAAACAATGATTGGGTAAAGTCCAAGGTTGTAGCTCGATTCAGGAATCATGCATATTTCTTGTAAAATGGATATCATCACTATCGAATCAATGATCACATGTTTAAATGTATGATTATTGTCTCTCGGCCTCTAATCCTCTACAATAAATGGAAATCTAACTACATCCTTGAGCGGGGATAGGTTGGACCAATTATCGAGCATTATGATTTCTTCATGTAACATTACCAATCAAGATTTCTAGGTATATCTCTATCCTAGATACAAATTAAATCTAATTATTAAGAGAAAGGCATGCTCCTCATGCCCGCGTTCTGTCCTCTTATTCCTCTCCCTAATTCAATTTATACAATATGTTTATTTCAATGGTAATCAAGCATGAAATATAAAAAAACATGAACATAAGAGAGATTCGTATGATAGTCAATGACAATCCATAAAACTTCAATAAGTTACAATCACCATGTAGTCACAACCCTAGAATTAGGGAAATTAGCTACTCATAGTAGGAATTTTGATCAACCAAAGTTTAAAAATCATAAATAGATTGAAAGTAAAAGAGTTTAGGAAAGAGCCCTAAAACCTAATGAAATATCTCTCCAAATTGTCGTTCTTCAAAATGCATAAAAAGAATATTATAGAATATTAATTTATTTATAGTTAAGTCGAAACGGACAATACTAGGATATTGGGGCACGACGTGGAGGTGTTCGTTCAACACTAGTTCGAGGAGTTTGTTTCTTCTCCAAGACGCAGGGATGTCACGATTCATTCTGTCCCATTTTTAATTCGCGACCAAGAATAGAATTCCTCTCCATGACGCAGAGAGGATAAGATTCGACTTGTACTTCATTTCTTCATTTTTTAAAAATTATTTTTTATCTTTTATAGATACCACAAGAAGTACAAAAATGAGAGGACAACTCCTAATACCTACTTAGAGTGTACTTCATTTCTTCATTCTTCTTTCTTACTTTTTTTCAACTTGGATCCTCTCGTGATTCTCAATGCCCATTTCAGTGTTGTTTATTCCTTCAATATTATCTACACAACTAATCATGTTGGTTAGTATATATACAATTGAAAAACTTGACATGACTATAAATCAACATAAAATGATTCCAAACTTGGCCTAAATGCGTGTATTATTTGGTTATGCCTAAGATGAGTGAGGTTGTATAGAGTGCCCCTTTTTATCATCTCACACTGTGGTACACAGTTCATATCCAAGTTTTGGAGAGAATCTAATGATGAGTTGGCCACTCAACTCACTTTAGTACAACTTTTCATCCACAAACGGATAGACAATCATGGAATACTATTCAAGTGTTAGAGGACATGTTGAGGGAATGTGTGATTGGCTTTGGAGGACATTGGGATAAGTTCCTATCATTGTGTGAGTTAACCTATAATAACAGTTACCACTCCAGCATTATTATGGCAGTGTTCGAGGCACTTTATGGGAGGGGGTGTAGATCACCCATAGGATGGTTTGAGGTTGGAAATGTGAAACCTTTGGGGGTTGACTAGGTGAAGGATGCTCTAGATAAGGTAAGAGCATCCAAGCTAAGCTCTTAGCAGCCCAACGTCGACAGAAAAAGTATGCAGACCATAAGTTAAGAGACATGGCATTTCAGACGAGTGAGAAAGTTCTTCTTAAAGTGTCACCCATGAAAGGGATGATGAGATTCGGCAAGAAGGGAAAGATTAGTTCTCGAGACATTATACCATTCTAAAAATTCTTGACTGTGTAGGGACGGTGTCTTATATGTTGGCTTTGCCTCCTAAATTATTGGGAGTTCATCCGGCATTTATGTGTCCATGTTGAAATATCATGGAGACGGGGATTACGTCATAAATGGGACCTAGTTTTGTCAGACAAGGACCTTCAATACGAGGAGGAATTGGTTCCAATTCTCGATCGCGATATCTGGAAGCTGCGAACCAAATAGATAAAGTCTATGAAGTTTCAATGGAAGCATCATCCAAATGAGGAAGCTACTTAGGAAATCGAGAAGGACATGCAAGACAAGTATCCCAGTTGTTCAATGATTCAGGTACTACTATATCCTTACTTTAGCCAGTCTTTCTTAGTTGATCACTCAGAGACGAGTGATGGATAAATTGGTATCTATTGTAACCTATTTCTATTGTTAGGGAAAAGCCTTTATGGAAAGAACTGGGTCCAGAAAACTTTAGAGTCGTGACGTAAAAATTCTTAGCCAAGTTCACATTTAGAAGAAAATCGAGTCATGTGATGTCTATTAAATCTAGTAATGAATGAGATATTTAATATAAATTTCTCTACATGAGTGAATATCCAAAACATTAAGAAGCCTGTACGGCTTTACGAAATCGAAATTCGGGTGAGTAGAACTCTCGTAATTGATCTTAGCTTGAATGTGTAGATTTTGAACGTCAAGGCTTGAATGTGTGTTGTGAAATGGGGGTTTGAAACTCTAATTCAAATGTATTGTCTCCGCGCAAGACTTTAAGGGGAAGTTGTGGCAGGATAAGGTCCGCCGTAGCGGCCCAGTCGTGAATTAAGTCGAGATTAAACCCCAAAAACGTTCTTTTTTAGCAATTTTTGTTCTTGAGAGCTAAGAAACGACCAAGGACAAGTTCTTCATAGTTTACCACCTCTTCTAGCTCGAAATGTAAGATTTTTACTCCTCTAAAATCCATTTTTTGATCTGTAGAGCTTAGATTCAGTGAGATTACCAATGGGGAAAGATTTTAACCTAAAACTAATGGTGAAAAAAGCCCTAAGTTGGGTATTAGGATCTTGGGTTTGGATTAGCGTTGATAATTTCGATTATAATCCGGGTAATTAGGCCTCGTTTATTGATCCTTGGATTAATTTGTTGTTTTTAGACCATGAACAATCGTAAAGAATCTGAAAAGGGAAGATTCAAATGCCTTAGGGAGATTCAAGCTTGGTTTCTAGGTAGGTGATGGTTTGATTTCATGTTTGTGTTATGTATGTAGGTAATTACTTCATTGTAATGCATGTATGTATGTGAATGAAACACTATTGATCAAACCAAATGAATTACGTATGAATGAACAAATGTATGCCATGATACAAAAATTGATTGTATGTGTATGATTATGTATTTTATGAGTGTGAATGTAATTGTGGTTTTGTTAATTGGATCATGTATCACGTTCTGACACATACATAGGATCGGGTGTCATGTTTCGACACATATCTTGTATCGGGTTTCACATTTTGACATATTAATTGGGATCACGTGTAATGTTCCGGCACACTAACAGTTTGTGTATGGGTTCCATGAGAGGATTGTTGTATTGTTATATCTATTTGTTATTAAGAATGTGAAATTGTACATTACTCCTCAAACTATAAGCGATGTGTGTGTGTGTGTGTGTGTGTGTGTGTGTGTATTCTGTACATGTCATTATTACTATGTATGACTGCCTATGTATGTTTCATTTATTGGAATAGATGTGTGATCCTTCCAGTACACTGTGGTTATAACTTGATACTGCACTTGCTCGTTCTTTATTGAGGACAGGGCATTTTTAGGCGGCTAGTGATAGACTTCATCTAGAATATCACTGATTGAGATCATATTCAAGGGTGAGTCAATTCTCTCAGGCTACCATAGGTCCTTCAATTTAGTTTAGTCTATTCCTTTCGAACTCAGACTGTTTAAGATATTTCTTATGTTTGGTTGGGGTTGTACCCATTTCTCTTAGACTTGTTTTACTTTAGGTGTTTTGGTACAACGACATTTAGTGTTATGGGTTAACTTCCGCATTAGTTTGATTGATGTTTTGAGTTTATGGGAACTCAATATTTCTTCACATTTAAACATGTTTCCGTATCTTTAAATGCTTAATTTTTGGTTAAGTTGCTTAGTCTGGTTGTGGTAATGGTTCTCCCACCGGAGGGTTAGTGTGCGTGTCAATCATGACGGTCTAGGTCATGACAAAGGCCAACTTAGAAGATTTTGGAAGTTAAGGAAAATCTTTCTTATGAAGAGGTTCTAGTTGATATTTTAGACTGGCAAGTTCAGAAGCTTAGGAATAAATAAGTTGCTTTTGTGAAGGTTCTTTGGAGGAATCAATTATTAAGGGGTGCTACTTGGGAGGCCGAAGCCGATATGATGTCTAGGTTTCCTCATCTTTTTCCCTCCTCTCATATTCTATATTGAGGTGTTAGTTCCTCATGATTCATTCTTTTGGATTCATGTGTTTTACTTATTCTCATGTTTCTACATGCATGTATGTTCATGAAAACTTGATTTTTTGTAATATGATTTAGCTTGATATAATTCTCCATGTTTATGTGCATTTTTATGAAATTGCATTCATGATGGATTTTTAGTTCCCCTCTGACTCTACTCATGCTCGATTAAGTCCCGTTCGAAGATGAATGTTCTCAAAAGGGAGATATTGTAACACCACTGAAGTTGGAAAGTCGAAAAGTAATGTAAAATACAGAAAATTGGTGGAAGTAGTGGTCAAAGAATCCAATCTACAAATTGTAAAATTCTTACGGGCCATAACATGTGAATCATAAGAATCAAAGTTGAGTTTTAGAATTTCAAGTTTCTTAAGTTGACCTACAGATAGAAAGGATGAATCGTAGGAGTTTTGATGGACCATAGAAAGGTCCTGTAGAAGTATTCCAGACTTGGTGAAATTCTGGAGTAAAAGTTGAGTTCTACGATTTGGGTTTACAAACCGTAGGTAGCCCTACATGTCGTAAAAATGTCTTGTCAAAGCTGGCATTCCTAGATAATTGGCAAAAATGGGATGTATACTCTATAACGAATCAATTATTGTGTCTCAAACTCTCGAACCTGAGTGACTCTCCTTTCTCACACTCTAAGGACAAAATGGCCATGAAAGGCATTCGAAAATAACTCTAAAGTCACTGGAGGAGATCCAACTTCTAAGACCTTGAATAAACTCTCCAATACTCTCTTGCTGACAACCACCTCTAGCAACTCTCTTCATGTGGCCAGAAACTCATAAACGTCCTCGCTCTTTCCACTTTAACACTGGGGTGGGTCCATCTTCTGGAATTTCTCATACATGCATTGCTCATCCTATGTTAGAACAACTAAAGGTGCATCTTGACCCCCAACTATCGGTGCAAGCTCATCTCAAACCACGTGATCCACCAATGGCTGCCTCATCGGATCCTGAATAACTCGAGAATGTTGCTCTAAGGTTTGAGCTTCGACTCTAGTATGAAATCCCTGTGGTGTGCCGGTCACACCACCACCCTAATTAAAACTCTCTAGCACACCAACATCCCTAATAAGGTATCCTAAACCAAAGGAGTTGCTACGTTCTTTAAAGGAACCTAATCCTCTCGAACATCAATTTGAGGCTCTAGAGAGGCCTCTCTGGCATGACCCTTCACTAGTGCCACTCCACGGGCACAATTTCTAGCTTGTGCTACTCCATGGATATGATCTCAAGCTCGGGCACTACCACTACCCCTAACTGAGGCCTCATCAACTGTCTAACAGTAGCTCTTGTCCTCGTTATCTGTCAAAAGAACACGCGACAACTCAGTACTAAAAAAGGTAACCATGCATAATGAGAAAAAATCAACAAAAGTAAGTTTGCTAACATTTTTCATAGCCTCTCGAATATAAGTACACATGTATCTATACCAATCCTCGAGACTCTACTTTGACTTGGCTTGTATACATTTGAGACCTATGAACCTAGGGCTCTGATACCATTTTTAATTACCCAAAATGGATGTAATGACACTCGTCTTATCTCACCAAGACAAGTTATTCTAAATTCAAATAAAATGATAAAATGTGGAAGTAAAATAAGAGTGAAAGTTTTAACAATTAATAACGTGGATAACAAAGTCAACTTAGTTAAACCCTCAAGACCTAGTTGTCACGCGCATAAATCTCTAATATATTAGATTTGAAAGAAAACATAAATCTCAAATGATGTTATCTCTAAAGTAGAATAATATCATAAATAAGAGTAAGAAGGTCCACTGAGATCACAAAAAACTATCTCACAAATCTCCACAAGAATCCTAGACAGGAAGAGAATAGAAAGTATCACGGCGATTTGAGCTCATAACCTACACAAAACGTAGAAGCAAATGATGAGTACAAAACCACACAGTACTTAACAAACAAACTTTTAAACACAAAGTCAAATAATATAAAATACGGGTACACCTACCACACCAACCGAATCTCCACAACTACAACCTGCATAAAACCAGTCCAACCTAATAGTTCATAATTTACATAGCACATAGCTCAACAACAACACTTCAGCAATTACATTTCCTCACAACAAGCACACTAGTCACCAATTAATTATAAGTTCCAAAGAAAGGCACTTAGAAGTTCACAGTGATAAATGTATACAATACAATGAAATACAATGGCAAGTATAGTGATGTATGTCTGACATAGTGATACACACATTTTGTCTCTCAATTCTGGACCCATGAGAGACATATTTGTTCATGCACCCATCGTGGCGTGCGGCACAATCCTCGAAAATAGAATCTGTTGCGGCATACGACATATTCCTTGAAGCATAATATTGTTTGCAGCATGCGACACGTCCCTCGAAATGGTATTTCTTCATTAATTCCTTATTCTTCCTCAATTCACATAACACTTGTCACAACTATGTCTCAAAACCAATGCAAATGACACGTTCACACAAATAATGAGGAGATGACTATTTCTTATTAATGTATTATTCACAGCAATATAATCGTGATACAACATCAATAATGAATTAGTAGACCTTTCAAATTATTCAAGCATATTACACATCAGTATACAATCAAGGTGACTTTTATGACACCGTTTACCTCATAAGGATCATTTAATACGAACAAGTCAACACATCACCAAGTCTTATTACTCCCTAATACATACCATAAGGAAATTCATTTGCCTCAATTAATTAATAATTCACTCAAGAACTTGAGCTTTTTCCTTAGGTTGGGCTTTCAAATCAACGCAATGCATTCATATATACAATCACAATAGAATTTCGAAACTAACAACACCTGCATTATTATATGTCTAGCCTAGACCCAAAATAATAGAGCAAAAATCTATAATCAAGTTCGTAATCTTGATGCCAATCAATATGTCAACTCTCATATTTCCCAAATTCAAGCCCAGGGTTAAGTTTCAATTCCTCCAGATACCATAAATCTAATAGTATTCATATAATACAATACAATCAATACTTAATTAAGTATATCAATTTGGTAAAACTTCATAATGTAATACCATATTGAAAATTCTAACACAAATTAAGTTAAAAAATGTATTTGAAATTTCAACCAACATATTAGAACAAAAAATATACGCAGTAACTAACCTAGTAGCTAACTCATATATTAATTTATCCATCATATATTTTACTTATAATGCTCTCCATTACTCTCCAACATTGGCCTAAGCCTGATTCTCAACACTGCCTCAATGGATTGTAGTAACATTTCATTCTATGAATAATATTAGTGAATTGCTTCTTATTAAGCCAATATATAAATATATGTGTATACAAGCATTAAAGCTTAGTTCAAGATTTCTGTTTACTTGAGAGGCTCATGCTTTCTTGGTATGTAGTGACTTTTTTTCGTTGTATGCAGATAGAAGCCATCGTGAGTTGTGGTAACCTCCAATTAATCTTAGTTCATCTATATACAAGAGTTAAGTTACTTGGATATCAAATGAATATGAATTTGACCCGTTCACCACCAGTTAAGAAAATTTAATTTAATAAATACCCGTCAATCAACTAACTGTAGTTATCGAATAGTTCAAATCGACTGATCATAAATGACGTGGGGCAAGTATAAGGAGGGGTCAAATGATAATTTTGACGAAAGTTTTCAAAAGTGACCTTTCAAATTATTATAACCTTGCTCTGCAAGCCCTCCCCAGAGTGGTTGCTCTTCCCCTTAACCTGACGTTGCATACATGGTTAAATTTCTCAATGTTTTTAATGAAAAGCGTAAAACATATGACTTCGCCTCATAGACCTATGTTGAACTAAAGTTTATTACTTCGAAATTACAAATTGGACACCTTACTTCATAAAACATAAGCTTAGAGTGATTTTTCATTGTACGTTATAAGTTCTACATGAATTAAATTATCAGACGTACATAAGTTGCATAGTATCTAATTCCTTCAGAATATGTTTAGAGATTTTTTTCCTCATCCAACATAAGTTTAGAGAACTTTTATCTTGTTTGACATAAATTCTATCAGTATAAATTATGTCTCTTATAACATAATTTTATGGGTTCTAATTCTATAGGAACTAAGTTATGTAAGGCGTAACTTGTGATTATGTACTAAACTTATGCCCTGGGTAGGAATCAATGGATTTACATTGATATGTCTCGTAAAACATAACTTTTGTTATATCATGATACAAAAATATAAACTTCTGTCATTTTTTTATGTCGTTTTTTTCAGTTTTTTATTTTTTGTTACTTGAAATACTGAAATGCAAAAATTAAAGATTGCAAATTTAAGAGTCAAAAATCCCAAATTGCGCCATTGACCTTATTCCCCAGGCCGACCCGCCTACTCATTCAAGCTCTTCTCTTTCTCCTCTGGCGGCAAAAGTTGCAGAGCGGAATAAGTCATTACTCTGTAGATTGTTGCAAAGTATAAGAGATGCCCAAAGGTTTATTTCTTCACCTCAATCCCTTTTTCATCATTATTAATTAATTTTTTAGAGAAGTTAAGAATTTGTTTGTTTTCAGAGCTTCCTGGATTTTACTATGATGCGGAGAAGAACAGATATTTCCCTATTAAGGGTCCGATTCCTGGTTCTTCTAAGAAACGAAAATCGCCTTCACCTATAGTCTCTACTAAGGTAATTATCACAACTACACCTATTTCTTTATTAGAGGGTGTTTGGTAGCTGATTATAAGAAATATTTGATCCTTTATAAGTAATACCATGTTTGGTAGTTGATTATAATTGTATATAAAATTAATACAGTATTTGGTTGTTGATTATGATTATGCATAAAATTAATTTGGTATTTGGTAGTTGATTATGACTAATTGACTATGTATAAAATTAATATGGTAGTTCGTTTGCAATTTAGAAACCTACATAATTAGTACATGTATACATTATGAAGATGGAATAACAAATTCATGAACAACTAATGTCTGCACAACTAATTCCTGTGTGAAATAATACATAAATTTCCTCGTGACTGATTCATGTATTAACAATGCCTGCATAACTCTAGTCAACTACCAAACCCCTAAGAGTTTAAGCTGGTTACATCCTGAAATTTATGTAAATATCTAGACCTTATGTTACTGTTTGCATCCTGAGTTTAGCGTATGCATGAAATGTTTTAAAGCTTATATTGCACTGTTTTTGGGGAAAAGAAAGAAAGAGAAGAGTACCAATGGGCTTGCTTTTAATTGGTAACAATAAAAATAATGTAATATGATGCAGTAATAGCAAACGCTCAGGCAGAGAAATCTTAAAAACAGATACTTTAACTGGGAGAATGATGCAATTATCAATATTTGCAATAATAGAGATGTAATGGCGAACTGTTGGGCAGGGCATCTATTTGAACAGATTGTATTATTGGTTGAATGCAAATTTGCTAGGGCAAGCATTCTTTGAGTTCAGTTGTGTTATGTTGCGGAATTTAATCCAAGTACTACCTTTTTCTTGTAATTTCGTTTGATTCTGAGAAATATGATTAGTGAGGATTCAGATAGCTGGCACAACATGCTAGAGGTTTGCCTCTGTTTTTAATTTGTTTTAGGAGAAGAAAGCTATCTTTGGAAATTTAGAAAGAGTAAAAATGGCTAGAATCCCTTTAATTTTGTCTTTCTTGCATTGATCATCGTATAAGCTCAATATACTGGAATGAAGATTTGTCAGGTTGCTTCTAAAAAATGAACTATGTTGAGGAAAATTTTGGAAGCATGGCTAGTTGTTACTTCTACTACTGCCTCTATTCCATTTTATGTGATGGTATTTGATTGAATTTGGAGTTCAAGACGTTGATTTGATGTCCATTTCATTTTCTACGACAATGTTTAACTAGAAACATGGATTAAGAAAGAAAAGAAGATCTTTGACACATAAGCTAAATATAATAACATTCAAAAAGTACCCTTACATTGTATGGTCTTCAACATGCCACATTTTGTAAATTGGGTCAAAATGAGATTCTTTTTTTATAGGCGATAAAGGAGTATTATTGATGTAAACTAGCATAAAGGTATTGCTAGTGAAAAGTACATCCAAACATGAACTTCACTGACTGTATAAAGAACTGAGAAAGTCAATAATGGAATCCAACTCTCAAGTCTCAACACATTTTCCATGATTATGTTGTACCTAAAACTATGTGAGGTTAACAATGCTCTCTTTCTTGTCTTCAAAAATTATGTGTGGCTTCACTGGCTTGCAATTTCGAATTCAGTTGAGCCATTTTCTATGAGAACCTTTATATGGGTCATTTGGAAAGAGAGAAATAGGAGAGCTTTTGAAGGGGTCGCCCAAGACTGTGTTGAACTGCAAACTAGTTTATTTTATTTAGTCTCGTTTTGGTGTACCCATGAGGCGCCTTTTTAAATAGGGATCTGGTCTAGGTTGTTGAGAACCATGTTTAAGGTGTAGATTCTCTCCTTTTGGTATACTTCTTATATACAGGGTTTCTCCCTTTATTTGTGAATAATACATGTACCTGGTGAAAATTTTTTTGACAATGTGAAAGAAGAAAAGCAGATGCAAAAAATTTCATTTGAAAAGAAAAAACATGAACTGACAAAGATATTTGTATGAAAATGGAAGAGAATAAATAAAATATCATCACCATAAGCAAACAAGATCTAAGAAGCAGACGGTTTATTACATATCCTGGCAGTCAGGATGCATGTATTAACAAGGGGATGCTTTGATTGATTAATCTTAAATATATGTGATTAATTATATTTAATATCAAAGTCTTTGATAAAATTTAATGGAGAGCACACATCAGTTAGGTTGAGGTCACTTGCATTGATGGATATAGGGAGGCAAAGAAGCTCTGGTGTGCAGGAGATGAAAGTTTTCATTGTAAGTGTCATGCTATTGGTACTGTTATATAATGTACACATTCCTAGTCATGGACCACTTCTGTGAACATCGAAAAGGAGAAAAACACTTTAATTCCTGTGTCGAATTGTTATCAATGGTATTTTCCATGTGAATTTCAAGCTTATAAGTTTTGGCTAGTGCACTAAACTTGCATAATATGGTGCCCTCACGCTGGAGAGGGTTATATGCATGTAACAAATTATTATTGCTTGCAGAGAGATATTGTGGCCACTTGTATCTTTTTACTTGGTCATAATGAAGGAACTATTATTGCATTTCCTTTGTTGCTTCATGTGTATTTGATTATAGAGGCGAAAAGGAAACCTAGCTATTCTTTTTGTTCTTAAGTAAGTATAAGAGCAACACTTAGGAAGGATGAGAGAAGAAGTTGCTCCAGCGGTGCAAGTTTTTGGCCTTATCTTGCAGGTGACGACGACGTCGAGTTGACGGCAGAGAAAGACTAGGCATATTGATTTGAAAGTGGCAAAGAGGGTAGCTTGCTTCTAGGCAGAAGCCTTGCGTCTCACACTTTGATGTTCCGAGTAAGCGGCTTATAAAGTCTTCTCTTGTACCTAGACCGTCGGCTTTTCAAGGCCCTTAACCTAGTCCTGGTTTGGTTCTCCAGAGGAAAGATTTGAGATACCATAGCCTTGCTTCTTTTTCGGCCAAATCCTGATTTCATTTTGCTTCTCCCGATCGTTGATCCTGATCGACTCGACATGAAGTTGGAATCGCTAGTAATCGCGGATCAGCATGCCGCGGTGACTATGTACTCGGGCCCTGTACACACCGCCCGTCACACCCTGGGAATTGGTTTCGCCCAAAGCATCGGACCAATGATCACTCATGACTTCTGTGGCACACTTGTACAAGTTTTCGAATGAGGTTTTTGAACAAAACTTCGATAGTCGAGAGGTGTAAGCACCGCGAGGTGTGAGGTCGGCCTGACCTATTAAGTAAGTTAGTTAGAGATCGAAACTGGACGTGAAAGAGACTAGACTTCTAGTAAGAGTAGGTGGCCGGTGGGAGCGAGAAGTTTGGGACATGTTTGGTGTTTCTTCCATCAATTTCACCAGGTTTTCCAAGCTTGGTATTCACATTTATCTTGGAAAATATTGTTTTACAGTTGGTGAACCAGACTGCATTTTTCTTTCTTTGCCTTCTATTAGGGTGCTAATTTAACTGAATCCTTCTTACACTGTAGGAGAGAGACAAAGGGAAATGCATGAAGTCAAGGAGCAATAAGTTACTCCATGTTAGGGAGTTGTGCGGTAAAGTCATTGTATCCAGAAAAGGGAAACTAAATTTTCAAATGGAATTCCTGAAGAAACAAGCATCATACCCTCTGGTATGCTCCATGCACCTTTAATCTTTGTGTTGACTTCATTTTGCGTGTCCTTGATATTGTATATATATCTGGAAATAGCACCTAGTTGAGCTTTCTGTCTTTTTGGTTATTTTATTTTGGTTTAGTTGTTGAATTCCTAGTAAATAAAAATTGCAAATCCAAAGCTGCAATAAGTGGGTTTGGTTCAGTTTCTCTTCCCCTTCTATTTTTCAAAGCTGATTCAATCGGCTTCCTTTATTGATTCAAAGTTATAAGCAAAACTGCTGGTATAAGTTGGTCACAGACATTTGGTTATGCACCCTTAACCTTCGTGCATAAAACAGAGATCATAGTGAATTTGAAACAAAAACCATACCTGAAAAATGTGAGATCCAATAAGTCAAGCAAAATATTCTTGTCCACATAAATATGAAGATAGAATAAAGGAAATTTTGATTTCAAATGAAGTGTCTGAATTAACAAGCATCATATCCACTTGTATGCCCTCAGTGTCTTTAATCTTTGTGTTGAATTCATTTGCATGTCCTTACATTGTATATAAATCTGGAAATAGCCCCTAGTTGAGCTTCCATTTTACTGGCTATCTTATCTTGGTTCAGTAGTTGATTTTTTCCTACATGAAAAAGGCTCAGAAAAGTGGGTTTTTTTCAGTTCTCAACAGAAGTGCTAGTGTAACTTGGTGACAGAAATTTGGTTATTCACCCTTAACCTTCGAGCATAAAGCAAAGTGATACCAAAACATAACCTGAGGAATGTGAATCAGATTTCCTGATCAGCAGTCAAGCAAATTATGTTTGTCCACATAAATATGAAGATAACAGAAATGCTTTCATTTTGGCTCAATATTTGGAAATATAGCACAGACAAAATCATAATTGGGCCCCAAGGTGAGTTGTGTGGTTGATTCTCAAGGGGCTTTACTATTTTATGCTGCCACCTGTGTACTGACGAATCAGGTTCTTCAACAATTAATCAAGAGGAAAATGCGGAATAATAATTAACACAAGGATTTTTGCGTGGAAAACTCCTTCCTTTGGGGAGTCAAAAATCACAGCCTACCCCAGTAGGTTTTCTCTCAAATATTCACCAACATTTGAGCATATTTTATAAGTGCAAATCAAAAGGGCTGATTCTAGCACATTTCACCTTTCCTAGTTGCAATTGTCGTTTTCAAGATTCTACCCCAGTCTTGACAACCTTTGCCACTCAAGGAACAAATACCTAATGCAAATTCTCTATCTATGAATGTAAAAGGTTACAATTTAAGCACAAAGAATCAAACTAGATTATAAGAACTGCAGCAATAATCTTGATAGGAACAGGTTCTTCATGTTGCCAGTTACTCTCTCTCATGAAGGCACTCCAAATGTTTTCTTTTTATGCATTGGAGTCTTTGTCTTCTCGCTTGTCTTTAACAATATCATTGTCATGCGTTATATAGGAGTAGGAATTGCCTTGTTCATCTTCTCCCAATCAAACAAAAATGTGTTCATGTTTTCAAGAACCTAATCCAAGTCAAACTTGGTTTCCATTCGCGTGCCGACCTTCCCTTGTTTTCTCCTATTTCCAAATCTCTTTCCATGTGTGCAAATATGGTAATATTCCAGTCATGATATCTTGTTCCTTGATCCATGTGATTAGTTGTAATTCCAACTCCTCAAGGAATCCTTCATGTACTTGGAATATGCTTTGCGTCTGATTAGCTGTCTTCTGTAATCTATTGTGAAGGACCTGGTTCCTTCACTTATTGAAAAACCTTTCGAGGAAGGTTGAACCACCTTAGGTCTTAGCCTTACCTTTGCATTTTTGCATGAAGTTGTTTCTGCGGCTTGAACCTGATGACTACTTTTACCATTGCACCGATGATCTCTTCCTTCTAAAGTATGGGAAAAGGAGTTAAAAACAATCAACAATAGGAAGGAAGGGGGTATAGCTCAACTTCCTTCTTTCCCTCAGTCTTGTAGTGTGGTTCAACAAGCTCATTGTACGCGTGCAACTAAAAGTATATGTAATTTTTATCCACAATTAATTCTCGGTCCTACTATTGGGAATGTTATTGAGTATTGGAATAAGATTGTATGAATAGAGTGGGACAAATACTAAGGATTCATATAGCTGAGTATAACTAGCTTGGGATTGAGGTGTTGTTTTGCTAAAAGAGGTTGTAGTAGTTTCGAATCAAGATGCATGGCTTATTGCTGTGACTTCTAATGGGTTTCACAAAGTCAGCATATGGCTTGCTCAATCATAGCTGTTGTAAGTTGTAATACCTTTTTGCGATGTTCATGACCAGAGGTGGATCTACCCACTGCCGTGGGCTTGGACTATATAAATGGATTTAAAAATTTGCCATACTTTTGGGAAAGTGTGTATAAGACCGTGAACCCATTGGCCTGACAAAAATGCAGTGTACTTCTATAATCCAACTCTTCCGACAGACTTGTTGGGGAACTGGTTTTCAGTAGTTTTGCATAAACACTACTAGTCATTATTTTAGACATGTTTAGTTATTGTTTCTTGTATCAGATTTGTTATGTTTGTTAATCATCAAAACTTCGTATGTAGCATAGCTCATAGCTCAACATGCTTCATTGTTGATTTTCCCTCATTTATTGGCTCTGCGGCTCTACCAATTCCTGAGTTCATCAAAGTTGTCATATCATTTTCATTACTATAATGTTCCTAATGTTTAAGGTTGAACGCCCTGCACTTTTAATAATCTTCAGTTAAGAGTGATATATTACAAGTTGAGGTGGTATACCTTTTTGGGAATATTACGCGGCTAAGCAAACTTATACTCCCTCCGTTTCAAAAAGAATGATCCTATTTCCTTTTTAGTCTGTTTGAAAAAGAATGACCCGTTTCCTTTTTTGGCAACACTTTAACTTTTCATGCGACATGTTTTAAGACCACAAGATTAAAGGGTATTTTGGTACATTTGACATAACTTTAATTTAGAACCACAAGATTAAAAAGTCTTCTTTTGTTCTTAAACTCCGTTCCAAGTCAAACTAGGCCATCTTTTTTTAACAGAGGGAGTACTATTTAATTACTCATCATAGCTATAGTTTGCTATAATTACCACTCGCGACTAACATTATACATTAATTATGTGGGCTGACTTCGAGTTTGTATAACTAGTCATGTTTGTATATGTATAATTCGCCAGGATATACAAATAAATATGTATACTATACAATTTTTTAACCTATATACATACACAATTCACCTCTCTCCCACTCTCTGCCCTCTCTCGCTCGCCTCTCTCCTTCCTCTCTCAATCTCACTCGTCTCTCTCCTCCCTCTCCCAATCTCGTTTGTCATTTATACAAATGTATATGTATAATATACAGTTATATACAATTATATACATATACAATTCACCTCTCTCCCACTCTTTTCCCAATCTCGCTCGCTTCTCTCCATCTCGCTCGCCTCTCTCCTCTCTCTCCCAGTCTCGCTCGCCTCTCTCCTCCCTCTCCCAATCTCTCTTGCCATATATACAAATACATATGTATAATATACAATTATCTAACCAATATACATATACAATTGTCTAACCAATATACATATAGAATTCACCTTTCTCTCACTTTTCCCCCCTCTCTCTCGCCTCTCTCCTCTCTCCTCTCTCTCCCTGTCTCGCTCGCCTCTCTCCTCCAAATAACATGTAGCTACAAATTGTAATTTTCAAACTATAGCTATGAAGAGTAATTAATTATTTTTAAGTGGCTATATGTGAAAGTTTTCGCACCTTTTTTGTCTTGTTGATTAACTATGACCGCTATCTTATCTCGGGTCAACTAGATGTGTGATAGTTTGACAATGCACTGTATCTTTTTCCTTGAATATCTAGTGCATAAGATTTACTCTTACGACCAATGGAGCACTCTAATGGAAAATCATAAATGTGGGGCTTCACTGCAGAGAATAAAATACATATCTTTGCTTTTTCTAGATCTCGATGGTTGACATCATATGCAGTTATTAATTGTTCCATATCGTGCAACTCTCCTTAGCAATACTAAAATAAAAGGTTAGGATTTTCAAGTTCAAGTTATTATTTCTTAAAACATAATTGTCTCTAGAAATGATCTTTTCTTGATAAGTAAGACAAAGGTTTTATTGCTAATGACTAATCAGAAAGACACAAACAACACCAAGAAGGTCCTACTATTTACAAGAGAGTTACAAAGATCATAAGACTTCTATATTTCCTAAAGAAATTTGAGAAAATCCACTAATGTGTCCATAATATACAATCTTCGTATTGTACAGAAAAAACTAATAGATCGAATCATGCATACACACACGCACGTGCACCCATAGAGCACACATGCAGATATGTGTGTGTGGGGACTAAGCTGACTTGTTTCTAAAGCATGTAGGGGTCATTTGGTTTCTGGTTAGAGTTATGATGCGTGTATTAGTAATACAGGGTTAGTTATGAAGATATTTTTGAGAAATGGTAACTTAATAGTTATGCAGATATTAGTAATGCGGGTGCAAGGATTACTTCTGCGGAGTTTAGTTATTCACGTATTTTAGTTATTCCATCTTATACCCTGCATAAAGTAATACGTAGATCCCCTCATTACTTATACATATATTAGTTATGTAGAAAAGAGAATACAGACCAAACATTGTATTAGCAATGCTATGTTTTATGGTGAAAGAGTAAATTTCATCCAAACATTGGACAATTTATGCTAGATTCTATGTGGGTGTTATGTTTTCTCATTTTTGCAACCAAACAATGTATAAAGTTGCGCAAGTTTTAATACATGAATAGCTATTCTCTAACCAACAACCAAATCACTCCTAGTGTTTCATTCCTCTGATACCACGGATGAAATGCATGCTGGAATTGTACTCCAAACCTTTCGATATCACTTGTCAATCTTTTGGATGGACCAACTCCGGTAAGCAACTTGAGAGATTTTGGCATCGCATACATGGTATTTAAGATATTTTTGATGTGTTCCATAACTGTGAAGCAATTGAACAGTGTAAAAATAAGTAATTTCTGTTCTTGATATCGTTAGAACAGATATACAGCTGTTTCATAAGGCCATCCCCCTCCTCTGAAGATTGGATTGTGAGCTGAGCACAGTGAACTGATGTCCAGCTTAAACAGTCTACCTTCAGGTGTGCTTTGCTTATCTCCAAGACTCCAAGGCGAAATCATGTTAGGGGAAGTCTTTTGTTATGGGGAAGTTTAGCAAGTCCTTACAGTAAAGGCTCCATTACTATCTGCAACCCATATCAGAGAATCAGTTTGTAAAGACAATTTTGTCATATCTAGCTTCTTGAATAAAGAGGTGCATGTCAATTACCCAGTCATGGTAATTCATTCTAAGATTCATCTCCCTCTGGCATCAGTATCAGTTGCAAGGCTGTCGAGGAATTCTTCTTATGGAAATATGCCTCATTTATTGCTTATTTCAAAATGGTTCTGATTAAAATCCTCTCATTGGCTTCTTGTGTGCTTCCATAAACCAACATCATATGCAGTACAAGGCAACAAGCAACATTGGGTGCAGCAAGGATTGAGCATATAATATTTGGTTTGGTCGGTCATTCCATACAGTCTTGATCTCGATTATCAACTCCATAGCCATTTCTGAATGAAACTATTTTTGTTATCTTTAGATTGATCCCTCGGTCCCTCTTCTTCCCTTTGATCACCTTTACCATTTTACTACATGGGAGTTCTTGCCTATTTCCTTCCAATAAGAATCTCCTCCGATTTTATCCAATTTCTTTACTACTTCAGGAATAGGAAATGCATACATAATGTAAGTTGAGATACTGTTGAATACACTGTTTAGCATTTGTCTGCCCTCATGGTGATAAATCTGTCTTTTCCAGGTTGACAGTTTCTTTTCAAACTTCTCCAGAATCCCATTCCAAGTGGTCATAGCTTTGTGTTTGTCCCCAAGGAAAGAAATCAAAACATTGACAAAGTATGTTCGGTACATCATTCTCTATGCCAGATTCATAGTTTAGAGACAGCTTCAAAGACAAGTAGGACAAGCTAATAAATTTGACTTGTCTTCACTAGCTCACAGAAAATTAGAGCATCTTTTGTATGATATGTGAGATATTGGCTGAATTCTGAAGTCTCTTAGTTGTTCCCACTGTAAAGGCCTCTATATCTTCTCCAATGCTACTTTCAGAATGAGTTCCTCAAATCAAAATATAAAGAAAAAGAGATAAGAAATTGCGCTATCTCAACCCCAACAACAAGCAACAACATACCCAGTGTAATCCCACAAGTGGGTCTGGGGAGGGTGGTGTGTACATAGCCTTACAGGCTCACCTGCCTTGAGAAGGTGAGAGGTTGTTTCTGATGGACCCTTGTCTCAAGTAAAGCATCTCAAAAATCAAGTATGTAAAGCAATTACAAGTGTACAACAGTGAGGAATCCATACTGAATACAATGGAGAAGAGAACAGTAACAACAACAACATATCCACTGGAATCCCACAAGTGGGGTCTGGGTAGGGTAGAATGTATGCGAACCTTACCACTACCTCCCGGAGGTAGCGAGGCTGTCTTTGAAGGACCCTGGGCTCAGATGCAGCAATTCAGATACAAAGAAGAAAATATTAGCAAGTTATAAGGAAACAGTGCAAAGTCTACCAGAAGGGAGCAACAACAACAACAAAAACAGTGGAATAATCAGAACGCAATAAACAACATACTAGGATAGAGTATTGCGAACAATAATAAATATTGATGGATATCAAAACAAGAACTACAATAGTACAACTACCTCCTTGAAGTTGTCCCCATGTGACAATTCAAGTCCCCCCCAGTGAATAGCTTCTCGATATGCCAAATACCCCTCACAACTCTTCCAAATCTTCCCAAAACAGCTTTTTAACCATATCGTTCAAGCCCACTTGTGGTGCGCATGAACTATTTACATTCAAGGTAGATTCTCCGGTGACTAGTTTAATTGTCATCATCCTGTCATTCACCACATGTCCTCTACCACTAGCTCCCCGAGTTCCCTATCTACTAAATGCCTAAGCCATTCCTGTTCTTCGAGGCTCATGAATACCAAGGTTTAAACTAATCAACATCTCTATCCATATTACCCACTCATTTGGTCTCTTGGGCACAAACTATGTTGATGTTCCTCTTCTTGAGAATCTTTAGTAGCTCTGTAGACTTCCCCCTCAAATCCTTATGTTTGAAGACCTAATTCTCAGCCTAGTGACTCCCTTGTGACCCTTGACCCCCACCCTCAGCCCCAGCTCACCAACATGACCTTACTCTACCATCATTCACCAAAGCCACAATAAACTATAAGCTGCTGTATGTAGATTTTACTACGCTTACACTATGAAAACACAGTAAAAATAAAAGAAAGAAAAACTAAATAGCACACAGTTACAGAATCAAACAAGACTAAAAACAATTTGGAACAAGAAGTGGAAACCGAGGCAGAATTCAACAAGAAACTAGAAAGCAATATATACAGGAACTATAAAACAGAGGGCAGAATCAAGCAAGAAACTAGAAAACGAATATTCAGAAGGACTAGAAACAGAGGCTGAATCACGCAAGAACTAGGAATTAGATGATGAAACCTGAGATGTCAATCAATTTCCGGTGGTGCATGCTCCCCCCACCCCACCCCACCCCACCCCTGTGCCTCATGTTCCTCTCTTATGTCCGCTAGAACTGTGTTAGCTGAACACTGTTGCCCCTGAAACTTGAAATACATGCAGCAGAAAGGTAATGGTGCTCTGTTCAAATTGGCCGAATCCCTGAAGTCAAATTGCTCACAACTGGTAGTCTGGTACAAAAAACCATGACCCAAATTCGTTGAATTTTCTTGCCAACAAAAAAACAATCAAATATTGTTCTATTAGATTGAAAAATTCTTTAAAGTCCAGGTTAAAAATTAACTAAGGTTGGGTTTATTAAAATGGGAATCTTGGAATTAGATCACTGTCAAATGCACGACAGAGAATTGATGATCACGAAAACTGTGAAAAAATGAATTCAGCTAGAAATGACTCCAAACGCTGAGTTTGCTAGCTCTGCTTGTTGGGAAAAAAAATTGTGGTTCAAGGGCATTCAATGGAAAATAGAGGAGTCAATAGGCTGGTGTTACGGTGGTGGATCAACGAGGAAGTGAAGGGGGCGGTATTTTGCGACAGAAGAGCTTGATGGAGCCGGTGGTTTCAATCCATTAAGAGAATGAGAAAGAAGGAATTCCTCATTAGTTGGAAAGGAACCCTCAGGACAATGAAGAGACATATTTCATCCCGTTAATCCACTTCTCCCCAAAACCCATGTCTTCCATCATATACAAAAGGGAACTCTAATTTACATTGTTGAAGACCTTAGGATCCTATTTACCAAGGAGACACACCTTATCTTGCCTCACCACTTGTCCAGGCGTTTATTGGCAACTAAGATGTTATCTGTAATCTGCCTTGCAATGAAAAACACCATCTGAGTGTCAAAACGAGTTTAATAATGCAACACTTTAGCCTCTCCAAGTAATTTTGCTATAATTTGGTATAAGCGTTGGTCTGAAACCCGTTACTTCTTCACATTGATTGTCATTAGTATTACTCTCTCCATTTCAATTTGTTTGTTTGGTTTTGACTTGACACGGAGTTTAAGAAAGCAAAGAAGGCTTTTGAATCTTGTGGTCTTAAACTAAACATATGTAGAATGTAGCAAAATGTCTTTTAATCTTGTGGTCTTAAACATGCCTAGTTGAAAGTAAGAGCTAAAGAGTTCCCAAAAAAGGGAACACTCTTTTTGAAATGTTCTAAACAAGAAAGCGGACAAACAAATTGAAACGGAGGGAGTTATTATTATTTTATATCTTAGTACTGTATAAGATGTGTGAAGCTCTTCTGAAAATTTTAAATTGATGACAGTGATTGGACCTGGGGCTTTGTCACCTTCAAAACATTTCAACTATTCTAATTACCTTATGTCCTTTACCTCTAGTATATGTCTTCATCCCATGAATATGAATCTTGTTATTTTTATTGTTATTTAATCATTTCGCTTTTCCCAGTTCTATCTTAATCTTTCTTTCTTCACAATGTCAGATTGTTTGGGATTGGTGTTGAATGAAAGGGTTAGACAAGAGTAAGTTTACCAGCAGAATTTCCATCTCTAGGATGAAAATATTTCTTTCACTGGTTTTGTTTTAATGTGTAGGATCTGTTTCCATTCTATTGACCAACTGTCACCAAAGGTGGGGCTTGTGTGGTGTTTACTTCCTTCTTGATAAATAAGGGAAATATATTGTATCATTAAGCTTTACCAACTCATCGTTGTCCTTATCTTTTGTTATTAATGCGCTTTAATGTACTCTATCTGAATATATATGTACTGTATGCATTCAGATTTGGAAGTATGATGGCACACAAAGAATTGTTAACACTGCTTTGGAGCACTTGACTATTGATCAAAACACGCCGGAGGGCCCGGTGGAGACTGATATTCTGTTGACAGGTGGCATGAATGGCTCATTATGGTATGTCTTCTGTTATAATTGAAACTCAAAGAGTAACTCAGCTGGAGTTGGTTGTAACAGTTCTTTTTTTTTTTTTTGAGAAGGTAACATTGTGTATATTCATTGAAACGAATTCTTGGGTTGCACTAAACCATATTTACAGCTTGTCAAAAAGTAAGAAAACTGAATCTGAATCCTAACAGGAACCTAGGATATCTATAATGGATTCAGTGTCCTCTAAATACATTTGCTTGCACCAGAAACTAAAAAACCTTGTTGTGCGGAATTTGAGATAATACGAGTAAATATAAACGCGAAAAACAAAGACAACAGATTTACGTGGTTCACCAATAAATTGGCTACGTCCACGGGAAGAGGGAGAGCAGTTTTATTAAGGAGAGGCAAGAACAGAATTACAGAATAGGGTTTGCCATAGCGTCTATATATAGTGCTAAGCTACGCCCTAACAGGCTTGGGCCCAACATACAGAATTGACAGATAATTAAGGGCCCAATACAACAACATTGTATCCCGTCGGCCCGGGGGCGTCTCCGCCCCCCCGGACCCCCAGGCCAGGGGGCGCGTCGCCCCCCTGGACCCCCCGACTCGCTGACCCCCGTCCTTTCTGTTTGTAACGGGTCCGATTCAAGGCATTCAACAAGCCTGATACAATTTAGTTTGATCTTTTGAAGATCACAATTCTTGCTCTCAAACTAGCATTTCATTCTTTCCAAACAGTCCACCAATTACAGGCTGGGACAATCCTCCATCTATCTCTATCTGCAGCTCCCATCCCTACTTCTCCCCAACTGTATAAAAGATGCGTGATTCTGTTAGGCATAGACCAAGCAAAACCCCCGAGACTAATGAAAATCCTCCATGGCTGGGATGTTATTGCACTGGAGAAACAGATGATTAACTGTCTCAACCTCTTCCCCACATAACTAGCATCTAGAACACATGGAGAACTTCCTTTTCTTGAGATTTTCATGTGTTAAAATTGCTTCTCTTGCCAGAAGCCAAGTGAAACATGACACCTTGAAAGGGATTTTAGGTTTCCAAATCTGCTTCCAAGGCCAAAGAGAAGGTTGTTGTCCATCTTGATTTAGCAACTTATATGCAGAGTTTACCTTGAATGTGCCTTTGTTATTTCTGCTCCACCATAATCTATCATGTTCATTCCTTGTTCCTGTAAAAGCTTCCAACCTACCAAAAAAATCAATCACGGTCCCGATTTCCCAATCATTTTAATTCCTTCTAAACTGGAAATTCCATCCATGCTGTGTCCAAACCTCAGCTACACTCACTTGTTTATTCACTGCCAAGTCATGCATCTCCGGAAAGATACACTTCAAGCTAAAGTTGCCCAACCATTTATCCTCCCGAAATGAAGTCTTGATGCCATTTCCTACCCTGATGGTCGTATTGATCTTCAAGAGAGGCCACAAGATTCTGATGGACGATAGGCTTACCCCATATGGTGTAAGTACCTCCTTTGTCGTCCACTTGTTCTCAGTTCCTTTGCACCATTCTTCTTTGGGATCAAAGCAATGTAGGTGGCATTAAAGCTCTTCTCAAAGATATTGTGAGAACGGAAATTCTTAAAGGTATCCATGATATCCTTCTTCACTACATCCCAACACTTGATAAAAAAAACCATTGTGTAACCATCTGGACCAGGAGCTTTGTCCATGGCACACATCTTTAGACATGCAAGTACTTCTTGCTCCTCAAACTCCCTTTGTAACTGTTCGTTTTCGGCTTCAGTGACCATTGGACAGTTGATTAGGTTGCTGGAAGGTCTTCTATATGAGGTTTCTGAAAAAAAGCTTCTGATAAAAACCAATAATCTCCCCTTTAATTCTCTTTGGATCCTTCACTGTTTCATCTTAAATTATCAGTTGATCAATGTTGTTGCATCTTTTGTGTGCATTGGCCACTTTGTGGAAATACTTGGTATTTTTGTCCCCCTCTTTCCGCCACAAAGCTCTTGATCTTTGTCTCCATGCTATCTCTTCATTTTATGATGTTCTTCATAGTTCATAATCAAAGATGCCTTCATTGTTGATTCTTCTTCTGTTAGGACTCTATTTTCCATTATCGCATCCAACATAGCTAACTGACTCAGGATTTGGACCTTTTGTAACCCTAGGTTGCCCAAGCTGGTTCTACTCCACTCCTTTAATTTGCCTTTAGGGCCTTGAGCTTACACCCAAGGATATAATCAGGCTTACCAGTGAATACAAAAGACTCCCACCATTCTCTAATTTTTTCCACAAAACCCTCCGTGTTGAGCCACCAATTGTCAAACTTGAAATAGGATTTGTTTTGCTCCCAAGCTCCACATTGTATAGCAATGGGAATGTGATCTGAGCACAATCTCTGTAACACCACTTGTTGAATTCTGCTAAAGTTGGCATCCACTCTTTGGAAATTAAAATCCTATCAGTTCTAGAAGCAACATTGTTATTGTCCCCTTTAAACCAAGTGTAGTTACCCCCTACCAATTGTAAGTCCACGAAGTCCATATCTTCAATAAAATCAGAGAACTCTATCATACCTAGAGTTCTCCTTTTGCAATTTCTCTTTTCTGATGGATATCTTGTGAAGTTGAAATCTCCACACACTGACCAAGGTCCCTCAAAAAAGACTTCTAACAGAACCTATTTCCTCCCTCACATGCTCTCTCTCAAGTCTGCCAATAGGAGCATAGACTCCTGTTATGTGGCAATTGAAATCCTGAAACACTGCCTCAAACTTGCAGGTGAGGGTGTAGGAACCTGTTTCCAGTACTTCCCCTTTCCATGATCTACTGTCCCATAGCATAAAAATGCCCCCCCCCCCTAGTGCCACTTGCTTGTAAACAAACATACTTAACCCATCGACCACCCCAAATCTCTTTTATTATATCATGGATCTTCCCCTCTAACTTTGACTCTTGTAGACATACAATGTCAGCCTTCCAGTTGGAGATTAAACTCTTCACAAATCTCCTTTTATCCCCGCTATTTAATCCCCGAACATTCCAGGACACAAGTTTTACATTCATTGTAAAACTTTGTCCTTTTTCCCCCTCTCTCTTCCCCTCACATTTGAAATTAATATCAAAAGAAGTCAGGCTTTTCAATTCCTGAACCCCCTTGTACCTAGGCCTTTTGCTAATAGAATCACTTTCCATAGCTTGTCTGCAACTGTATATTTGCATAAGTAGCTCCAGAGATTCCTCCTCATGTCCTTGAAAGTCCACACCAAACATTTTTCCCAGCTTGATAAGATTTTGTCTTACCCACATAGATGTCTCCTTCTCTTTTTGTACTGCGGAGCTCATGTTATTTTGTATGGGATACGCATCCTCCACCACCCACTCCTCAATTTGTTTGTCAGTCTGCATGCTTGATTTGGTATTTTGATCCTCCTGAATTTCCAGAAAAAAATCTGGTTTATCACTGCTAACCTCCATCGCCATCGTTTTGGGGGGATTCGAAGCATCTCCTGAGTTTATAATTGAGTTCCCATGTTCTGCATGCCCTTCTTTTGTTATAGTATCATGTTGCAGAATAGTGCTCTTAACAACTGGAGCATGGTCCTCTATTATCACTTGGGCCTGATAAGTCATTTAAAATGATATTTGCTCTATCAGGCCCAATCTTTTTTTTAGTATTGCCCCAGCACAAAAAGTTTCTCAAATAGACTTGGGTCTCCACTTCCTTAGCACATGAATGTGGGGTCTCATTTAAAAAGACTCCAGCTGTCTCTGGGAGTCCCATGTCTGTAGGAGACAACTCTATTACCTGTTGGTTAAAAAGACAGTGGCAGACCTCCAGTTTCTTTGCTACACTCTCCCAGCTCCGGCAGGACTAGCTGGTGATTTTCTTCTACCGCCGGCGTCAAGATTTGAAATCGAACTTCCCTCTCTACCCAAATTGGGATATCCCATCTCTCTTAATCGAAATCTCGCTCGGGCAGTTTTTTCCATCTCCACGGATTTTAATTCTTGCCCACTTTTAATGGTTCTTCAAATGCGTCTCCTCCTCAGTTTCGACCCATCCTCCACAAAGATTTCCAATTTCTATGAAGATTCTTTGTGACCAGAGTTGTAAAGGTACTCCTAAAGCTCTAATCCAACTGGATTTGGCTTTTTGATTGGAATCTTCACATCCTACTACTGGGTTCCACCACTGAAGATTAAATTTGATCTTCTCCCACCTTCACTCACTCTGTACGATTTGTTCTGCCATGTGCCTGTTTGGAAATTCGAAGAGGGACATGTTGTTGACCATCTCGTAAATGTCAATCCCAAACACTCTGTTCAAAGAGACTGCAATCCATCTCCTGATCTCTGATAAAGAGGGAAGTTGTGTTTCTCCCTCATTAAAAGAGCTCACAATGCACCTCTTGAAAAGTCCAGTGTCTCTTGCCCCTGGTGTCTCTGTAACTTGAAGGTTTCCTTCACTGTACGAGATCTCAGTCTCACCCAAAGTGTTTGATCTCCATTTGCTTTCTCCAGCTGCTGTGGCATAAGAGAGGTCCTTAAAAAGTTTGGGTTGTACTATATTCTTCAGTTGGTGACAGCATTGAATGAACCTCTCTATCTTAAAGGCTATCTCATTCCACCCAGCATCTATAGCTAACTCTGGAACTATTATAACTACTCTTTCCATACCAGCAAGAGTTAAAATGCTCAAGAATCTACCGTACTCATTCACTTTCCTAGTGCAGAATGTCTCAGTGAATTTTTCTTTGTATTTCCATTTTCTGATTCCTTTTTCTCTATCCTTGGATGCTTCCTTGAGGACTGTGCAGAGTCATTTCATGATTTTCGCACTCATGGAAGACCTTATCATCAGTTTGCGGCTTCTCTCGACCCATTCAAACCAAATGTCTCTCCCCACTATCCATCTTGTTATATCGAAAGACTTGAAGCCTGCGTTGAAATATATCCTGTTTTCCTCCATCACAGATCAAGAGAGGAAGAGCTCTGCTAGTGAAAGAAGAAAATAATGAAAAAAAGAGAGTTCGGTGAAAAGGCTACCACGGTGGGAGTTGAGAGTAGAAAGAAAGGACGTTTTCGGCAAGGAGTTGCCGGAAAAAGAGTTTTCTCTCTCCTATGAAGTAAGAGAAAGGGGAGTGTTGGGAGTAGTGCCTGGGAGGAAGTATTTAACACATTTCAACATTTAGAATAACACTATGTATTGATTGTGTTAATCAAGACTTGAACTTTCTTAGCCTAATTATTATAGGAATAAAGTATTTCTTATTGTAGTTGATTGTCTTAATTAGTTATCGGATTCATTGTACAAATAGCATTTCTAATGGGATATAAACACACCAGAAATACAATAAGTCGTTCTTATTCTAATCTTCATGGGTATCAGATCTTGTCTTAATTAGCTATCGTATTCATTGTACAAATAGCCTTTCTACTGGGATGTAAAGACACCAGAAATACAAGAAGTCGTTCTTATTCTAAAATCTTCGTGGGTATCAGAGCCATTGCTGTCTTTTGAGGTGAGGTTTCTTCATTCGCAGCACTAGAGTACCTTCTCCTCAAAAAGACGTCGAGTGTTCTCCCTCACTGTTACAGTAGATTTCTGAGCCCTTCATCAGTGTTATGGGATAACTAATACCACCAGAGCTTTCCCTGCCTTCAGCGACCAAACCCCATAAAACAGATCTGACAAAGACTGCCGTAGGCTCCGCCAACAGTCACGCCTCTGGTAATGCGTCAGCTTCATGCGCCGGCGAGTGACCTTTTTGAAGAAATTTTTTCCATTATGGTTGCAGGCCTCTTCCGACCTCACCCAATCAGCTTTAATTTTTCCTGACCACTGAAGTGAGGGTCAAAGTGAATGGCATGAATTTTTTTATTTTTATTTTTGAAACTGGTAACATTTTTTATTCCTCAGCATTAAGGGCTATGCTGGCCACCTCCAATAAGTTGTTACTCGGAAAGAAAAAGTTGGAGATACTTACAATGCTCTTATGAAATCCACTAGTTGGATATCTTCATCTATATTCTTTCTTAACACCAAAAGCCTAAGGAAGTAATTACTTTTTACATAATCTTTTCTATAGTACATTCTTTCCCTTAAAAAATTCTCTGATTTCTTTCTTTCCGTAGGGTCCACCAAATGCATGCTGGAACTGGGCTCCACCATCTCTTCTGACTTTTGATGCCTCCCCATCTAATCCAGCAGCTTATTAGATCTGCTGTGTGTTCTGGCATGGTCCAGCTGATGTTGGATATGCTGGGGTGAAGAGGGCCCAAATCTGTATTGTCACTTTACAGTGTAGAATAAATGTTTGTTGGTCTCAAGGGTCTTCTTTACATAAGATACCTTGATGCAAAATTGATGCCCCTCTTTTGCACCTGCTTGCTCCCCCCTCCATTTGTATAGCCTGTTAACAGAGAACTACCCCTTTTTTTGGTGAGCCCAAGTCAGTCTATCTGGATCCAAATTAGTCCTAGGACACCCGAGCTTCAGCACCTCACCAATTTTCCTGTCAGTAAGAAGTCCTCTGAAGACTAGGTTCCAACCATTCGTGGTCCACATCTCCTCTATTCTTTAATCAGGGTTAGAGCTTATGGAAAGAGTCCAGGGAATAAGTTCCTTAGAATCCCTTGATCACACCATTTGTCTGTCCAGAACTGTCTGATCTCCCGTTCCCACAAGAATCTTAGTGTTATGTTTTTGCTGTTCCAGTAATTTTAGTTCTCTGCTCTCCAACTCCGTATGTAGAGATCACTCCATTTGTGCACCAATGGTCTTCTTGCCCATATTTATGATGAACTATCTCTTTCCATAGGGTCGGATTTTCATAAACATATCTCCGTAACCATTTGTTTAACAAACACTTGTTCTGTAACTTAAGGTTTCTGACTCTCAATTCCCCATTCTTCCTATTCTGTTGGACTGCCACCCATTTAACCAGATTGAACCCCCTCTCAATTTCGTTTCCTTGCCACTGAAAGTTCCTCCTCAAGAAATCCAATGGCTTTATCACCTTTTCCAGGAATTGGATACAATGACATCACATAAGTTACCATGGAATCCAACACTGAATTAATTAAGTTACTCTTCCTCACAGAGATAAGCATTGAGACTTCCATAATGTAAATTCTTTCTCAGACTTTTCTATTATGCCATCCCAGATCTCAATTGCTTTATGTTTGGATCCCAATGGCATGCTTTTCCACCTTGCACTTAAGAATGCTTTCCAGGGATTCAACTGCACAACCTTCCTTGATTGGGAACATGCTACCTTCCTCCAGTTGACTTTAAGGCCTGAGCAAGCTTCAAATATAACCAGAATCACCCTCAAGTTAAAATTTTGCGCCTATTTTACTTCACAGAAAACTACTGTATCATCAGCATACAGTACTTGCTCAAACTGTGGAATAGACCCTAGATTTGTGTTGTGACTTTGCAGTGTAGAATATTTATTATTTTGTGTGTGCCCAGTTAGAAGTTTTATTAATTAATTCAGTTACCATATTATTTATTTAAAAACTATAAATCAACTATTTTTTACAATATTAGTTACAAATCTATAGTTCTTTAATATTTTCAAAAAAACAATATGCATCTTTACCTAGTGATAGATAAAATTTAATAATCTTTCTTACATAGACACATTTGTCAAACATTAAGGATTACTTTTTTTGATAAAGATTTAACTGTAAAATTACACTTCTGCAACCACACATCATGTTAGTAATTATATTATGACAAACAAAGAAATCTTTGTGACTACTACTAGGCTGTATAATTACTTCCCTAGTAATTACATCAAATCCAATTATGAGGTGGCTTTCCAAACAAACCCTTAATGTTCAGTTTTTCATGCCAAGTGTTTTACGATCAGATATGTACATTCATGTTTGTGGTTACAATTTCTTTAAGCAGCATGGACTGTCTTTATTAGTCAAAATTTTTGTGATCCATACTAGTTTGATGAATTATCCTTGTTGAAAATTCATAATGGTATGGAACATATTTTCCAATACATTGTTTTGAAGTCTAGTACGTTCGCAGTATATTTGAGGTTGGAAAGGTTGGACAACAATTTAATCAAGGGGTAAAATGCTTACCAGTTCGTGTTTGGCCTCTCAAAGACAGATACGGGGAAGGGTATTATGACTCACCAGGACATGTCTGGAGACCTCCAGGAGCTTTTGTACAAATGCCATCGAATATATCTTGTATAAAGATGTCCCAAAAGCACCCTGCACCTGTCAGTGATGCTTCTTTAAAGCATATTCTGTATCCTTTTAAGGGTTGAGCAATCAATAGCTTCTTGCCTCATAAAATATGTTTTGTTCCTCATTGTTATATTGTCCTCTTCAACTATAATAATGTAAGTTGGCTGGTCTGATTTTGTCTTTGGTGACTCATACGACACATTTGTTTTCAATCCAAGGCTAGAGCTTTCGATTTGTCGGGTATATAAAATTTTACTTGCCTGTTTGAAATTTAATAAATTTACTTTAGTGTTTGCTGGTGTAATACTTTTTGCTGCTTCTTGTATATTGGAGTACTAAAGTAGTTAAATTGACCAGCTTTTTATTCTTGTAGATCTTCAAATTTGTTAAAAGTAACTGTTATCTTTGGTTTTGGCTCACTGCTCTTCAAAAATTAAGTCTTTCCGCTCTACTCTAAAGTCCATACCTACTCGAAGTAAGACAACCAAAACATGATTGAAGTCGTACGTTCTTGTCACAATTTTTTTCCTTTCCTTTTCTTCTGTTTTCTTTTTTCTTTTGAGAAAGGTGACAAAGTCTGTATCACACTTGTGAGACTTAACGCTAGAGCTCAGGATAACTACTCTGGGAGCTGAATCATCTGGTGGAACAGTCAACATTCTGAACCTCAGTGAACCACTAGATCTTAATTCAAGTATACCTACTGATAGAACAAGAATTTCTGAGATTGCTTCATTTGAGTGTACAGTTTGGACAGCAGATCGTAGTCATGATCAGAAACAAGCAGTAGTAGGCTAGTTCTTTCCTCCATGTTTGCAGTTACTAAAGTCCCTTTGCTAATATAGAATTCCAATTTTGAGATTGATTGGCCTTTGAAATGCAATTCCCATGCTGTCATTTCAATGTTTTACCCTCTGATTTGAAGTAAACTCTGCTCTTTTGTGATCCAAGTTGTCAAACTTTAATAACGGGTTGTGTCTATTACTCTATTTAATTTACTTGTCCTGCATGTTTTATTGAAGTTCCAAGAAGAAAAATACTTTTCTTCATTGCCAGTTTCTTATATCCTGCTTAATATTATATAGGAACCAATAGAGGAGCTGCAATGTTGGACATAGAAACAGGAGTGAAATCCTGGGTTTGTCGGTCTAAAAGCGACGTGTTCTCCATACAATTTGATAATTCAGTAAATTTCTCATACTCCATCCTTTGTGCTTTAATTACTTATTGTGGCATTGTATAAATTGCAATTAGTTGTACAAGAGAATTTATAATCTTGCAAACCTTCATATTAACAATTGGTTTACAAGATTTCATAAAACATGAAGATGACAAATACCGTCGTCAGTTCACTGAACTAGTAATCCAAATTGGTCATGCTTTGTTTCTAAAGTTACATAATTAGTCAATCCAAATAAATGCACATTATCATATTCATTTATGTATTCATTGAAAACTGAACTGTTTCAATTCTTGCTTTTGTGATACACATGGACATGAATGTAGTATATTCCTAGCTCTTCAAACTTGTCTTTCATCTGCAACAAGGTGCTCACTTGATGAACTTTTGTGACAATTGGAAATGATAAGCATCCTCTGGAATCATCTGTAACATTTCTTATGCATCCTGGAAGGTGAAGTTTCTGACATTGTGTTTTCAGAATATTCCTTTTTTTTTTGTATTGCAGGAAAATACTGTTTTATGTGGGCTAAGAAATGGAACAATTTTATCCATCGACACCCGTCTAAAACCAGGAGAATTTTCTGGTAGGCTTCCTCAGAATAGAATTCCGTGCCATTCTAGTGGGTCTTCTAGTAGGTTTAAAAGCGCTGCTAGAGATTCCTTCCAGGTATTAACTGCTTTCGTTAGGAGCGTGTGTATTCTTTTCTTTCAGTAAACTTCCCTCCAGCCCACCGCATTTGCAAGAGCAGTAGTGAACTTCCTCTATTCCAAATTACAGCCATGGTTTGAGTTTATGTTATTACTCAAAGATGGGCAATTAGAGAGTTCATTTTGGAACAGGACCCAGTTGTTGGGAACTTTCAAATTCAATTCTGGAACACAAAGTTAAATCCCCCTTTATCGTCAGGCAATCTAACATTCATTTAGAAACAACAAAGTTAGTCATTTTAAGTGGATGTTAAGCAAAGATAAAATTACATTCATTTACGCTTTGTTGTTATAATGGAAGACAAGCTGGAAACTAAAGGCATCATTAGGAGCACTTGATTAGGAGTTTTTATCATTTACACATGTTCAATTTACAGAAACTGGTAGTTGTCCCAAATGTTTCAACAATGGAAGTATTGAATGTGAAAAATGTCCGTTTAGTTCAATAAGATACCAATTATGTTGTTGTAGTGATATCAGTTTCATTTAAATAGGGCCTTGGGGGCTTTGAATGTGACAGAAGAGCTTATATCATTTGCTCATGTTTAATTCATTGGATTGGTTTTCTCAAATGTTGCAGTAATGGAATTATTCAACGGGAAAATTGTTTAGACATTTCAGAAAGACTCCCCAATGCTGTCTTCTCGTTATGAAAATCAGTTCATTTAGGAATGGCCTCTTAGGCTATGAATTTTCTGCTCTACTCTTAAATTTTTGTGATTGAAGGTATTATGAGAGCTCCATATTTGTTAGATAACACTTGTACAAATTGGTGGATATCTTTTTTCTATGCAGCTCAAAGGGAGGATGTATCACTGCAACACAATCTCTATGCCTTCATCTGTATGTTGGTTAGTGAGCTTTCTTTGCAATATTACATGAGGACTTCTCATTTTTTTTGCTTAATTCATTAATAAATTCTTTTCTTGCTTTTTTTTCCCTTTTCTGATATTGCAGTTTGGCACCTTTGAGACTTTATGAGCAATGTTTCCTGGCAAGCTCTATGGATGGATCGGTTAGTATTTAATGTGATTCCTTGGGCTATATACTAGGGTTTTCTCTCAGCTGTTTTTGCAATCCTTGATGATGAGCATTATCTTGATGCTTCCCACACAAGTCTGTCCCTTAACGTTTGTGTTAAAAGGGCTCCAGAAGAATCAATCCTTTTTTATAGTGTAATAGCTGGAGATGGTTTATCTCTTTGCACATAATGTAGTTGTGGCAGCAGAAAATTCTCTTTGGGAGCATGCTTCATTAAGATTTCAAAAATACATAATGTAGTGGTGGGCACCTGAGTCTCAAGTTATCGCATTTTCTTAGATGCCACGAAGCTTATGATTATTATCATTATTCTTTAGTTTCTGTTAGTTATCCATAACTTTAAGAAGCAGAGACAGTGAGAGACTACTGTCCATTGATCGTGGTAGGCTGGTACTACCTAGTAGTTTCTTTGCATGATTATTCGACTCTTTATGTTTTTCTTTCCAAGGTCTCTCTTTGTTGAATTTTCTGTTGGGTTTTATTTGCCCTAAATTTCTTACCATAAATTGGTTTTCCTTTTAGGAAAAGGTTTTGAATTGACTAATCCTTTTCTTGTAGGAAAAGGTTTAGGACTCTATAAATAGAGGAATGTTCCTTCTAACTTAATCAGCATTCACAATGTAGTTTTAAGGGCTTTGAGAGTTTTGGTTAGGGGGAGAATTTGTGGGTCACAAGCTTGATACGTTATCACTTGTGTGAACCTCCCATGTATTCCGAGTGAATTGGTTGAGGTTGTTTCTCTCTGTATTTTGTACTCTCATATTTATAGTGGATTGCTCATCTCCTTTGTGGACGTAGGTCGATTGACCGAACCACGCTAAATCTTTGTGTCTTTTGGTATATTTCTCGTTGTCTTCTTACTCTTGGTCTTTCGAGGTTTGCTTTGCTAGCTTCCGCGTTTACACCTGCTTATTTTCGGTCCCAACAAGTGGTATCAAGCCAGATTCAATGACGGAGTCAGGTTCAGTGGTTCGATAATCGATGATTGAACCAGGTTAGAAAGATGTGTTCATCTTGGCGGTGTAGTTCTAGCAGTAACCTTTTTGACAGTAATGAAGATTTTGTTGGAGAAATTGTTTCAGAGAGATCCTTTGTGTTGAGACATAAATTTTGCAAAGAAGATTATGGCGAGGAGAAGCAAGTGTTGAAGATTAAGTGAAGAAGGTGGACAAATTTATTTTGTCAGAAATTCAGGCCAAGGGGGAGATTTGTTGGGTTTTATTTGCCCTAAATTTCTTACCATAAATAGGTTTTCCTTGTAGGAAAAGGTTTTGGATTGACTAATCCTTTTCTTGTAGGAAAAGGTTTAGGACTCTATAAATAGAGGCTTGTTCCTTCTAACTTAATCAGCATTCACAATGTAGTCTTAAAGGCTTTGAGAGTTTTGGTTAGAGGGAGAATTTGTGGGTCACAAGCTTGATATGTTATCACTTGTGTGAACCTCCCATGTATTCCGAGTGAATTGGTTGAGGTTGTTTCTCTCTGTATTTTGTACTTTCATATTTATAGTGGATTGCTCATCTCCTTTGTGGACGTAGGTCGATTGATCGAACCACGTTAAATCTTTGTGTCTTTTGGTATATTTCTCGTTGTCTTCTTACTCGTGGTCTTTCGAGGTTTGCTTTGCTAGCTTCCGCATTTACACCTGCTTATTTTCGGTCCTAACATTTCCTTCTAAAAGTTTCCGTTCCATTTAAAGTCCAACAATATGCTAATGGTTTTGGTTTCTCTATTTGGAATAAGAGGACTGGTTTTATTGTAACTGTAGTTTCTAAGCTGATCTATGTTTCTAGAATTTTAGGCCTTAAAATTTGGTTTCTTGGTTTATCTTTTACATTTTCATAGTTTGAGATGACTTCTTGTTTGCGAATACCTGCATTTTCTCTGCATAGTTTGAGCTTCTTTTTTTCTCTAAGAGATGGGCAGGGAGTCCCCGATAAGAACAACTAGTTCCTGCTTGTGCAAGGGTCCTTTGGTTGGTGAACAAGTTATACTAGGATTATAATACAGGGATCAAATAATGACGAGATTATTTTAGAGGATATACTTTTATTGGTAAATGTTTTGTTCATGGGATTAAAAATGGGATAATACGGGATATAATATAAACATGAGTTCGTTTCACGCTTAGATAAATTAGGATAAACTTTTATTTTGAATTTTAACCTTGATTTTTTAAAGGACTCGGGAGAAATGCTTTAAAGAAGGGCATCTTTATCATTTTGGTATTCTATTCCATGGTCACTAATCCTGGGATTGTTATTACATATTGAATGTGGTACAAAAATAATACCATAATTGTAGCATAAATAATCCAGAGGTAGCTAATTTCTAGAATAAAAAGTTCAACCAAATGCGTATAAACTTCTCGTATTTTTGTTATCCTTTATCCCACAAGCCAAAACGACCCCTAAATTAGTTATCAAAAGCTGAATGATTTATTATGGTAGGTGAGTGTGTTGTGCAGTCACTATTTAAGTGCATATAGTTGAGTGATTTGGCTGATTAGAAATGGATCACTTAATTAGTCTGTCTTGTACACCTGGATTATTTATAACATTGACATATTTCCAGATAAAGCTTTATGATCGTCGTCTAATGAGGGGTGCAATTCAATCATATCTGGGAAATAAAAATTCTCATAGTCGGATACAGCTTGGAGTTGACTCATCAGAGACGATGGTCATGTCAGGTAGCTATGGCTTTATTGACGCTTGTATCAGTACAATAGAAAAATGTGAACACTTGCTAAAAGACACTCTTGTTAGGTGGAGAGGACTATCATTTGCGGCTATGGAGTATCAAATCTGGCGAACTGCTATTCGATGATAAATTCATGGATTCGATCCCCTCAGTTGTACGCTGGCCAAAAACTGAAGGTATTACCCACCTTTGCTTGGTCCATATCCCTCCAGTAATACATGTTTTCTATCCTGTGATACGTCCAATTTCTGACAGGTCTCCTAGGAATGGGAAAACAGATACAAGGTGCATGGCTTGGATCTGAAGAAGGGTTGTTTTTCATGGACTGGCCTTGAGGAAATGTCTTCTTGGTGGTCTCTTACTTGGAATATTCAGAACTTTGCACATATTATTGTCAGCTGGTTTTGATTAGGGATGGCAATGAGGCGGTGCAGACGTGCAGTTTTGATGTTATACAGCGCAGGGCGGGTTGTCTTCTTTTATTTATTATATACAATTTCCCTGTCACATTTATTCGTTATTTTAATGTAATGCTTCCCCGTTAATAATTAATTAATTAGTGCTCTTGTGGTTTTTTTTCTGTAAAAGCTTTAATTTTCTTTACCTTTTTTCTTTGGTATTTCCCCCCCTTTTTAGAGGGAATGTAAGATAGTTTTTTTGATAGTTTTTTTTTTT
>NC_028637.1:46065857-46083400 GCF_001406875.1 Solanum pennellii
GGGGGGGGGGGGGGGTGTAAGGCATTGGCCCCATCAGCTTATTAGGCTAATAGCTGTTGATATGAATATTTGGAAAATCCAGGTCCTGATTTTTTGTGTTTGATCAATTTCTATGGATATTATACATGTCAATGAATCGAAGTTGAGATTTGCATCATGCAACTGAAGTTTCTATAATTAATTTCTGTAAGAATTTTTTCTTTTTATTCCAGTTCAATTTGTGTTGTTAAAGTTGTGTCATTAACGAGTCGTTCTGAATGATTACTGAATCAGACTCTAGTTGTTACCTAAGTTGGGGTGGGTTGAATTCTTTGCTGGTTTATACGATTTTGATCCACAATCATCCCTTCTCATTTCCATCTTGGTTTTGAATTTTCTTTTATGGTGAGAACCTTTTTTTCCAATTATTTACAAACGAGTAGATGGGTCCGCGCGTTATGCGGTTATAACTTTCTTCGTTGAAACTTTTTAGAATAGAACATTCTTGTATTTTGACTTTATAGTATTTTTATATAAGTTTTTTTTAAGAGTATAGAGGTTATTCAATTTTAATTTACCATTTGTTTTATTAAAAGAAAATGAAAAATTACAAATCATAACACTATTTTTTATATAATTTTATTTTACCATGGTTACATAGTGCCTTTAATTAGAGAGTCACATAATTATTTTTTTGACTCTTCTTTTTTTGCAAATTCGTTAGTATAACATTATCAATTACATTCAAAATATTAAATATTTTTTTAAAATATATATATAACTAATGTGTTTATTAAAGAGCAAAGGTTCCATAATCATATGATATATCAATAACCAATATGTAGTCATGTTTTTTCCAAAATCTAATTTTCGTGTGTAATATAGTTATGATAGTGTTTTGTAATTGAAATTTTGCACAAACAAAACATTAAGGAATCCTTGAAAAGGATGAAAGAAAAGTAAGGGGTAATGGGAAAAAGTTCAAAAAAGTACTTTGGTGTGAGAGAATGATCCTCTATAATTATAATTAATTGTTAGTTTTAATTCTATCATTTGACTTTCTATTTTGTTTTTTACTCTTATTAATATTAACATTATTATGACAACAACAAGAAATCATATAAATTTTTAGGCTTGATTATTGGAGAAGAAAAGATTTCTTTGGAGAATGTTGTAAATAAATGTATTTTTTGAAAATGTGAATCTTCATTAGATGAATTTTCATATAGTATGTACTAACAAAATACTTATAACAATAATGTTACATAAAATTAAACATAACAACAAAGTTAAAAGCATGCATTAAAAACAACAATTAATATCATAAGGATAAATTAGTGACAGTAAGACATACCAGGATCTGTAACAATAGAATGAAAGAGAAATGAAGAATCGTGCCCATTGGATGCACAATATCTCCTTGTTGGTGAGCCACTCAGCATGAGCAAAGTACATAATTGTGCAGAAGAAGAAGTTCAGAGTCAAATAATATTTAACTGTGCAAAAGAAGAAGTTCACAATTTTTGATATTTTAAAATGAGAGGGAACACCTCTATTTATAGACAACATAATGTAGTGTGAACAAATGTTTATTGTGTATTACCAGAAAGGTTACAACCTTTCATAGATCTGATTACCTTTCATAAAAATCGCAATTTTTCATAAAAATTATAATTTTTTAATAAAAGTCACAATTTTCAATAAAAATTATAACTTTTCATGAAAGATACTAGTTGATTTTGGAAATAAATAAATTAAAAAGAAGTTCTTGTTTGTGATGGCGCCATGTAGGCACGGTGAGAAGTAGTACTATCTTGAAGTTATAAGTACAAATTTCATCTCTTTTTATTCTGTGCTCTGATGAAAAATTTTATAGTAGAGGCACAACAAATAAAAATCGAGGCTTCACTAATTCATTGACACTTGAATATAGTGGTTCATTGTTAGGAAAGACAAGGCACTAACAAAAATGCCTGACAGGATAACAGCGGAAGAATACCCAAGTCTATACTTTCCCTTTTCGCTTTGAACCAAGAGAAGACAAACAACCACAAGCAATATGATAGTAAGGCAGCAAGTAATTCAACCAAACAAATATAACAAGGCAATAATAAACAAATCACACAAGACACCAAGATTTACGTGGAAAACCCTTCGATGTGAAGAGTAAAAAACCACGGGACCAAAAGCTCCACTATAATCACCAAGAGTTACAATATTGTTCTCCAAAATTGGCCACAAAACAAGTGCCAAACAACGAGCAACAACAAAATAAGATTGCACCAAATCTAGAGAAATAAAGGAGCAAAATCACCAATTTCGCAGCTACTGTTCACGACAGCAAAACTGAAGCTGCAGGCCACCAAATCCAACTCTGTCAGTTCCTAATCAAAGATTGAGATGAAGATAATATGCTGTCCAAAAATCAGCTCAATCGGACAAGAAACGAAGCGGGAATCGCAATTTGAAGTTGGCTGTTAGGGCTGAATTTTGACTGCGAAAACTGCTCTCTTTCTCTCTTTTTGGCTGCTGAAAAAACTCTCTGTGTATATGAAAATAAGACCTAAATAGGCTTATATTTGCCTCATAAGAATGGGCCTATGGGCAAAAATGGGTTGGTCCAAATTGGGCTTTTATTTATCCACATAGGAAGGGAAGAAGACTCATAACCCAACATTCATTTTGTAAGTTCAAAGCTCTACAAATTAAGAGAAAATATTATTTAAAATTAACACAATCCAATTAAATTATACTAAACCATATAAATAAAGTGAATTGTGGTATCCACCATTCTTTAAGCTTACTATATTCAAAAGAAAAAAGAAATCCGAACATCTTTCTTCTTCATTTTAAAACCTTTATCTACTTCTTGTTTCTTTTAAATTGAAAATTTTATCAAATTATATCACTCAATATTAGAAATCGGCAAAAAGAAAATTTGATGAAATTATTTTTATCAGAAAATTTGATTCTCTAAACACAAATATAATTAAATTTATATATATTCAAAATGATTTATGTATAAAATATTCGAAATGATGTTCATATTTAAATGCACTTTACTACAATTTCAAAAGTGAAAAGTGAATTAGAACACATATTACAACATGCTTTTCATAATTGAAATACACCTTTAATTTTTTTTAAAAAAATTGTATTTCAATAAACATCAATTTAAAATTTAAAATATAATAGAAATCATTTTAAATAAATAAACTATTTTTATATTTAAATGGATCCTAAAACTAAAAGTTAAAAAAAATAATCAAGAAGATGAAAACACCTCACTCAACTAGTACCCATAGCAAAAGGTTTCAACTCAATTGATTAACGTGCGCGACACAATACAAATTTCTCAAGTGGGATATTTTTTAAAAAAAAAGTGACATTAAGGTTTCAAAATAAATGGGTGGTGACATAAGTTTTAAGTATTGGGTGTAGGTGACAATTATGTGATTAATGATTAATGATTGTGGAGTTGCCCTCAAGTTTATAAGTTGATAGTTTGGTCCACTGAATTAAATGAAGGGTAAAATGGTGATTTCACAGTACCTAATTTGACCAACTTTTGTTGGGAATTAAATGAGGGATAAAATGATAAATTGACTATACCAAACCTAATTTAACCAATTTTGGTGGGAAATATTGAGCTAAAAGAGGAAATAAAAGCTTTTCCCCCCGCCTCCAACCGTCGTATTCGTCCTCTTCTTCTTCTTCTGCTCTCGTCTTTGCTTGCTTGCTTGCCTTTCTTCCTGCTCTCTTCATCTTCCTCTTCTTCTTCTTCTTATTTTTGTAAATTGCAAGTCTTCGCTGGTAGTGCTTGTGCTTTCTTCTTCTCGAATCAGTTTTTTACCTAATCTGTAACTGGTGGATCAAATTTCGTTTTGTTTCAATTGGAATTACTTCATAAGCGATTGGGTTATACATCATTGTTTCTAGTAAGTAAAACTAATAGTCATTTTAAATCAATTCATTATCATCTGATCTGGGTACTTGCAATTTTTTCAATAATTTGCTTTCGTGTTTCCAACATATTATTATCTATGTTGCAACAGTTGACTATAATAACATATTATAGTCATATATAGCAACATACTTGTTATTTTTCACAACATTACAGTAATATGTAGCAACATATGACTTACATCTCGCCACAGAATAGTCATATGTTGCTACATATGATATAACTAAAAAATGTTGCCACATGTGAATTATTTTTCATAACAGAACAGTCATATGTAGCAACATATGACTTAAATATCGCCACAGAATAGTCATATGTTGCTATATATGATATAACTAAAAAATATTCCCACATGTGATTTATTTTTCACAACAGAACAGTCATATGTAGCAACATATGACTTACATCTCGCCACAGAATAGTCATATGTTGCTACATATGATATAACTAAAAAATGTTGCTACATGTGACTTATTTTTCACAACAGAACGGTCATATGTAGCAACATATAACTTACATCTCGCCACAGAATAGTCATATATTGCTACATATGATATAACTAAAAAATGTTGCCACATGTGATTTATTTTTCACAACAGAACAGTCATATGTAGCAACATATGCCTATTCTGTGGCGAGATGTAAGTTATATGTTGCTACATATGACCGTTCTGTTGTGAAAAATAAATCACATGTGGGAATATTTTTTAGTTATATCATATGTAGCAACATATGCCTATTCTGTGGCGAGATGTAAGTTATATGTTGCTACATATGACCGTTCTGTTGTGAAAAATAAATCACATGTGGGAATATTTTTTAGTTATATCATATGTAGCAACATATGCCTATTCTGTGGCGAGATGTAAGTTATATGTTGCTACATATGACCGTTCTGTTGTGAAAAATAAATCACATGTGGGAATATTTTTTAGTTATATCATATGTAGCAACATATGCCTATTCTGTGGCGAGATGTAAGTTATATGTTGCTACATATGACCGTTCTGTTGTGAAAAATAAATCACATGTGGGAATATTTTTTAGTTATATCATATGTAGCAACATATGCCTATTCTGTGGCGAGATGTAAGTTATATGTTGCTACATATGACCGTTCTGTTGTGAAAAATAAATCACATGTGGGAATATTTTTTAGTTATATCATATGTAGCAACATATGCCTATTCTGTGGCGAGATGTAAGTTATATGTTGCTACATATGACCGTTCTGTTGTGAAAAATAAATCACATGTGGGAATATTTTTTAGTTATATCATATGTAGCAACATATGCCTATTCTGTGGCGAGATGTAAGTTATATGTTGCTACATATGACCGTTCTGTTGTGAAAAATAAATCACATGTGGGAATATTTTTTAGTTATATCATATGTAGCAACATATGCCTATTCTGTGGCGAGATGTAAGTTATATGTTGCTACATATGACCGTTCTGTTGTGAAAAATAAATCACATGTGGGAATATTTTTTAGTTATATCATATGTAGCAACATATGCCTATTCTGTGGCGAGATGTAAGTTATATGTTGCTACATATGACCGTTCTGTTGTGAAAAATAAATCACATGTGGGAATATTTTTTAGTTATATCATATGTAGCAACATATGCCTATTCTGTGGCGAGATGTAAGTTATATGTTGCTACATATGACCGTTCTGTTGTGAAAAATAAATCACATGTGGGAATATTTTTTAGTTATATCATATGTAGCAACATATGCCTATTCTGTGGCGAGATGTAAGTTATATGTTGCTACATATGACCGTTCTGTTGTGAAAAATAAATCACATGTGGGAATATTTTTTAGTTATATCATATGTAGCAACATATGCCTATTCTGTGGCGAGATGTAAGTTATATGTTGCTACATATGACCGTTCTGTTGTGAAAAATAAATCACATGTGGGAATATTTTTTAGTTATATCATATGTAGCAACATATGCCTATTCTGTGGCGAGATGTAAGTTATATGTTGCTACATATGACCGTTCTGTTGTGAAAAATAAATCACATGTGGGAATATTTTTTAGTTATATCATATGTAGCAACATATGCCTATTCTGTGGCGAGATGTAAGTTATATGTTGCTACATATGACCGTTCTGTTGTGAAAAATAAATCACATGTGGGAATATTTTTTAGTTATATCATATGTAGCAACATATGCCTATTCTGTGGCGAGATGTAAGTTATATGTTGCTACATATGACCGTTCTGTTGTGAAAAATAAATCACATGTGGGAATATTTTTTAGTTATATCATATGTAGCAACATATGCCTATTCTGTGGCGAGATGTAAGTTATATGTTGCTACATATGACCGTTCTGTTGTGAAAAATAAATCACATGTGGGAATATTTTTTAGTTATATCATATGTAGCAACATATGACTTACATCTCGCCACAGAATAGTCATATATTGCTACATATGATATAACTAAAAAATGTTGCCACATGTGATTTATTTTTCACAACAGAACAGTCAATGTAGCAACATATTACTTAAATATCGCCACAGAATAGTCAGATGTTGCTAAATATGATATAACTAAAAAATGTTGCCACATGTGATTTATTTTTCACAACAGAACAATCATATGTAGCAACATGTGACTTAAATGTCGCCACAGAATAGCCATATGTTGCTACATATGATATAACTAAAAAATGTTGCCACATGTGATTTATTTCACAACAGAATAGTCATATGTAGCAACATATGACTTACATCTCACCACAGAACAAGATTATCTAGTTAAATTTCATCCGCAAATGACTATGTGGGAATAATTTAAATCTGTGATGAAGACAATGTTGATTTTCTTATTTTTTATATTTATTTTGAAATTATATATGTGGCAACATATTAATTACATATGGTGAAAATGTTGCCTTCACTTGTATTGTACTTATTTTCGAATTATGATATAACATATGCAGTTTCTGTTGTTGAAATTGCAACATATAACTATAACAAATCGGTCTTTTGGGGCTTAATTCAATTAAATTGTCACCTAATTCGATATGTAACACCAATATATAGTCCTACAACATGTCTAAGTAACAAATTATGTTCGTACACAACACTCTCCATTGGATTCTAGAAATTATATTTAGAAAGATAATTATCTCACTAGTTCGTCATACATTGTTCTAGTAAATCCATATGATAGTTATATAACACCCTTCTAAATCATTGTTCCAAATGTTATACCTTATTATTATTGGTTATTTATATTCTAAATCATTAAAATTTGGTTAAAATTTCCATTTTTTCATTCCTTAATCGATCAAATCGTCAATTAGTGCCTCCTTGATTTTTCATCTGTGACAACATATGCAATTTCAGTTGTTGGAATTGCAACATATAATGAAAATGTTGCAACATATAACTATAACAAATCGGTCTTTTGGGGCTTATTTCAATTAAATTGTCACCTAATTCAATATGTAACACCAATATATAGTCCTACAACATGTCTAAGTAACAAATTCTGGTCGTACACAACACTCTCCATTGGATTCTAGCAATTATATTTACAAAGACAATCATCTCACTAGTTCGTCACACATTGTCTTAGTAAATCCATATGATAGTTATATAACACCCTTGTAAATCGTTGTTTCAAATGTTATACCTTATTATTATTGATTATTTATGTTCTAAATCACTAAAATTTGGTTAAAACTTCCATTCTTTCATTCCTAAATTGATCAAATCATCTATTAGTGCCTCCTTGATTTTTCATCTGTGACAACATATGCAGTTTCTGTTGTTGAAATTGCAACATATAATGAAACTGTTACAACATATAACTATAACAAATCGGTCTTTTGGGGCTTAATTCAATTAAATTTTCACCTAATTCGAAGTGTAACACCAATATATAGTCCTACAACATGTCTAAGTAACAAATTCTGGTCGTACAGAACACTCTCCATTGGATTCTAGCAATTATATTTAGAAAGACAATATCGCACTAATTCGTTATACATTATCCTAGTAAATCCATATGATAGTTATATAACACCCTTCTAAATCGTTGTTTCAAATGTTATACCTTATTATTATTAATTATTTATGTTCTAAATCACTAAAATTTTATTAAAATTTCCATCTTTCCAATCCTAAATTGATCAAATCGTCTATTAATGCCTCCTTGATTTTTCATCTGTGACAACATATGCAGTTTCTGTTGTTGAAATTGCAACATATAATGAAATTGTTGCAACATATAACTATAACAAATCGGTCTTTTGTAAAAGTGGCCCAATGATAGGCAAAACCCATTCTGTTTAACAAAAAGTAAAATAGGCCCAAGACATTCTAGAATACATTTTTATTTTCATTTCAAGAATAGGGTTTTCAAATTTTTCATCTTTGCCGCTTCAGTTTTGGTGCTTTTTTTTTTCACTCTCTCTCTCTCCTATAGGACCTGTCGCTTCACATTAATGTAATGATCTTATTTGATTTTCTGTCAGTCATTCCCCAGTTACACTATTCTCTCCTCTATTTGATTGGCCTTTGGTTAAACCAAATTTCGGTACTCACATATTCAACAGTAAATCAATTTTATTAGATCGATTTTTTGTTAGTTGATTTGGTATGATGTCAAATGTTATACTAAATCAAATTTGTGATGATGAAAATGATACTATGTTGAACGTTAAAATGTATTGCAAATATGGAGACTTACTTTCAATGCAAATTTCATGGTCAAAAGACAATTCAGGTCACAGATTTTGGTCTTGTCCACAATATCGTGTATGTATATTTATTTCTACAATATTTGGAGACTTCAGATCTTTTTATTTTTTTAATTAAAATTTATTTCTTTGTGGTTTACATTTTAGGAGAATTCATGCAACTTCTTTAGATGGAGGGATCGTGAAGATGTTGATATACGATCCAAGTTCGTCATTCTCCGATTGACGAACAAAATTAAGAAGTTGAACACTGTTGATGAAACTCATATCAAAAGAAGTACCGAATGGGGGATGAAGAAGAAGGAAAAGACCAAATGTTGTATTATCTGGACGCTAATGTTGGTGTTCTTTATTTTTTTCTTGTATATTTAACCATTTCCAAGAAGAATTTTGTCGAGTATACAAAATTATTATGTAGTTGTGTACAACCAATAAAATTATCATAGTTGTGGAATTATCATATGTAGAAATGTCCCAATGCGTGATTTGTTGTTCTTCTTTGTATCTGTGTCAAAATATGTCAAATATGTTTTATATTTCACAACAGAATATATTAGATGTGGCAACATATTCCACAAAATGTTGCTACAGACGAATCATCTGTAGCAACATATGCACATGTTGTGACAGACGAATCATTTGTAGCAACATATGCCACATGTCGTGACAGATGAATGTTGCGATATACGCATCAGCTGTAGCAACATATGCCATAAATCTTGCTACATATAATCATCTGTAGCAACATATGCCACATGTTATGACAGGCGAATCATCTGTAGCAACATATGCCACATGCTGTGACAGACGAATGTTGCGATATACGCATCAACTGTAGCAACATATGCCACAAATCTTGCTACATATAATTGATGGTAGCGACATATGCCACATGTTGTGACAGACGAATCATTTGTAGCAACATATGCCACATGTCGTGACAGACGAATGTTGTGATATATGCATCAGCTGTAGCAACATATGCCACAAATGTTGCTACATATAATCATCTGTAGCAACATATGCCACATGTTGTGACAGATGAATGTTGCGATATACGCATCAGCTATAGCAACATATGCCAGAAACATTGTTACAAACGAATCATATATAGCGACATATGCCACATGTTGTGACAGATGAATCATCTGTAGCAACATATGCCACATGTCGTGACAGACGAATGTTGCGATATATGCATCAGCTGTAGCAACATATGCCACAAATGTTGCTACATATAATCATATGTAGCAACATATGCCACATGTTGTGACAGACGAATGTTGCGATATACGCATCAGCTATAGCAACATATGCCACAAACATTGTTACAAACGAATCATATATAGCGACATATGCCACATGTTGTGACAGACGAATGTTGCGATATATGCATCAGCTGTAGCAACATATGCCACAAATGTGGCTACATATAATCATATGTAGCAGCATATGCCACATGTTGTGACAGATGAATCATCTGTAGCAACATATGCCACATGTCGTGACAGACGAATGTTGCGATATATGCATCAGCTGTAGCAACATATGCCACAAATGTGGCTACATATAATCATATGTAGCAGCATATGCCACATGTTGTGACAGATGAATCATCTGTAGCAACATATGCCACATGTCGTGACAGACGAATGTTGCGATATATGCATCAGCTGTAGCAACATATGCCACAAATGTGGCTACATATAATCATATGTAGCAGCATATGCCACATGTTGTGACAGATGAATCATCTGTAGCAACATATGCCACATGTCGTGACAGACGAATGTTGCGATATATGCATCAGCTGTAGCAACATATGCCACAAATGTGGCTACATATAATCATATGTAGCAGCATATGCCACATGTTGTGACAGATGAATCATCTGTAGCAACATATGCCACATGTCGTGACAGACGAATGTTGCGATATATGCATCAGCTGTAGCAACATATGCCACAAATGTGGCTACATATAATCATATGTAGCAGCATATGCCACATGTTGTGACAGATGAATCATCTGTAGCAACATATGCCACATGTCGTGACAGACGAATGTTGCGATATATGCATCAGCTGTAGCAACATATGCCACAAATGTGGCTACATATAATCATATGTAGCAGCATATGCCACATGTTGTGACAGATGAATCATCTGTAGCAACATATGCCACATGTCGTGACAGACGAATGTTGCGATATATGCATCAGCTGTAGCAACATATGCCACAAATGTGGCTACATATAATCATATGTAGCAGCATATGCCACATGTTGTGACAGATGAATCATCTGTAGCAACATATGCCACATGTCGTGACAGACGAATGTTGCGATATATGCATCAGCTGTAGCAACATATGCCACAAATGTGGCTACATATAATCATATGTAGCAGCATATGCCACATGTTGTGACAGATGAATCATCTGTAGCAACATATGCCACATGTCGTGACAGACGAATGTTGCGATATATGCATCAGCTGTAGCAACATATGCCACAAATGTGGCTACATATAATCATATGTAGCAGCATATGCCACATGTTGTGACAGATGAATCATCTGTAGCAACATATGCCACATGTCGTGACAGACGAATGTTGCGATATATGCATCAGCTGTAGCAACATATGCCACAAATGTGGCTACATATAATCATATGTAGCAGCATATGCCACATGTTGTGACAGATGAATCATCTGTAGCAACATATGCCACATGTCGTGACAGACGAATGTTGCGATATATGCATCAGCTGTAGCAACATATGCCACAAATGTGGCTACATATAATCATATGTAGCAGCATATGCCACATGTTGTGACAGATGAATCATCTGTAGCAACATATGCCACATGTCGTGACAGACGAATGTTGCGATATATGCATCAGCTGTAGCAACATATGCCACAAATGTGGCTACATATAATCATATGTAGCAGCATATGCCACATGTTGTGACAGATGAATCATCTGTAGCAACATATGCCACATGTCGTGACAGACGAATGTTGCGATATATGCATCAGCTGTAGCAACATATGCCACAAATGTGGCTACATATAATCATATGTAGCAGCATATGCCACATGTTGTGACAGATGAATCATCTGTAGCAACATATGCCACATGTCGTGACAGACGAATGTTGCGATATATGCATCAGCTGTAGCAACATATGCCACAAATGTGGCTACATATAATCATATGTAGCAGCATATGCCACATGTTGTGACAGACGAATGTTGCGATATACGCATCAGCTATAGCAACATATGCCACAAACATTGTTACAAACGAATCATATATAGCGACATATGCCACATGTTGTGACAGATGAATCATCTGTAGCAACATATGCCACATGTCGTGACAAATGAATGTTGCGATATACGCATCAGTTGTAGCAACATATGCCACAAATGTTGCTACATATAATCATTTGTAGCGACATATGCTATATGTTGTGACAGACAAATCATCTGTAGCAACATATGCCACATGTTGTGACAGACGAATGATGTGATATACGCATCAGTTGTAGCAACATATGCCACAAATGTTGCTACAGACGAGTCATCTGTAGCAACATATGCCACATGTTGTGACTGACAAATCATCTGTAGCAACATATGCCATATGTCGTGACAAATGGATGTTGCAATATGAGCATCAGCTGTAGCAACACATGCCACAAATGTTGCTACTTATAATCATTTGTAGCGACATACGCCACATGTTGTGACAGACGAATCATTTGTAGCAACATATGCCACATGTTGTGACAGACGAATGTTGCGATATACGCATCAGCTATAGCAACATATGCCACAAATATTGGTACAAACGAATCATATATAGCGACATATGCCACATGTTGTGACAAACGAATGTTGCGATATACGCATCAGCTGTAGCAACATATGCCACAAATGTTGCTACATATAATCATTTCTAGCGACATATGCTATATGTTGTGACAGACGAATCATCTGTAGCAACATATGCCACATGTTGTGATAGACGAATGATGCGATATACGCATCAGCTGTAGCAACATATGCCACAAATGTTGCTACAGACGAATCATCTGTAGCAACATATGCCACATGTTGTGACAGACAAATCATCTGTAGCAACATATGCCATATGTCGTGACAAATGAATGTTGCAATATGCGCATCAGCTGTAGCAACACATGCCACAAATGTTGCTACATATAATCATCTGTAGCGACATATGCCACATGTTGTGACAGACGAATTATCTGTAGCAACATACGACACATGTTGTGACAGACGAATGTTGCGATATACGCATCAGTTGTAGCAACATATGCCACAAATGTTGCTACAGACGAATCATCTGTAGCGACATATGCCACATGTAGTGACAAATGAATCATTTGTAGCAACATATGCCACATTTTGTGACAAACAAATTGATAAAATAAACATTGTCTTTAATTACATTGTCTTTAAGATAAAATAAAACAACATAATTGATAAATTAAGCATTGTCTTTAATTTCAAACATAATGTCAAGGCTTTAAGCTCTGAGATATTATCTCATAAGCCCAAACATATTGCATCCGTTCAATTAGATTGTCACATAACAGTGTATTGGGTGGTTGCAATTCTGTCCCGTTAATCAAATGATCAATGAATGCAAGGAAATATGACCCGCACGCTGCTCCAGTTGCATTTTGTACCATAGGTTCCATTCGACTGTTAAATTCCCATGATTGAGTGAGCAACTTTTCTGGCAAATGATTCATTATTCCACTCTGCTTCAACAATTTAGGCAGCAATTCGAAGATAGGTTGTATGAGTGTCAAAAACTTGGCATGTTCCGTAACCATCATGTTGCAGTCATAAACATTCATGCGACCCTCGTGCAAGAGAATATCGAGAGTCACAAAATGGATACTCGTCGTGTTATGACTGTCAAAATCCTTTTTGCATCAATCCAATTCATGCCTACAAGAGATGGACTAATACCCCTGACATAGTCAATTGTATCATCATCCCATACAAAGTCATCTATTAACTGATTCATGCTTTTACCACCAACCCTTGTGCCTCATCGCTCATTTGATTATATCTTTTTAGGAAGTTCGTATAGAAGTTGAGATCCAGGATTCTATCTCTGGGATCATAGTAGTCCGGATATGTCACATGCCTCTGACGCATGAAGTTAAGGATTTCATCAATATATACTAAAATAAAAAATAATATTAAATAGTTAGGAAGAGTAGTCACTGAAGAGATAAAAGAAATAGTTAATAATATAAAAGTAGGATTACCCAGTCTTCCCACCAAACTTTTATGCTTGTCATGTTCCTGAAATCTTGACCGGTAAAAACATGCATGTTGTATTCCGTTCGAACATCCTTTGCACTCGTCACATTCAACACTTCAATTTTTTCAGCTACATAGACACGCTTATAAATATTCAACTTTTTATGCTCGATCACTTCCTTCATTACGGCCCTTAGAATTTCTCCAAACATCTTCCTCTTCAAATTTTGCATTGCCTTGACAAATAATTATTTTCTCCGCTTGGCGTGTGGAGTATATGCATGCCGCACATTCTTCGATACAATTCCCTTCACACTCCTCTTATTTTTTTAATTCATTGACATCTTCACTCAATTTTTAAAAATACATGATAGAATTTTCGTCATGTTTCTTACACTTCTCACAGAGAAAGCCACAACATCGTCTACAAGAGGTAGCCCCATCGTGTTGTCCAGCACCAGCACCAGCACCAACATCAAAAACAACTAATTCATTAACGACTTCATTAGGAACTCTATCTCTTTTGATGATTGTTGCTCCAACCAACACCATTTTAACTCTATCCACAACAGGATCAAAAATGATTTCAACCAACCCTAGAGTTATTAGATATGACATTTGCAATTCCTCTTCTGTTGGGGTAATCCATGGATGCACAACCTAAAATTGTAAAAATAAATTGTTAGTATGATTTACCATGTTGCAACATACGATTCATCTGTAGCAACATTAATCTGTAGAAACTTTGTGTCAGATGTCGCAAAGATGAATCATTCATAGCAACATGTGTCACAAATGTTGCTATACATGATTCGTCTGTAGCAACATTTGTGTCACATGTTGCTACAGATGAATCATCTGTAGCAACATGTGGCACATGTTGCAACACATAATTCGTCTGTAGTAACATTTGTGACACATGTCGCAACAGACAATTCATCTGTAGCAACATTTGTGGCACATGTCACAACACATGATTCATCTGTAGCAACATTTGCGTCACATGTAGAAACAGATGAATCATCCGTAGCAACATAAGAGACATTTGTAGCAACATATGCATGTAATATACTAATAATAATTTACTACATCATCATGTTGGTTAAAAAGATCTGGAATATGCCTTTCTTTGATAGTTTTTGTTCTTGCTATCAACCATCTCAACATCCTTGGGAATGATCTCTGTTCTTCTGCAATTACTTGATGGGTCAAATAAGAAATGACTTCAAATGCCCAGGCCTGTAAAAAAGGAAAACATGTCAATAATCAAATGTTGAATTATTCCTTAATATAATATAATATAAAAAGATTAAAAACATTCAGCTTTACCATGAAAGCCCATGGAAATCCAAACAAGTTACTGGTCTTTTCTCCTAAAGGCCTCAACAATTAGTCGATAGTTAGATGAAAGCTCTCATGACCCCACGGGTAGTTGTTGAAAGCCTCAATATCCTGACAGAAATTGACATACTTAAAAAGTATGTTGTGCCCGAATTCTTCGGCAAAAGTGTATTATGTGTAAACCAAAGTAAGCACAATGACTCCTTGTGCTTCCTTGGTGTATCTCCCGTTTCAACAAATTTACTAAGTCAGAATTTTTAAAGCTTTTGACAACAAGGGATATCAAGTCCTGCTCCTCAGTTAGTTGTGACGGTTGTCCTTTTACTACTTTCTGTCTTCTTCGTGGTTCTTTTTTAACAATGTATTCAGGGATGGGCTCAACAGGAGGATGACATTTTAGCCCTGTAACTATGGAAAACTCTCTTATGCCAAAAAAAAAAAGCTGACATGCCACAATAATTAATTACAATTTCATCCTTCTTATTGGGATTTTAAAAAATAAACCTTCTTTTCAAAAGTTCATACACGATAGTCATTTGAAAACGTGGAAGTGGATCTGCATTGATGATTTTAATACCATCATCACCACTGACATTGAACTCTTCATGAAGTTCTTGTTCTTTTTCATGAACTTCATTTATTTTTTCTTCTTGAGCCACAACTACTACTTCTATATTTTCCCCTTGTCCTTCCTCAACTTCATTTATTTTCCCTTGTCATTCCTCAACTTCATTTATTTTCCCTTGTTCTTCCTCAACTTTTTCTTGTTTTTCATCTACTTCCTCTACTTCTTCTCTTTCTTCATATTCTTTTTGACAAAATTCTACTTCTGCTTGAGAAGAAGAAACTGCTTCAGTTGCAAGATCTTCTAATAGAGTACTATTTACGTTCCTCTTTCTAGCAACTTTAGACCTAGCCTTCTTCTGAACTTTTGTTATGTCAGATGTATCAATATCAAGTTTCTTTTGACAAGAGTCATTACACATCTGCAACCACAAAAATGAAATATTTGAAAGCCACACATGAGCTACAATCATAAAAGTGAGAAAACAAATCAAAACAGGGCAATAAGATGAGCTACAACCACATGCATTTCAAATCCTAATTAAATATTACCTGAGAAGATATATCAACGATAAACTAGAAATTATGATGACAATACCGCCTTGCTGAGAAGATAATCACAACTTGAAACAACCACTTTTAGAAAATATCAACTGAACAATGATCTGTGAAGGAAGGAATATTAGAGAGCACAATAGAAAAGAAAACTAAAATAAATTAATAAAAGTAAATGAAATTTGGATTATGAAACGACTTTTATAGAAGAGAGGAGAGAGGAGAGAGAGGAGAGGGGAGGAGAGGAGAAAGAAAAATAAAAATGAAAATTAAAGCCGTTTAATATTTTTTTAATTATGACAATTCAAACTGTGACATATGTTGCCACATATATACTTTATGTTGGGTAACATATGTTATATATGTGGTATAATGTTGCTACATATTTCATTTCTGTGTTATATGTTGCCACATGATCCCTTTTTATTTGTACACATGCAGACAAGCGATGATTAATATTACCAGCACACAAATTGAAATTAGTAAAAATAAATCGAATTTGAAATATGAAACTACGTTTATAGGAGCGAGGATAGAAGGAAAATGAAGGGAGGATTAAACTACATTTATATTAACAATTCACCAATTGTTTTATACAACTTATCAACAAAAAGGTAATTCACAATGATATGATATACATAACCACCTATCTAATGGTTGTTAACACAAAATTTTCACTGATCTTAGTCTAGGCATCTTTGGTTCTTCATTGTTACTAACATAGCCATTTCGAGTAGGAGTGGGCATAAACACCGGAAAACCGAAACACCGAACCGAACCGAAATTTTTCCGTGGTATTCGGTTTACTTTTTTGTATTTTTTTGGTATTTCAGTTCGGTTTTCGATACGTATTATTTTGGTTTTCGATATTTTGGTTTAAACCGAAATATTATACTATAATTTATATTATATTAATTAGTAATTATTAATATTAAATAATTTTTTAAAAAAAGAAACCCTATGACCAGCTACCCTTTTCCTCTCTCTTTCATCTTTCTCCTGACTTTCTCTTGGCTCTTTCATCTTCCTCTTGGCTCTTTCATCTTTCTCTTCTTCCTCTTCCTCTTCTCCTCTTCCTCTTTCAGGTAGCAGC
>NC_028637.1:46083436-46143481 GCF_001406875.1 Solanum pennellii
CTGCCAACAGCAGCAGCCGCGCCGTCTACCAGCAGCAGCCGCGCCGTCCGCCAGCCAGCAGCCGTCGGCCCGCCGCAAGGCTCCAGCCCACTGCCCAGTCAGCCAGTCAGGTTTGGTTTTTCATTTTTGTTATTTTTTTTTGTTCTTGACTTCTTTCGTTTTTTTTCTTTCTGATTTTGTTTTTGTTACTAATTATTGTAAATTTATTGTGAATTTTTTTTATATATAGATGGCTGAACAAAAACAATTAAATATGGTTGTAGCTGATCAAAGTCGAATAAGTATGGCTGATTCTACAGATAATACACCTAGTAATAGCAATGATCCGTCAATTGGCACAGAAATAACAAAAAAAAAGAAATGGATCCTAGATCTCTTGTTTGGCAACAGGTTGAAAAGGTTTTTGAAAATGGTGTATTAGTTATAGCAAATTGCTTACATTGAAAACAATACTATGCTGCCAATACAACAAGAAATGGAACAAGTGGACTAAAACAACATTTGGCTTATCGATGTAAAGTGTATAAACCTCCGACTGTTGCACCCGGTATTCAAAAATTATTAAATATTCAAAGTAACAATTTAGAGACTTGGAAATTTGAGCAAGAGGTATGTAGGAGAGCTTTAGTTGAGATAATTATTTTGGATGAACTACCTTTTAGTTTTGTTGAAAAAGAAGGCTTTAAGAAGTTTATGAGTAAAGTCCAACCTTTGTTTCATTTTCTTCTCGTAGAACCATAACAAGGGATTGTTATGAAGTTTATGGTGAATTGAGAATAAATTTGAAACAGTCTTTAAGAGAAATACAACCAAGAATTTGTCTCACAACAGACACATGGACTTCAGTGCAAAGAATCAATTATATGTGTTTGACTACTCACTTTATTGATAGGGATTGGGTGCTTCATAAAAGAATATTGAATTTTTGTCCTATCACTAGTCATAAAGGTGAGCATTTGGCTTAGTCTATTAGTAATTGTTTACTTGATTGGAAGTTGGATAACGTTTTTACTGTTACGGTTGATAATGCCTTTTCAAATGATAAAACAGTTTTAGAGTTGTCCAAAAAATTAGATATGTGGGAGAACTAATTTGATGGAAGGTAAGCATCTCCATGTGAGATATATGGCTCATATACTTAATCTAATCGTGCAAGATGGTTTGAAAGAAATTGGTCCTTCTATCAAAAAGGTGAGACAAATGGTGAAATATGTTAGATCATCTTCTTCAAGGACAAGAAATTTCTTGAAATGTGTTGAAATGCAAAAGATAGAATGTGATAAGATGTTGTCTTTAGATGTGCCTACTAGGTGAAATTCCACCTATTTGATGTTAGACACAGCAGAAAAGTTTGAGAAGGTTTTTGAGAGGTTTGATTTTATGATGGTAATTTTAATTCTTTTCTTGCTACTGATATTTGTGAAGATGGAAGTATCGCAAGTTCAATTCAATATGAAGATTGGGCTAATATGAGGAATGTCACAAAGTTTCTTGAGAAATTTTATGAGCTCACTTTGAAAGTTTCAGGTTCACGGTATGTTACTTGTAATGTTCATTTTGAATATATATGTGAACTTGATGCTTATTTGAAATTATGTATAGCAAGTGATGACCTTGATTTGAGTAAAATGGCTTCGGGAATGAAAGAAAAATTCAAGAAATATTGGGGTACTCCTAAAAAAATAAACAAAATGATTTTTATTGCTTCTGTTTTGGATCCTCGCAATAAATTTGTGTATGTTAGTTTTGCTCTTGAAGAATTACTTGGGGGAAGAAACGGGAAATGTAGTGAATACGAAAGTAGCGGCTTACTTGAGGGATTTGTTTGCGATATATGTAAGTAAGTATGGAAAAGGTTCCAAAAGTCAACAATCTTCATCTGACTCATCTGATTCTTCTGCTTGTGGTATTTCTCAGAATGTGTCCAAAAATTCTTTGAGAACTAAGTTGCACATGAAGAAACAAAAGAATGATTCTGGAAGTTTAGGTGTTAAATCTGAGTTGGATAAATATCTTCTTGAAGACTAAGAACCTGAATCTGGAGATTTTGATATTTTGAGTTGGTGGAAATTTAATTCTCCTAGATTTCCTGTACTTTCACAGTTGGCTCAAGATGTATTGGCTATTTCTATGTCGATTGTGGCATCGGAATGTGCATTTAGCACCGATGATCGAATTCTAGATTCCTTTAAAAGTTTATTGACTCCCAAATGTGTGCAATGTCTTATTTGTGTCCAAGATTGGCTTAGACAAGAAACCAAGCCTATTTGTGTTGAAGAAAGTTTGGAGTTTCTTGAAAAATTGAACTTGGTAAGACTTTTTATTTTATATTTATTTTTGAAAAAAATAAAATACTTATTGTGTTGTATCTTGTATGACACGTTTCTTTTTCTTAATTATAGAGATGGCAAATAGTGGAAGAAACTCTTCCATTGTTGATCTATGATTGACTTGCAAGCGGTGAGTTTAATACATCATTTATTTAATCATATCATTTTTTAATCTTAAAAGTAGTATTCTAAGTTTCTAATATTTGATTTTATCTTAAAAGGTCCAAGGGTCAAGACAATGAAGAAATAATTTTGTTGGCACGTGACACTTGATTGTTGAAAGCGATCTCATGAAAGAAAGTCAAGAAACTCATTATTGTTGTTTGTTATTGTTGACATTTGAATTGAAAGTAATCTCATGGAAGAAGACAAGAAGTTTAAAATTCATTGTTTGTTGCTTATTATTGTTTATTATGAGCTCATGAAAGACTTTATTGTTACTTGTTAGATTGTTATTATGTTGTATTTGTGAAGACATTAACTACAAATCTACAATGCAACTTTTGTTTTAGTGTCATTGTTAATTAAAAATTGTGTTTTAGTGACATTGTGAATTTAAAATTTGTGGTGTTTATGCCTAATGGCATATTGACATATTGATATTTTGTAGTAAATTAGTAATGCACTTCTTTGATGTATTGTCTATTTTCATTTTTTAGCCCACTAAGTTGAAAAATCAAACAAAAAAATTGTAAAGTTTAAAATTTTAAAAAGCCCACTAAGCAGACCCATTAAAAATTCGAAATAAAAAATCGAACCGAATTAATAAAAACTAAACCGAATTAACAAAAACCGAACCAAACTGAAATATTTTGGTTCGGTATTCGGTACACAATTTACAAGAACCAAAAACCAAAAAACCAAAAAAAAAATCGAAACCGAACCGAAATATCGAATTTCCACCCCTAATTTCGAGCCTTGGAGATCCCATAATTCCACAGGAGTGAAGCATATCTCAAGCGAAGGGTGTCAGCACTAATTCCACATGATGATACTTCTAATCCATCACTAAAAAACTCAGCATATGCAGCAACATGAAGTCGACAATCTCTGCAGGGCATATCATCAATCAGAAAATATAATAACATCAAATTTCGATAGTTGTAAGACAAAAATATAATGTGATACTTACAGACTATTCTTTCTTGTTGGGCAATACCAGTAACATGTCTGACTTCGATTGGATGAGATTTGTTCTTTCCTCGGTAACATTTAAGAACTGACTAGTTGGTTTGCTCTTTTTGCTCAAAATATCCACTCAACTCAAGGTACTTTGGCAACATTGTAGACAACTTTTTAAGCTCGGAGGATAATTTTCTATTAGACCTTGTTGAGGACATGGAATCATATGCTTTTATGCACCGTTCCTTCAATGCAACGACTGCCAAGACCCAATGGAATTCCCCATTACTATTTATAGGGACATAAACATCATCTGTCAGGTGCCAAGGCAGTCCACAAGGTATACCAAACCGTTTCATTATGCCAACGATTTTATCCTCATATTCACTAGCATTGTCAATGTATGTTTTGAAAAAACAACTATTGGTGGTATATTGATATTTAGACTGAATCTTTTGCTTCGACTTCTTATGCAAATAGTAAAATATGACATCCACGTATTGCACACATGCATCAAACAAGTGTAACAATTTAATTGTATATATTCATGTACTAAACAATACATTTAAAAGTGGGCATGGGTTTACCTCATCATTCCAACACTTATTGGGTTGAGACATTATGTAGAACCAATCCTTATTCCTTGGAAATGCAACTACAAAATCAAGCTGGTCAAAATCAAGTTTTGAGCAATTGGCTAAGTAGTGATCCTTCTTGTTTCCTTTGCAATTGTGTAATCATTATAAACAATTATTTAGTGGATAACAAGAAGAAATATTAATAATAGTTGAACGACCTTACTTTACTTACTTTTTTGCATGATGCTTGTAAAGACCCTCGTTTATCCATTGCGAGAAGGATGCCATTAGTTCAGTTGAACCCTCGCCGTCAATGTTAAAACCTTCAAATGGATATTGTCGCTTCACATCACAACTGACAACTTCGACTTTCTTCTCTTTATTTTTCTCTTTCTTCTTCTTCTTCTTCTTTTCTTTCTCTTTCTCTTTCTCCTTCTCCTTCTCCTGTTTTGCCTTCTTCTCCTTCTTCTCCTTCTCCTCCTCCTCCTTTGCCTTCTTCTCCTTCTTCTCCTTCTCCTCCTCCTCCTTTGCCTTCTTCTCCTTTTCCTTCTCCTTCTCATTCTCTCTCTCCTTCTCCTGTTTTGCCTTCTTCTCCTTCTCCTCCTCCTCCTTTGCCTTCTTTTCCTTCTCCTTCTCCTTCTCCTCCTTTGCCTTCTTCTCCTTCTCCTCCTTTTCCTTCTTCTCCTTTGCCTTCTTCTTCTTCTTCTCCTTCTCCTCCTTTGCCTTCTTCTCCTTTTCTTTCTTCTCACTAATTACATAAAGTGTTTGGAAAATATATTTTTTCAACCTCCTATACTTCAAAGGCTGTGAAATCTTCTTGGATCTTTGCATATCGATATTATGAGACATTTTCTTAAAAATATCAGTGAGTTTTTTTAACACGACTAATAAAATAATCATGTTGCTGCTCACATTCTTCGCATAGACAAAAAGAGCATTTCATGTTAGAAGATGAAGTTTCTTGTATCATTTTATTTACAAGATAAATAAAAAGATTGAGATTTCACAATTCATTATAAAATAATAATAGCAGTATGTTGCAACAGATGGATAGTCTATTGCGATAAATTAACATTATGCTGCAACATATGTACCTGCTGTTGCGACACATAAAATTTCTGTTGCAACATATAGATCTTATGTTGCTACATATGAATCATATGTTGACACAAATGTACCGATTGTAGCAACATATGAATCTTATGTGGCAACAGATGTTCAAGATGTTGACCTAAAGTGATATGTTACAACATATGATAATTGTTTGAACATGCACCAACATATCACTAAAATGTGGCAACATACGCTAAATGTTTCAACAAATGAAATATATGTTGGACACCAGAACAACACTATATTTCTAAAATCATATTATCAAAATGACCACAAAAAGAACAACAATAGCAACAAAAAATGACTTTTCGCTGAATGATAACGATACATATACATTTTCTTAAAATGAGGATTTTTTGAATTGGTTGATTTTCTTTCAAAAATAATAAATAATACAAATCATTAAGTTGATTATTCAATTTTAACATCTATGGAACATTTTATTGTTCATTAATCCAAGAAAAAACTTCAAAAATTGTAAAATATTTCAAAAAAATAACTTACCCATTTCTAGTCGAACAGGATTACAGTTCAGAAAGATGAGAGAGTAACGACTGAAGAGGAAGATAATGAAGGACTGGAGAGGAAGAGTAACGAGGAATTTTTGAATTTTTGAGGAAAAAGAAGAACAATCCCCCAAAAAAGAAGAGAGGAAGAAGAGAGAGAGGAGATGAAGAGATGAAAAGATTCTTTTTAAAAAAAAAATGATTTTCTTTGAATTATAGAAGTGTGTTTTTTCATATTTTATAAAGGAGAAATTTTTAAAAATAAATTTGGTACCATATTTATTTAATTACATCTTAAAAAGGATTTGACCAACTTTTGATCAATGTGTCACCGAAAAAAAAAAAGACTTATTTGACACGTTTCCGATAATTTTCTCAAGTAACCCACATTTCGATAACGTTCAATTTCTAGGAAGCAGCTAACGGTTCTGTCGAGGCATCAACAACAATGGGGGGTTTCAATCCAGCAATCGAATTGAGTATTCTTCTTCTCCTCCCATTCCTCTCATCTCCTTCTTCTCTATCTCTCGATCTACCCAATACAACAGTATACGAAATCCTCACTAAATTCAACCTTCCTCCAGGGCTTTTACCTAGTTCTGTAAAATCTTACTCTCTTTCCGATGATGGAACATTTGAAGTTTTACTGGACAAGCCTTGTTATGTGGAGTTTGAGTATTTGGTTTATTATGATGAGAAGGTTACTGGGAAGCTGAGTCTTGGGTCGATTACTGATTTAGAAGGAATTCAAGTTAAGAGATTCTTGTTGTGGCTAAACGTGAATGAGATCCGTGTGGATTTGCCATCGTCTGGGAGTATTTACTTTCAAGTTGGGTTCATTAACAAGAAGCTTGATATCAATCAGTTTGAAACTCCTCGTTCTTGCCGGGATAATGGTTTGGTCATGTGTGGAGGACCATCTCTGAGACAGGTGATTTCCATGTTACATTCTGCTTGATTCATTGTTTTCCTAAATTGTCTTAAGATTTTTCTTATCAAGTTGCATGGTTCTTCTTTTCACTGAGGGTCAATATTGATTTGTTGTGTAAAATGTGAGTGAGACCTTCATGGAATAAATTATTTTGTAACGGAATTGAAAAATTGTTGTGTCGCATACCAAAACATGCAATAGTCTGGCAAGATTGTGTATATAATTTCATATTCTAGACTAAACACACAGAAGCAATAGTTTCCTAGAAGCAGAAATTAATATCTGTAAAGAGCAAGGAAAAAATGGACTTGGGGGTTTGGAGGCAAGGAGGTTGGAAGGGAAGCAACAACAATCATTAATGGGTTCCTCTATAGAGGTGCCCTAAAGAAGAAGAGGAAAGGAAAGGGGTTAGTTTTTTTGTGGATTAAATGGTTCCTGTAGAACATTGGGAAAAAACATTCATTTAATCCTTCCTCACAAGACCAAACCATATATGGTCAAGTTGAATAATTTCTAGAGCTTGCAAAATCATGTTGGAAATCTAGCTCACATATAAGGTTAAATCAAATCCTAGAGTCTAAAAGTTTTAGGTAAAGCAACACTAGAAGAGAGTACTTGGAGTGCAAGTTTAATGACGTAACACATGAGACAATTGTGAGAGTAAAGATCAACACACAAGTCATACACAAGAAAAGGAGCTTCCATTAGCTCGGGTCCATAAACCAAAGAGATTGGGTGATTGATGATGATATCGCACATTGTATAGGAGTGACGTGGGTGAAAATGAAGGCTTGCGTCTAGGGTACTAGATGTACATCCAAAACTTAAAAGGTAAATTCTATAGAGTGGTGGTTAGATCGATATTGTTGTATGAGATAAACTGTTGGCTAATCAAGAATGTCCACGTTCAAAAGATGAATTTAGCAGAGATGAGGATGCTTAGATAGATGTGTGGGCACACTAGAAGAGATATTATTGAAAACAAAGTAATAAGGGATAAGGTGTGAGTGGCCCCCGTGGCAAACAAGATGAGAGAAGCGAAATTGAGATGGTTCGGACATGTGAAGATGAGTTTTGCGGAAGAGCTAGTAAGGAGGTCTGAGAGGTTGGCTATACTAAGAGTTAGGAGAGGTAAAGGTGTGCGGAAAAAGAATTGGGGTGGGGGATTAAATAGGCTCGACTCAACTCAAGCTTACTTAGGACATGAACCTAGATAGGAAGGTGTGGAGGTCGATAATGAGAGTAGACAGTTAGTAGCTAACCAAGTGTTGCCACACTTTATGAGGGAGAGATAGGGGCTAGCATCATCCCTTCCCGTCTGTTAGTAGTAGTAGTTAGTAATTGCGTAGTTCCTTTATCAACGTGTGATACTATTTGTATTTATTTTGTATCTTGCTATCACATTTTCCCTGCTTCAATAACTTCTCTTAACAATATCTCTACCCCACAAAGGTAGGGTAAGGTTTGTGTATATCCTACTTTCTCCAAACCTCACTTGTGAGACTACACTAAGCATGCTGTTGTTGTTTCTATATATGGCTAAATTAAACATATCAAACTGAAAATGGTTTCACTTTATTTTTTGCAAAGTTGTTCTGAAACAACTCTTTAGTTGGGAGACCTTGATTATAATAATAACATTTATACAGTTAGTTTCATTGTCGAACCATGTCACTGATTAAAATTCAAGGGTTGGTGATAATTATTGTTTTAGCGTCTAGTTAATGTCCTTGTTAAGCTGCATTAATTTGTTCCCCATGAATGTTCTTGTATTTCCAGTTGTTGCAAGTCTATATTCTATTGGAGAAAGGATGTCACCTATGCAACTGTATGTTATGCTTATGTTTGTAGAGTTGGTTCTAATATTGTTTCCATAGCAAGATCATGAGAAATTGTTTTCTCCAGATTTCTAATTTTACGCATGGACTCTTGGTTTACTCATTGCTTCTGGTCTTGTCTATCTGACTGGCTTTGACTCATGACTTCAATTCTACTGCTCAAACTTCTCTCCAACAAAAGATAAATAAGGAATATGAGAAAGAATTTGTTATCTGGATGCTTCCTCCTTTTCTAGGTTTTACTCATCGTTTCTATTTTACTTTCTTAATTCACAACTTGCCTTAACAGAACGCCAATATTCTGAGAAATTTATTGAGAAGAAAGGACACGTAGCGACACAGGCTGTATCCCTTAGCTAATGTGACCTAAAGATAAAAATGATGGTAGCCTTCTCAGAGAATTATTCTCTATCTGGTTGGATGAAGCCATTACTCAACAACATATTATCAAGGTTGGCAAACTTCATTCAAGCTAATTTCATCTCAAATGATGTTTTGGGATACCGTTGCTTGAAATTTTGGGTAATTGTGAACAGTTAACAGGTGATCACTTCTATTGATATTAGATATATGAAAATCTCTACAACAGATCATCACACAGTCTTGAATGTCAATTGTTGGATCCTTTATTCACCCGTAAAAGAAGCTGGTTGTTATACTAATGAAGTTACTGTCTTAACTCTTTAAGCATATTATTTTCTAATAACCTATCTGAAGAGATCACGGGAAAATGCATGGGATTTAGTTGTTTTTCTTAACAAGTATTTATAGGACTAAAATTGAATAATTATTGTAGAGTTGGTCATTTTTCTTTTTTGATAGACATATTCTATAACAACTGTATAGTCCCCCAAAAATAATAAACAATTACAAATAAAAGGAACCCTTCCTATCAATGTTTCTTCTTATTGTTGTCTAAAACATAAAAAGTATCTTTTGCTTCTATTAAAAAATTCACGTTTACACCAAAATAATGAGCGACTAAGCATTTCATCTTCAACTTCTAGATGTTACGATGCTTGTCCTCAAAAACCCCAAATGTATCACCAACACGAAGAATAGTAATAACTCGCTCATTCACTTCACCTTTTTTATTAACATACCGCAAAGCAAGGACCATTTGTTCATGGTGTGATGTCCTTAGATTCATCAACCAAAATTGCAAATAATCTCCATCAAAGTCATTAATTATAGCTTTCATGATTTCTTGTGCACAAACACTCATCATATCCTTGTAAATTTTTGGAGAAGTCATCATAGCATTTTTTGGACCAGATTTTAAAATAACACTATTTATATCCCAAAGCATTTTCCAAGCCATTCGAAAAGACCTAAAAACAAGCCTTTATATTTTGAAGATTCACTTTCACCATGACCTCGAAAAGACAACCCAAATTCTAAGAGGAACCTTGCCGTAGTAGTAGAAGCTTGTAAGAGAATTCAATGCTCACTTCTTGTTTTCTCAAATTGGTTGTTAAAAACAACTTGAATGGATTGAGATCGATTCTCAAAATCAAGCATCTTGTTGGAAGTCCTATTGTGGACACTATTTACTTCACCAACATGTAAATCAATTCATTCCAAACTATGTTTCCAAGTCTTATAATCAATTTTTGTGGAAAAATCACCTACATTTCCCTTTACAAGTCATTTTTATATAAATAGCTAGATAGGCAAAACACATCTTTCTTCACACCATACTCCATCTACCTAAACTCTTAAACCATGTCGAACAAAATCGACTCATTTTTGTTTGAAATCTAACTTGAGGATATCCATAAATAATCAATTGACAAGGCATTTGTTAAATGTAGTGTCTTCTCACTTTATCTCGTATTTTAGTGCTATATATATGAATGAATAAATATTCTTTCCAGGATGGCAGCATCCGGTTTAAGTGACTGCAAATCAAACTCATTTATAAAATGCGGAGAATAATCTCTAAAACTAGTCTAGGACTTAGTTGAGAAGAATTATGTTTCTTCAAAAATCTATCCCTTTCAAATGACAAGAATCAACAACAACATCCTACAAAACAAAGATTTAATCAAGCATATTAGTAAATATTACATTGTTGACAAAGGAATAATATCCCTCCTGCTCTCCTTTCGCAACACAACAAAAGTAAAATATAATAGAGAAATCACACTGCTCATAAAAAAACATGCTAAAAAAGAACTTACTAATTTATGAAGTGGCAATAGGAGTAGGACTTTATTTATGTAGACTTCAATGAAGAATACTTGTAGGTTGTCAGTTGTGGTAGGTTTTCTAGCATCTTATATTTTGTTTAGAATTGTGTTGAAGACTTTTATTTGTTTTTAATTTCAATGAAGAAATGGGTGGGGCCAGATGAGATGGGAAAATAGCGGTGGGGCCAGAAAAGGTGGCAAAAACTATTTGACGTTGAGTGCTAAAGTGAAGCCTTTGACTAGTGCACCCAAATGACTTTTGAAATAAGCAGTTCATGCCAAGAATAATATCGAAATCAAGCATTTCCAACTCTACTAGATCAATTATGGTGACTTCCTGGAAAAAAATTGAGACTTGGCACTTTCGGTATAACTACTTAACTAAGACTGACTCACCAAAATGGGTAGAGACTTGAAGAAGGGTTCTGAGAGGATTTTGGGATTGACATAAAAATTCAATGCAATATATGGAGTCATGAAAGAAAGTGTGGCCTGTGGATCTAGAATTGCATAAACATCAAGTTGAAATACACACAACATACCTGTGACTAATCAGGGTAATCGTCCTAATCCTGTAAAGTCTGCAAAGCATCGAACTTGTTCTGGTGTTGTCCGCCATCTGCACTAGGAGATGCACTCTGTTGAGTTGGGCGACCTAGTGGAGCTGCGGAAGTGTTAGGGTGAGCCAACATCCTTACCCCTACCTAATGCCACTGGGCTTTCCCTCAACCCGTGGTTGGATTTGCCACATCCAACACCATTACCACTACCAGACATACACCCTCTGATATGGTTCTTACCATGCTTCTGATAAACCAAAAAGGGACAACCACTGGTGAGACTACCCTAGGACTTAGAATTTGATTGCCCTATCCATGTTCTCTTGTTTGAACTTGGGTATTGGGGCACTAGCAAAGGATGGGACTTGACTTGAAAAGTTATGATGAAATTGAGAGTGATTTCCACCGCCTGACTTCTATGGAGACTAGTCCAGCCTGTCTGTTCTAGCCCTATTACTCCCCTTAGCACTCTCCTTGACCTTCTCTTTCCTCAATCCCATTGAGCATGAGTCATCAACCTAGAGATTTTCATCTCCTTGATCAACATAGCAGTTTTGTACTCCTTTACTACGGTCTCTTCACCTGAAACAAACTTTTTCAATTGGGCCCTAGAGTCGGTCACCATAGATGCAACATACTTTGGAGAGTTGGATTAACTTCAAGAAATACTCCTCCACTGATATGTTCCGTTGCTTCAGATTAATAGACTCCTAGACCTTGTCCTCACTCCCCCCGTAGCTCAAGTGAAAAGAACCCGTCTAGAAATGCGGCCACAAGCTTCCCGCTGTCCATTGGACCTGCATTAACCCCGCTGTCATCCTTCCATTGCTAGTACCAAATCTGAACCACTCCTTTCAACTAATAAGCGGCTGAGTATGCACTCTCCATTGAGCTGTCCCCCATAATCAGTGTGATATTCTGAACACCATCGATGAACTCCTGAGAGTCCTTCTCCACCTTTGAGTCATAAAACTCAGGAGTACTCTTCCTAGTAAAACTCGAACCCTTAGTTGTTGTTGTAATCCTGTTTGTGTTAGCTTGTGCAATAACCTACTAATTGACTCGAGTGGTAATGGTCTGAGCTAAAACCTACTAATTGACTCGAGTGGTAATGGTCTGAGCTAAAACTTGGAAAGCAGCCTTGATCTCATTCAAGGGGTCTGCTGAAGTTGGTGATGCTTGCTGACCTTCATTCTTGTTCCTCCTGACGTAAGGTCTTCTGGGAGGTATGATTCTGTTAAATACGGAGAGCACGAATGAGAATAGAAGGAGGTTAAATAGAGTTACACTCGATCGCATAACTGAGAGCTTGAAAGAAGTGAAGTATTTCCTATAACATTTCATAGCCTCTCATTAATAAGTGTGACACATTTTATATCCATCGACAAAACTCTACTTAAGGCGACTTTCAACAGCCTAGGATACTTAAACCCAAGGCTCTAATACTAAGTTTGTCATGATCTGACACTACCCTTAGTCAAAACACAGTGCCTACAGATGACCCCAAATTAACTCATGTCATGACACTATGATTTACGTAAACACTAATTGAGAATAACTGAATGCGGAAGCTAAATTGAAATAAACTGAGTAGTCTGAAATATAAAATTTAAATACTTAGAAGTGAGTTCATCTAAAAGCAACACAAAGCTGACATGTCTATCACAAAGCCCCTACTAAGATAAGCCCACAACTAACAACTAACTCTTACTGTCTTAAAACTAGAAGATTTAATAATTGAAAGGAATATGAGGGCTATCCTCGAAGGATGAGGACTTATCGAACGTGTTGTTGAGCTAATCGAAAATCGTACTAACTGCGGGCTAGACGCTGAACGTCCGAACCTATATTATAGAACAATATAGCTTGAAGAGTATGAGGTTAGTACTTGTAATGTACTCAATATGTGAAATATGCATGATAAGACTACTAAATTGTACATAATAAGACTACTAGATGGAATGGAAGACCCTAGATTCCTTGAACTGAAGCTTGAAGCTAAATAACCCTAGTTCTTTCTTGAGAGGAGCTGAGATGTATTGATTCTAATCTCCGATTATTGGATGTGAACGAGCAGGTTAGGTCGACTAAGTTTCCCTTAATCTCTGCGAGAAATATAGGGGAAAAATATTATTGAATTGTGTATTGACATTATTACATGGAGAGCCTATTTTAGACACTATGATACAATCCTTACCAAGTATGATACTAAATATTATTCCTATTCCTATTCCTATTCCTATTCTAAGTAGGATTTGTGTACACCTAATCCTATTCTAGCAGTCTCTCTTAGAATAGGCTAAAGCGATATAGTTTAGGAATTACAAGAGTGGAAAAAGATCGAAACAACCCTAAAGGAAAAACTGTCGGTAGCTTCTACGAGGGCCATTTACGGTTTGTGGATTGGACTACAGGACATAGATTCCTCTCATAGAAATCTAGCCTAAATATTGAGTTTCTGAAGTTTGATCTAGGAGACTCATTTATGATCCGTAAACGTAGTCTGTAAAAGTCAGAAAATAGTCGAGTTCTAGTACTTTGATCCACAAGCCTAGGGGTGTCAAAAATGAATGTAAACATAGGTAACCCGCCCAGAATTTTAAGAGTTGGGCTCAAGATAATTTGAACTGGTTTCAATCTCAACTCAAGCCTAACCTATTTTAGGAGAATTCTCAATTGAGTCCAATTTAATTTCCAATTTCAACCCGTTTTAAAATTCTTTACTAAGTTATGTCCCTACATTAAATGTATGAATTATCATCTATTTAAAATGTTTTAGGACTTATCTATCAATTTGTTACTTTTAAAAAAAATTATCTTGAGCCGAAATTCACATTATGATTATAAAAGTTAAATATCACTTTGATAAAATTATTGAGATTAATCGGGTCAACTTGGGCTGGTCAAGACCCAACCCGTTTTTTAACCCATTTGAATCCAACTCATTTGAGCCAAAAGTAAACTTGGCCAGGTCAAGACCCAACACAATTAACCCATTTTCATATCTTCGATTTCAACCCAACTCGCCCATTTGGCACCCCTACACAAGCCCATCTACGACCGTAAAAGCATCTACAAACTGTTTCTTGCTCGTCGAACTTGGGCTAAATTTTTAATCTCTGCAGTTAATATACATAATATACAGATCCCATCTACGGTTCACGGTTCCATTTATCGCAAATGGCATCCGTAAATCCCAATTTTTTTTCTAGACACAAGTTTCTAGACTTTAGAACTTCTGGGGTGTTACACCATCTCTGCCCAACTGTTTAGTACATCCCTTGTGCTACCTGACATCACCCACCTGATTCTCCTCAGGTTGATTAAGATTTTCCATGTCTGATCTGTTACTTACAAGGTAAAAAGAGATGGTTGGTTGTTTTTGCCTGTTCTCTACTTGAGTAAACATCTGGAGCATACCTGGTACATCTTTCTTTTCAAATTATCCCATGTCAAGACTGCTTTTTTGGCCACCAGTAATGTAAAAGATGCTACTTTGAAACGGAATCTTGGACTCTCCAGATCAGCATCCATGGCCAGCATCACACTTGATTCTTGGAGAAGTTCTGTTCTCTGTATGCATCTCTCACAGAAAAATTGTTTATTCCTTTGTTATTCCGTACTTATCTTCAGTAGAGCCTTTGAACTGAGATAAGGTACTATATATTTCAGTTATTCCCAATTCTCAATCATTTAGAAACCTTCTGAAGGTATGTGTTAGAGATGCATTTGAAGTCATTAGTTTAAGTATTTAATTATTTATGTAGTAGCTTCATTTATTATTCTAGAATAGGATTTATATTTTATAGTTTTATAAGGATTAGGTTAAGTTATAGTTTTTAGTTTGGAATAGGATTTAGGTCTCCTACTTTCATAAGAATTAGATTTCTTATTGATGTAATAAGACTCGGGGGCTTTTGATGAATAAATCAATAAGTCATAATTCACCAAAAATCAAGAGATCAGAGTTCTCTTTTCTAATGAATTCTAAGATATCAGTCTCCCTTTAACGAGCTGATTTTCGTCTTGTGAATCGATCCTACCCTAGAGATTCATAACAAATCGGTTTAGAGCATAACACAATGGGCGAGCCTAACACAATGGGCGAGGGCGATGAGATCAATTCCAGATTTCAAGGAGAACGTGTGATTACATAAACACGAATGGACTCTAAACTTGCAGCTATGGAACGTCTCTATGAAAGAATTGTCCAAGTCATTCAAGAAAAAATTTGTGGAAATTGGCTCTACAAAACCAGTAGTCCATGGGGCAGAATCAAGTAATGCTCGGACAATTGGTAAATCAACAAATTCAGCCCTAGAGGCAATACACTGCCTATTCAACCAGCTGGTCATAATCATCAAACTAGTGGTAATTCTAATTCGATAATACCAAGTTATGCAAAGATGAATTTTTCTATAATTAATGGTATCAACAACCCATTAATTTGGGCACATCGTTGTGAACAATTTGGACCTCATGAAAATGGAAACTCGATGGGCTAATTAGTCAAGCTTCAGCAAATTGATAGAGGTAAATTTATCAATGTCAACTTCAAGCTAGGGATGGAATTGGATAATTGAGCTTGAGGACAAGCTCTTTCAACGTAAGAGGGGGTAATGTTAGGAATGCGTTGGAAGTCATTAATTTAAGTATTTAATTATTTGTTTAGTAGCTTTATTTATTATTCTAGAATAGGGATTATATTTCATAGTTTTATAAGGATTAGGTTTAAGTTATAGTTATTAGTTTGGTATAGGATTTAGGTCTCCTACTTCCATAAGAATTAGATTTCCTATTGATATAATAAAACTCCTATTTAAAAAGGCTTTTGATGAATAAATAAGTAAGACACAATTCAACAAAGGGAAAAAGGACAAATATACCCTCGAACTATCGAAAATGGTATACGAATACCCTTCGTTATACTATGGAGACGCTAGTACCCCTGCCGTCCAAAAAGTGGAACATTTATACCCTTCACCCTAATGGAATGCCACGTGTCATCATCCTATGCATCTATCGTTCACCAAATTCTAAACCCACAGAAAGAACTCGCCCGAATTGAAAAAAAACCCACCCAAATGACCCCCTAATCCTCTTTTTTTAAGTGAACCAAACAATTTCTTTAATTAGTAAAACAAAATTAAAGTGATTCTTGGGTCCAAATTTTACACTGTATAAGCACAACTATGAGAACCACCACTACATCACCACCACGACGACGACCATAGTCATCGTCATCCTCATCAGAATCAGTGCAGCTTCCATACGCATCATCAAAGTCCTTCGATTTCCGGTAACAACTGTACAAGTCTGGGATGTGTGGTTCGTTGGAGCTGAAAGTGATGAGCGTATGAGGGGAGAATGTTGTGTATTAAGTTTTCTGGAAGATGAGTACTGTTGCGCCGGTGGACCCGAAAACTATTCCATAAGAATAGTCGCCATGTGCCGGCGATACGTTTGTTACACGAATTGGGCGAGTGAGATTTTTTATGGACAAATTCCGAAAAAATAATCTTCATCGGCGGCAACGGCGGAGGAGATGCCGGTGAATGAGTTTTAGTGATGTTTTATTGGTTAAGCTTTGAAGCCTAGCTAAAACAACCATGGTTGCTACAATTGTTTAGCTCTCTAAAACCTTAGCTTCTTCCATTCTCTAATTCGTCCTCAACTTCTTGCTCAATTATGTAATCTTCTTCTTCTCCACTCAAATCCGAGTTGCTAACCCACTCTATCACGAGATTCACCCCTGTATATCTTCTTCTTCAGCGATCTTCATGTTTGAACTTGAATTCAAAATCAAATGCTTACCACTCCTTTCAATACCAATTTTGGATTGATTGAGTTTTTAGGTGTTTTTGAGGAAATAAAACGAGTAATGCAAAATTGCGTGAGATTTTTGAAGAACAAAACAGAGGATCAAGGCTAGTATTCACGCTTTGAAGTGGGTAGAGAGAACTTGGAGTAATTTGGTTATTTTGGGTATATCATTAGGTGTTAGTAATGGTTGGGTCAGGGGCTATTTGGGTGGGTCTTTTTAATTTGGGTCGTGGGTTTAAAATTTGGTGAATAATTGTAGATGCATAGGATGATGACACGTGGCATTCCGTTAGGGTGAAGGGCATAAATGTTTCCACTTTTTGGACGGCGGGGGTACTAGCGTCTCCATAGTATAACGAAGGGTATTCGTATACCATTTTCGATAATTCGAGGATATATTTGTCCTTTTTCCCTTCAACAAAAATCAAGAGATCAGAGTTCTCTGTTCTAATGAATTCTAAGATTTCAGCCTCACTTTAACGAGCTGATTTTCGCCCTGTGAATCCCTTTAACGAGCTGATTTTCACCATGTGAATTGATCCTTCCCTAATGGTTCATAACAGTATGCATCTTGTTGTTTGCATAAGTTGTATATGTCTGGATATATTTGTTTGAATGGTCCATGACCAATCCAATTCTCCTCCCAAAAAGATGTGTAAGTTCAAAAAGAAACTAAAAATTTGCAGGCTTATGATAAAAGGAAAGGAACTTGGCTAATGGCATTCTTGCGGTTTTTTAAACCAAGTTTTCAACTGATTTTGATGTTTAATTTATCTATTGTTAAGATCAGGTCATACAATATTCAAGTTCTCCAAAATGAGCTAATTTAGCTCCTGAAACTAGGTCAGCCAAAATAAACAAAATTGTGGAGACTTGGTAGCTTCTACTTCCCTCCACACACGTTTTCATCTGGTCTGCAATTTCTCATACCTTTGCAAACTCCCTATAATCTATTGATAATTCTCCTATGTTAATACCAAACCCTACTGGTAAGTGTGTTGAGTGAAGGTGACAAGGAAGGGAAGTAAGTTTTCTTTGACATTGTACTACTTTCAAATATGATGGTGATAAGACCTCAGTGCGTTTGTAGCATAATCTCTTGTTGGTTTTAACCTACATTCAGACACCACTTCGATTGAACTTTCTTGAAGGGAGGATGAAAACACGTGGTACTTGATGGGATTTATCTTTTCAAAAGCTTTATGAGCTTTAGTGTATTAGTGCTTCCTGATGAGATGTCTAACCCTCACCTTTTTAGGTTCCAAAGGTCATATGTAGCAATTTCTCATCCTGTTGAACCATATTCTCAAAAGTTTTACCTTTCAAATCAAAAGAATCACATTGTGATATAGGAAAGCTTCTACGTGTTATGACTTGTAACGAGCAAAGTTTTTGACTGTTAATCTCTACTAAAGATTGATTATGCAGGAATTGTTTTGGTTCAGTTTACTATTGGTATTTATTGTCTATCTGATAGTTAGGTGATAGCCTCCTTTGTTACTTCATGTAGACACTGCTATCTACTTCATTTAGTAGATGTAGAGCTCTGGGATGACCTCTGTTGGGTTGATGTTTTACTCTTAATACTTCTCACTGTATGTTAGAAAAAGTAAAAAAACACTTTACATCCGTGGTCTGAACTTTATCTTCTTGTTAGGATTTGATATTTCAAGCTGACTGGTCTCTCATTTTTACAGCTTCCGGCTCCTGTCAATAATATGGAAATGTTTGTTACAGAGTAGCCTGGGACCTAATATGCATATCAAGCCAAAAGTTGGAGCAGATGGAGATATCATATACTTCATCTGTTCACTTCTTTTGAAGCCGGGGATTGTTAATGCTGAATGTACTAGATGTATGATCAAGAAAATTACGATTCCACGAATATATTATGTATAACGAGCTTGTCTTTGATGTATGCTTCTCTTCCTCCCCCACCTCCTGCTCTGTTCGACCAATTTCCGCAAAAAGATTAGAGGAAAAAAAAATAAAGAAAGAAATGGATATAATCCAGTGTTGAGTTGAATTTCAATTTAGTAGCTTCTTTTATTGTTACTGCGTATGTTGCTGCTGCAATGCTATATGGTATAATACTTGGCAGGAATGCACAGTTTGAGCATATGATTCTCCGACCTGGTTGTAAAGATATACTCAAAAACTGAAGGATTGGAAAACAAATTGCTATTTTTAAGAGGTAATAAATACTATAGGGACTTCAAAATTTGATGAAGTTATTCATTGAATACAAGTAGATGTTATCATACTAAACACCATTAAGTAAGATTTTTTTTTTAAGAACGATGCAAAAAAATTGATACATTCAAAAGTACAAGTGATGATGTAACACAATCATATGCAAATATAGTAATCCAAATAAGATTGGGTCGAATACCACATGAAATAAGGAGAATTGCTACTGAATCGACAAATACTTGATCAGCAGTCTGCTTTCTATTATGTAAAAGTAGTAGTTTCTTTTTTTTTTTATATGGTTTTTGATCTATCTAAAGACTAAGATTGCAAAAATAATTTTGAGATGACTTATATGATTAAAGAACGAACGTTGTTTCACCTTAATGGGATGTACCATTCTTGATTTTCATGCAATTATAGATAGTCGGGTATCTAGATATGCACTCAATTGAGAAGAATTGAAATTGGGGACGCTTTAAAACTTAATTTGAACAATAGCCACCTAATTTCTTTTTGAGTTAATTTATAGGGTTATGAATAGAAAAAATGGGTTTGGGTTGTGGGGTCCTGGACCTTTTTATCATTATACTTGGGGATAAAAATACAAGTATAAAAAATATTATTTTCATCTCAACACTTGAACATTAAATAAATTCATCCCTCCCTAATTAAAATCAAATTACAATCCCAAGTAGTATAAAAAATTATTTAATAGTATTAGGTTTAAACATTTTTCGAGGAAACCTCAAAACGTTTCAGAGAACTCTTCGTTTTCTTCAATAAACCTGTTTAACGAAATCATCAACCTCCATAAAACTGATCATTCTCCAACAAATCTTTCATCTTCCACTATTGAAAACATAAACAAGTGTGATCCTATAATATTTCTTGAAAAAACGAATTGAAGTTTATTTTTATTTTCATCAATCTTGTTCCTCAAGTCGGTTTGAATTTTTTCAATCTTCTTCCCAAGTTCAGTTGTGAAATCTTCTTCCTGTCAAGTAAGTTTAATCGTGTTTTCAATAACTTTTAGGCTATTTGATCTTTTTTATTGCGATAAAGTAGCAAAGTTTAGATTTTTGCTTAAAGTTTTGAAAATGTGACCCGTTTTAGTTGATGCCTTAATTTGAAATCATTACTACGTTTTGCTTTGGATAATGCGTAGAAATTTTGAACTTTTTATGTTTATATGTCCTATTGATTTGAAAGTTCTTACTGTCTTTCGGTTGACTTTAATGATGTTTATGTCAATAACATTGTCGAGTTTTGTTGGAAGTGGTACTTGTTTTCCATATTTTTTAGAATTACCCTGTTTGTATTAATAGACTAGTGATCGATATTTTAATATGAAAATTATATTTTTGTACATAATAAAATATGACCAAAACTAAAGGCGGCATTGTTAAAAGATCCGTTCATAAGCCTTCTAGAAACAAGAAAACAAAGGCTGAAGAAGTTTCAAGATCTTCAAAAAAGAAAAATTATAATTGAAGAACACAAGTCTAACTCGAATTTTGGTACGATGGCTGGGATTACTGATGATGTTGAGTCTAGTGAAGAAAAAAACTGACAGTGAAAATAAAAAGATTAGTAGAGATAGCCTGGATATTGAAGATGAGGATGATGATCCCCTGTCCTTGTTAATTTGTGCAAGAGAAACCTCTTGTAAGTCCTATAATCTAACTACATGGATGGATGAGTCCAGCAAAAATTTCTCTGAGAGCAAGAATGACTCTTTTTCGTGATTTTAGAAATGTTTTAGTTCAAGAAGAAAATTATGATGACTTTAAAGGTACTTGTTGTCCATTATATGTTGTTGCGACGTGTCAAAAATGATAAATTTTTTTTTTGCATCAGTTGTTGTTTTGTGTGAATGATAAGCATGTTAGCTTTGGCTTATAAGAGTTTGCATTGATCACATGATTAAATTGCTCAGCATACCCGCGTGATGCAAAAATGACAAAAGTGCTTCAGAAAGGTGAGAAATTTTATTATAAAGTGACCAAGAATAAGAATATTACTAGTACAAAGTTGATGAGTTTGATTAAGGGTACTAGATTGAATAAGGAGAAGAAGTTGAAGTGCTCTTTAGTTTCGTTCGTCCATTCGATGTTGCTTGCCCACGATCGATCTAAAATTGTGGACTCAAACCACATTAAGATGGTTGATGGTTTAAATTTTTTCAAGAATTACCCCTTGGGAAAGAGTGTTTTGTTTAACAGTGAAGTATTTGAAGAACAAACTTAATTTGAAGAAGCCGGATGAAGTGTACAATGAAAGAGGGAATGCATTTATATCGTATTCTCGGTGTGGCTTCCGTTGGGCATTTCTTGTACTTATTTATCAATTATATACTTGATTTATAATAAACTCTTATATATTTATATAGTATTTCATAGAAATGTTTATTTATTTAATTGTTCTTCTATTAATTTCAGATTCAGATATATGAGGTTTTTCCTCATCTTGAAAAGTATGCAAAGAAATCTTTGGGTACTTCTTTACCCATTCCTCGTTTACTTAGATGGCACACCACAAAAATGATAATATTATCAAAGATTATTCATTTAAGTACAAAGGACAAAGTATAAAGGTACAAAAGTATTATTTATCATAATAGCCATATTTATAAATTGATGAATGTCATGTAATATTTGTTTATATTTTATTTTTCGTAGGTTGTTCACTCATACCTCACACCTACTGTGAGACAAAAAAATTACTTGACAACATTAAACCGTATGTAAATGAAGTGAAGGATACAATTAACGATGCCTTAAAGAAAAATTTGAAAGGTGTGATTGTCCTTACTTCATCCATAGAGAATGTGGAGGATGAGTATTCAAGTGATCACAATCCTAGTCAACCTTGTGAGAATTCTGTACCAAGTAATTCTAAAAATGAAAGTCTATGTGAGCGTACATGCTGCATCCATCGAGCAATCAATGATGAAAATTGTTGCTTTTGTACGAGAGAAATAATTGAGAAGAAATGAAAAGAAAATGAAAAAGAAAAAAAAGGTGGATATATTTATATATTATTTATGTAAAACAATTTATTTGTATTAATTCTTAACCACTGATCTTACAGTAGATAATGAAAATTTTTCAACACTAACAATTGATGATTAGATCCTTTCATTAGCTCTAGCGATGATGATCTTGCTGCAGTTGATGCATATTTTGCTGAAGAAGTTGATAAAGAAATGAAGGAAGAGGAAATGAAAGAAGAAGAGAAACAACAAGATGAGAGGAGAAGATGACAGAAAAAGAAGAAGAAAAGATAGAAGAGAACGGATGAAGAAAATAAAGGGGAGAAACTAAAAGAAAAAAATAAGAAGAAAGTGAAGAGGAGAATATGGAAGAGAAGAAAAATGAAGAAAATAAAGCAAGTGGAGAAGAAGAGAAAGAACAACAAGAGGATAAGATAACACAACATGAAGAAGAGGAAAAGTTGGATGAAGAAGGCTTGGACACTGATGTGGCAGAAGTGGAAAAATAAATAGACGTGATGGGTATTGCGATGGAACTTAATGGTGAGGTTGGTGGTGATGAGTAAGGGCATTTGTGGTTTTTGTGATGGGTATTGGTGTCGTATGACAATTTTTATTAGTTGATTTTTTTATGACAATTTATTTTTGTGATAGCTGGATTTCCCCTGTTGAAGACAATTGGTATTTTGAGATAATTTTTTAAGACAAAAAGGTTTTTGAAAAGTAGTTTGTTGTTTGCTTCTTTTAACGGCAAAGATGTACCTCCGACAGTTTAACATATTTTATTATGAAGATTTTTTAGATTTATTATTAATCTATGTCTCAATAAACTTGTATGTCTAATACTATAGGTTGTTATCACTGTTGATCTATAACATTATCGATCGAAAATAAAAGATATAAGAGTTCAAAAAAATAGAGAGAAATAGTTCATTTTTTCAGCATTACATTCCTCTTACACATTTGTTACACATTTACTAAAAGCAAACATAAAAAATAAACCACACAATATAACTTTTAGGTTTTTTTCTTTTTCTTTTGCCAATATCAATCTTTCTTTTAGTTGATCTCTATCTATTTCAGCATATTTTAGCAACATTTCAAGTGATTCCTCTACTCTTCGGCTTCTTTTAAAAAAGTTATTAGCAGATCCCTATTTTCTTCGAATTCCCGTAGTTTTTTTAATATTTCAAATTTGGCAACGCCTTAAAAATTCGATGGGTTACTCATTGATGATTCATTTTCAAGCCACCTAAAAAAAGAGCATATGTTAACTGCACAATTATAGAATTGTCGACCTTAATTTGTATCGGTGTGTGACGTCCTTAACGTAGCTGGATTACCACAATGACAATTGTAAGACTTTTTCACATTGGATGTTTGAGACATTGTAAAAATGGAGGTGTTTGAGTTGTTTATGAGGGATTGCCTTCCTTTTATTCAAAAAACAAAAATTCAAATGTTACAGTTGAAAAGTATTTGAACTTTTATTACCGCTATGAAATTGTATATGAAAGTATGTACTGATTGTCAAAATATATAGACTCCTTATATAATTGATGCATCTATATGTGTGTGTTTGTGTATGACCAGTCAGATTTACACTCTGACATTAGTAAGGTATATTCGGATTTATATCTATATTAAAATGTTGCCGATACTGCACCTACTAGAATATGACACTTATGTATAGATCAAAGCTTGTAGAATTTAAAAAAGACACTAATTAATTAATAATAAATTATATTTTTGATTTATCCAATTAAAATAGTTAAACCAAGTCATATGATCATGTTAGAACATAAAGTGGGTGTAGTGATTTGAGATGTATGAGGAAGACTTGTGCTTTTACAATCAACATCCTTATAACAATGTTCGAGAAAACACAAGTATGTTGTGAGGAGGTTGTTCAACCACACATTGTTGATTGTCACCCCTAGTTTATGTAGACTCATACATGATTGCATGCTTATTCGAAGGATGTTGATTGTATAACATAACATAACAAGTGACATCCTTACAACATACTTATACTTTATCAAACATTGTTCTAATGATGCTGATTGTATAACCACAACTCTTTCTCATACATCTCTAATCACCACACCCGATTTATGTGGACTTTTACATTATCATATGACTTGTTTAAACTTATTAAACAAGTCATATGCTATACAAATTTCAACAATAACATATCATATACATAGTTATACATGCATTAAAATACACAAACTCAAATCATGATCATTTTTTACAACACTTCCTTCTTTAATCATTCTAATTCATGCATTAAAATTATTGCATCATGAATATCATGAATTTTCATATATTAATAATACACAGTCTAATAAAGAATGGGTGGACTCACTAATAAATATTAATAGATAGCCTAAAAAAAGTATGTCATTTTTTATTGATCTATATTTGATCATGTCTAATTATGATAACAACTCACACTAAATATTGGTAGTATCTTGATTACAGTAGCAAAAAAACAACAACAACAGTAGCTTGATTACAAAAATAAATTCATTAAAGCTTGTATAAGATTTGTTGTTGTTCACACATAGTTCTCCTGTGTCCGATTCTCTTACAAATTAAATATTTATTTCTTCTTATACGATTGAAATTATCACCGACGCCTTTGACACGTTTTTTTCTTTTTCTTCCAAGCTTGGTATTGACAAGAGGCGGAAGAATCTTCACATTAATCAATTCTTCTTTCACACACCATTTTGATTCGAGAGAGATAACATTAATAAAATCCATGTATTCAAGAAGGTATGCTTCAACTTTATACAAAGGCGAAGAATACTTATAGATGCTCATACCATACTCATTGCCACGCTTCGATCGCAAAGCCATTTAACTAGTCATATTGCATGCATGATCATGACTTTTTCAGTAGGTCCACATAACTAGTAACACCCGCACCAAACTGGTAAATTGATTGTCGTCCCGGTTACATTCTCCACATATAAGGAGTTTTCCTCGATCATTTTTTTCTTGCAATTTTTTTGGAAGACGGCACTATTTGATTATCCATTGATTTAAGTATATATGCATGCATCTCCTTAAAAAATTCTCAAAAACTCTTAGAAATCAAATCAAATATGTCTGCCATGGGATACTCTCTTTTGTCTATCAATAAAGAATTGAGTGACTCGGCGATATTTGTGGTCATCACATCATATCTATTGCCAAGAAAATGTGCCCTCCTCCACTTCTCAAAATCAATATCATGCTCAAGGACGACGGCTGCAACGGGGCATTTGCTCTTGAATTCTATAAAATGATTGTCAAACTCCTCCAAAGATAAGCATTTTCCGCATTGTAGTAAAGATAAAGGTAATCTCCATAATGATAATTTACGCAGAGATTTTCACTAAGGTGTCTCATACAATATCCATGATGAACATGATTATAATTCATAATATCGTTGGCAATGCAATTGTGTCTATTGGAGATAAAACAAAAATCTGGTTCATCAACCACAATTTTCTTCAATTTCTCAAAGAAGAATGTCCAAGATGCATCATTCTCTTTGTCCACGACACAAAATGCAATTGGATAAACATGATTCTCCGTATCTCCTACAGTAATCTCAACAACACATCCTTGTATTTACCATGTAAATGAGTGTCTTCAGCCGAAATTATCTTTTTCATGTGGAAAATCCCATAATGCAAACACAAAGACCAAAATATAATACATAAACTTATGACTATCCTTGTTCACCATGATACTAGCTAGAACTAACATTAAGTGTCTCAAACATGTAGGAAAAATCGGTAAGCATGAATATGATTGTCGACGGTACCAGAATCGGCATGAAATCAGGAACCACAAACCAAAACCGTACCGAAATCGGACCAGACCGGTACCGATAGTTCCGGATACTTGAAGAAGCACCCGTCCCGATCCGCTAGCGAATCGGTACCGGATCGGCTTAGTGGGAGAAACGACTAGTTTTTTTTTAAATGATTAAAAACAATTAATTATTAAAACTTTTATTTTTTTAAAGTTAAATTTTTTTACTACTTTTAAAGTTCAAATTTTTGTACTTATCAAACTTTTAAAGTGTGCAATTTAAAATTTATAGTTATAGTTTGAATGTTCGAATTTATATTTTAGTTTGAATTTAAATTTAATATATAATATTTCTAGTTTGAAAGTTTGAATTTAAATTTAAAAATTTATATTTATAGTTTGAAAATATAAATTTAAATTTAAAATTTATATTCATAGTTTGAAATTTTGAATTTAAAATTTAAAATTATATATTTATAGTTTGAAAGTTTGAATTTTAGAAACTTCAAACTTTTAAACTTTAAAGTTTAAAGTATAAAAGTTTAAATTTTTAACTTTAAAATTTTGAAAATTTAAATTCAAACCATAATTATAAAAAGTTGATTTTAATTTTCAAACTTTAAAAGTTTGTAAATTTAAAATTAAAACTTTGAGGTTATACAAGTTCAAATTTCAAACATTAAAACTATAAAAGTATAAATTTCACAATAATAAAAATTAAATTTAAGAGAATAATAAATTTTTTAAGGTGAATAGCCTATACTTTTATTAATATTAATTAAAAAGTATAATTTGATCTACAAAAATATTAGTAGAGTATTAAAAGATCTAATCTACACAGCCACATTCTAGGAAGGGTTCTGTTTGAATTAAACCTCGAATTATTATACTAATACTAATACACATTTAGATATTTAAATGTAATAGTTCGTGTTACCATATAGATCTTTTCTTAAATCATGTAACATTTCTCTAGTAACATGATCGGAAATTGGTTGAATAGATAAATTTTTCATTGCTTCGATGCCGTCATCACTATAATCTTACATTATTTCATCAACATCATTTTCAAATTTGGTCGGTAGTGATTCACGACCTAAATTTCTTCTCTCGGCATTAATCCAATCTTTAAATAATATCGATATCTCCAAGCTATTTGCTGCTAATGAATGCCTATGCTCTACAATTTGAAACCTTGCTGCACTAAATATACCTTCCAAAGCTACTGAAAATGCTTGAATAACTAACACATCTCGAGCCACTAGTTGAAGTTTTGGAAATTCTTTGCCGTAATTGCTCCACCATTATAGAATATCACCAGTAGGTTCTGTATTTTGATTAAAATATGCATCAAAATCATTTCTATTATTGTGAGAAAGTTCAAGATAAGAAAGAATCTAAATAACTATCAATATCATCTTCATTAAGTCTACTCCTAGAACTTTGAGGTTCTTCATTACTTGATACATTTAAATTAGAATTATATCAGTCATACAATTTTCTATCTTCAATTTTTATACTATCTTTAACATCTTGACTACTAGGTGTTCCATCATTTTCACTATCAATACTCAATTAAATATATTTTTTTAACCATTCTAGATGCACCTACATTTTTATAATGCGGGTTTAACAAAAAAGCGGTTAAATAAATTTGAGGAATAGGAATAAAATATTTTTAAAATTTTTCACTCATAGATTGTACAAATTTTGATTTATTTTTAAATTTTATAAAATTTAGTAGAAATCGCACCAATATAGGTAAAACAAAGCGAATGGTTGGATAATAAAGTGCAGATAATTTTTTATAATTAAATAATTTTTTTCAAGAAATCTATGAGTTCTTTTATGCCATTCCAATTACTATCATCAAGTCTATATGTCTTATTTGAATTATGATCATTCCAAATCATTTGTAAAGGTTTTCTATATTCATAAGCGACTTCAAGCATTTCATATAAAGAATTTCATCTAGTAGACACTGATTTTGGAATTTTTCTAGGTGGAAGATTATATCCACAACAATGATTTTGAAATTCTCTACGTCTAGATTTAACTTGACATTTAAATATAAAACAACATGCACTTTCAACTTTCGTGCAACCATTATCATACATTTTTATACCATCTCGAACAATCAAATTTTATGTGTGCATCACACCTAATACGAAAATCATCATCATAAACAGGGCAAAGAGAAGATTTTAGCATGTTAAATTCTTTGAAGCATTATCTAAGGTGACACTACTTTTTTTTTTATCACAAATCCCATAGTTATGTAAAATATCTAAAATTGTTTGAGCTATATAACTACCGGTTTTTTCATTTCACAACATTTATAATTTAATATTTTTTTTTGCATACTCCAATTTTCATCAATCCAATGTGCGGTAACAGTGAAATAATCATTACCGTTAACACTACGATCAATATCAGAAGTAATAGCTATTTTACAATTATTACAATCAAATAAACAACGAAGATATTGAAAATGTTTAGCTTTATAATCAAATACAACCTTTTTAATTGTATTTCTAGCAAAACCTTTAAAATGTGAATTATACACAATTTGAATATAATGATAAATTTGGATTTTTCAGCAAAACTAAATGGCAAACCCATAACAACAATCATTTTAGCTAATTCTTCAAGATCTTTTTCTATACTATATGATCATGGTAAACTAGAGCTAGAAACGTTAGAAAGATTTAATTGTGTTTGAATCATATTAGAGCCGCCTACTTCTACAGTTTCAGGAAGGGGGGGGGGTTACCATTTTCTTTAGCTTTGACTACCGCTTTACCATGGAAAAATTTATTTTTACAACATTATATTAAGCGATTACTCAAATGTCCAGGCCCACCTTGTTTTCGTACATTTTTTTTCAATCTATGTTTACATTTGTTATAAATAGCTTGTGTTTTATCTTCATTTTGTGTCATTAATTGCCACACAATTGATTTTTTAGCATGTTCTACCTTAGGCCTAGGATGTACGGGGGAAGGGGAGCAGGACAACGAAAGGGAGTGGGACTAGGAGCGGGACTGGGAGATGCACTGGGAGTACTAGTAGCCATAGGTGGCTCAGTTTCATCATCATCATCAAAATTAGGCGTATCAATATAATCATTAACATTATCATACTCATCATCTTCAGGCAATTCCTCATCAAAATTACCAAACCTTCTTTGTAAATGTTCATGATAAGGATCTAATCCACAATTACTATCAATATAAAAAACAGTATCATTAACATGCGTATAATCATTCCTATTCATTCGTAATACACTAGATTTTTTAGTTTTAGATTTAGAAAAACTATGGTTTTTTTATTAGTGGTGGATTTAAAGTTGAACCGACTCAACTATGCTTTTTTTTACATTTTTCAACAACACTTGTACCGGAATTTATATTCAAATATGAAAATTGAGTAAATTATATATATAGTAGGAAAATGTATTGCATACAAATAATTACTCACAAAATAAATAAATAATTATTGCAAACAAATAAATAACTAAATGGAAAAAATGAGATGAAAGTTGGAACGAATATATCGAACGTCTACTTAAAAAAGTAGACGTGTATGACCAAAAGTCGAAAATTGAAAGTTGAATGTCAAATTTTGAAGCTCCAAATCCAATTACCGAAGATCAAATTCGTAATTTCAACAAGAATATGATATTAGAGAGTTTGAGAGAATAGAAGATGATTTTTTTTGATTGAAAAGAATGAATGTTTTGGGGTATTTATAGGTAAGAAAAAGGATGAAAATGTAGTTTTTAAAAGTTTGGGGTATTAAAAAAAAGTTAAGGGTGTAGGGGGGTTTAAGGTTGAGTAAAGTGGGTGAAAGAGTCATTGGTGAGTCCCACAACTCGTTACCCAACGGCTCTCAACGGCTATCACGTTTTTTTTAAGAAAATAAATTACTGGACCGGACGGAGATGAGAACCGGTATTTACCAGACCGGATCAGAACCGGTATTTATCGGATCGGGAATAATCGGTAATTTTTTATTTCCGTCCCGTTACCTATCCCTGACCCCCTATGTCATGTCCCGCCACATCATAGTTAAATTTTGCGTCCGAATAGAGGTGGAAGGGTCTAGAGTAATGGAGAGGTTTGCGAAAAACTCTAGAACCTTCTAGATTATTCAAGAAGGCTAGAGAATTCCTTAGAGTTCTCTAGAATAAGTTAGACTTTTCAAAGAAAGTCTTTGGAAGATCCTAGAAAGTGCAGACTTTTCTAAAATAGGGACCAAAGTGTAAATAACTTAAGAACTTGTAAGTAATTTTTATTTACACTTTAGCCCCCTAGGAAGTAGTATAAATAGAGGGGCTCTTTTTTGTAAATAGAAAGTTGTAAAAAATCTTCCAAGCAGTAAAAAACCTTCTTCCAAAATTCTCTAAGTCTTCCTTTCATTCTCTTAGCGATCTTAGTATAAAAGGGCTTACTTGAGCTTAGAAGATCATGAAAGACTCGTGAGTAAGTTGTCAAGTACTGCACAAAGTCTTAACAAATAGTCTATGTCCGTGACAACGTGGTATCAGAGCAATTTTGATACTAAGGGAATGGCTACCGAAGGAGACGTAAACATCGCTAGCACCACCAACATCCGTATGGATCGTGGAAAGAAGAACTGAAAGGGGAAGAAACATCAAAAGGGTAATGAGGAGGTGCTGCCCGATCCCACACCAAGCAAGGCACTAAGATCTCATCCACCATCGAATACCGAAGCAAGTGACGAAGAAATGGGCGAAGACGCCATAGATGTCACCACTAGAGAAGAATGGGTCGCAACGGTGGAAGTGGCAAGGCAGGCCGTGGAGATATTAAGCCGGCACATGAATGTGGCAGACGACAAGTTCTTGACCCTTGACGACTTTACCCTTGAGGAGACCAAGAACATCCATAAGGAGTTAGAGGGTCGCCAGTGGGCCGAGTTCGAGAAGAAGGAGGCCATCACTTCCTTAGAGTGCCGGCTTATGGATGCGCTTATCATGATTGAGACGTTGAAGGTTGAAGTGAAAACACTTAAGGAAGGCGCGGAGGTTGGAGGATCTGCATCACCTAACCGTGATAGGGAGGCCAGGGTCAGGCTCCCAAGCCACCTAAATTCAAGGGCGTCCGTGACGCTCAAGATGTGGAAAAATTTCTATGTCACTTGGAGAATTACTTCAAGTGTAGTCGGGTGAGAAGCGACGAGAATAAGATCAACACTTCCGTGTTTTACTAGTTTGAGATGGTTATGCTATGGTGGAGGCGCAAAGAATCCGATATTGGGAAGTGGACGTGCACCATCAACACGTGGGAGCGATTCCGCGAGGAGTTCAAGGAAGCCTTCTTTCGTAACAACGTTATCTATGAGGTGAAGCGCAAATTTAGGGAACTGAAGCATACGGGAAGCATACGCGCATATGTACAGGAGTTCACCACCCTCACGCTTTAGATTCCCAACCTCACAAATGAAGATATGTTGTTCCACTTCATGGATGGGCTGCAAAGTTGGGCCAGGACGGAGTTGGAACGCCGACAACTAAGGACTATTGATGAAGCCATCACGCAGGCCAAAGTTTTGACAGACTTCAGGAATGAAAAGCCTAACAAAGCCGGAGGAGACGAAGTGAGAGTTAGTCATGACCATAGTGGGGGAGATCGTGGCAAAGGCGAGGAGCAGCGGCCACATCCTATGAAGCATGATACCTATAAGTCCGATGGAAAGAACTCTGGATGTCATGGCAACACGGAGAGAAATACAGAGGTTTCCAAAAGAGGTGGTTGCTACATATGCGGTGGGCTGCATGGCTATGCAAGGTTCCTGAACTGAAGAGCCTTGGCTCTATCCTGCGAGAGCACAAAGAGAAGGAAGCACATGAGCAAGAACAAGGCGCGGAGACGACGCAGTTGGGCTTAATAGGACTATGTGGATCTATCACCAAGCAACTAGAGAAGCTGAGAGTATGCGGCGCGCAGTATGTCTACATCGCAATCAATGGAAGACCCGCTCGTGCTATGGTCGACACAGGTGCAAAGGTCAATATCATGACCAAGACGGCAGCGACAAGGTTGGGCCTGCATTACAATCCAAGTAACGCCCAACTCAGGACGGTCAATGCACCACCGAATCCCGTGAGTGAAGTCACACATGGAGTAAGCATCACGCTAGGCGAGTGGCAAGGTAAAACCAACTTCACTGTCGCTCCTTTAGATCTCTTTGATATAATTCTTGGGCAGGAGTTCCTCTAGGCGTGTCACGCGGTGATCGATCCTTAACTCCAACGATATCTGGTTATGGAGAAAGGAGGAACATGCATGGTTCCCCTAGGTAAGGAACCAAATACGGAAGAACAAGTGAGACTAACGACCATGCAGCTCGAGAGAAGCAATAAGAAAAAGGGGACGACATTCACAACCACCACCAAGTTCGAAAGAAGACAATGGTGCAAAAGGGGCCTCGCCACCACGCACGAGGAAGGATAATAATACCATGATGCCAGGAAGCTGTCGAGGCGCTTGCCTCCTGGGAAGGAGGTAGATTGTGAGGCCGAGATAGAAGAGATAAAGAAGCAATTGAATGAGTTGCGCGAGGGCATTGATAGAGTCAATGGACTATTGGTCACGCATACGAGAAGACAAGACTCAATCGTCGATCAAGTGATGATGCGACGCGGTCGTCGCATCAAAAGGTGGGGGAGAGTGTCACGTCCCTCTACATCATAGTTAAATTTTGCATCCGGATAGAGGCGAAAGGGTCTATAGTTGTGGAGAGGTTGGGGAGAACTCTACAACCTTCTAGATTATTCAAGAAGGCTAGAGAATTCCTTAGAATTCTCTATAATAACTTATACTTTTCAAGAAAGTCTTTAGAAGATACTCAAAAGTGTAGACTTTTCTAGAATAGGGACCAAAGTGTAAATAACTTAAGGACTTGTAAGTAATTTTTATTTACACTTTAGACCTCTATGAAGTAGTATAAATAGAGGGTCTCTCTTATGTAACTCATCCAAGAAAGTTGTAAGAAATCTTCCAAGTAGTAAAAAGCCTTCTTCAAAAATTCTCTAAGTCTTCCTTTCTTCTCTTAGCGATCTTAGTATAAAAGGGCTTACTTGAGCTTGCAAGATCGTGAAAGATTCGTGAGTAAGTTGTCAAGTGCCGCGCAGAGTCTTAGAAAATACTCTAAGTCCGTGACAACCTACCTAACGGTCCTTATCGGGATTAGTCAGAACCAGACCACACTGGTAATATACTAGGACGTAACGGTACCGAGATGGAACAATATTAAACTCAGCACCTTCCTATTCCGTTGCCAGCCATAAGCATGAATATTTGTTCTCACCGTTCCCTCAAACCATTTCCTAGACAACCACACCACCATAAAATATTTCTAATAGCTTGGACTACAATTAAAAGAATTAAACACAGCTCTTTGAATCTCTTTAACATTTGGTCATTGCCATGACACACCCCGGAAATTCCATGACCTAAAATAGAGCCGCACATGCTTAATAATAATTATTTTAGACCTAAAGAAGTGTTAATAACTTGTTTGAGAAGTATTGAGGCCATAACATGAAAGAAAGGCCTTAACGTCCGGAAAGTAGCTAAATTGAACTAGTTAATGTCCTTATATTTGGTGAAGGTTTCGGAGGGTCATATAAAGTCCAAAGCTTGTAAAAAGACTTTAAATAGGTAGAATTTAGTATATAGGGTCAAAACGTATAATAACAACACCCCAAAGACCACCATAACTTGGGCGAGCAAGCTGCCAAAGCAGCCTACGTGCAATAGGATTTTGGTTGCTGTTGTGCGATGCACAGCCATCACGGGGAGATTCGAACTTGGCCTCACAATGTGGGGACTACATGAGTCTCACTACCTCCAACTGTATTTCAAAAAAAAATCGTGAAACGCGCAACGACTTTCCAGATTCTTTAAGGTCGAATTTTAAGTATTTTGACTTCACAAAAAGACCCATTTCAGTAAGGGTCTTTTGGGTAATTTAATGGGTGACTATATAAGGTATTAGGATCAGTTTTGTGTCAATGTTAACACCATCAAGTTTCAAAAGTTGAAATCAAAAATCACTCTCATCTCTCCCAAATTCTCTCTTCCTCCAAACCTCTATTCAAGACCAATAGAGCTCCAAGAGGAAGATCAAGCCTTCAATTTTCCAACCCACTTTTGTGGCTTTATCATCTATAAGGTATGGTTTTTTCACTTTTGGTATCCTTTTCCCCAAGAGGTCCCTCCAAAAGATGATTTCTAAATCCGCAAATCTAGGTTTTTCTTCTACACACAGGTCTTGTTTGAAAAATAAAATTATGAATCAATTAAGATAAATTATAATGAATTAACGTTTTTAAGTATATATTGACACTCAATTGATGATTTCCTATGATGTTTCCCTAGACCCATGTCTTTCCCCCAATTTCATGAAAACCTTGAATTGTTATGGTTAATTTTGAAGATTATGAACATGTAGATTGATTACATTGTTGTTAATTATGTATTGCTTCTTGAAATTTACCTTATCTATGCAATTGGTTATGCATGTATTCTTCGTAATGGAAGTATGAAGTTTCTTAGAAGGGACAAAAGGTATGTTGATTGGTTCTTCTTGGATTCAATTTTAAATTATGAGTTACTTAGATAGTAATGCTCCTATGTTTAATATGTGGTTGTGATGTGGATGCTAGAAACTCCTCATCCTTAACCATAAGACATGAATTAGACATGAATTATGTATGTATTATATGATATGAATATTATATGATTAAAAGTATTTTGTCATGATTACACCAAAGTGTTAAGTGAAAGGTTTACTCAATTGTATGTGGTTTCTAAAGTTAAAGGGTAGTTCTCACTTATGAATACCTATGAGCTATTATGATAAGATGTTCACATAGGGGTCTAGAGGAGACTATGTGGTCTTGTATAATGAGTATGATGATTACTAAAGGGAATATTTGTTTAGTACCGAAAGGGCATGTAAATGAGATGGAGATCCCACGTTAGTAAGTCCGGCTTCCCACACGGGTTTCCTCATGTTACTACGTTTGGATTCCTAATTACGTGTTGTCTCATGAGATGGAAACCTCCAAATTAGTAAGTCAAAGTTTTTAGCAACAATCTCCTTGAGCCTTAACTATGTGCCCACGTAGGACTCTAGCTTAGTGGATCCACCTAGATAGCTATGTATGAATGGTTATAGCTTAGTAAAGTGCTAACACTCTCTTTTCGGTGTGAGAGTAGAACACTGAATTCCGTGTAGCTCACATGATCTCATGTCGGTTATTGCACTTCTTTCTCTAATGTAAAAGTAATGAATAAGTATGCACGTGAACTCTTATTAGGGTCGTCCTGAAGGCTATAGGGTGAGAGAGGGTATGGGACTTCTCTTACTCATTGCACATGTGGGATCCTAAGGAAAGGTTCTAGTAGTGTTCTTTTATGATTATGAATGTGATTATGGTTATGTTGATAAGCTATGAGTAAGTATTAATGTATAAGCATGTGAAAATATGTTGTAGATGTGAAGTGGGTTGCTTAATGTGATACTTAGCCATGGATAGGATTATGGGGTTCTATCTTTGGTATTGCACACATATTCTTTGGGTTATCTACATGTTGGGTTGCTGTTATGTTGAATTGACTTATTATGCTTTTCATTTATGCATATTGAGTTAAATCAATAGAAAGAATGGTTTTGACTAAATTGTCCTTTTCTCTTGCATTGATAGTTTTTGTGCATAGGAGCCATACTTAGTACATATGTTTTGTAGTAACCATATTTCTTCCTTTTCATCAAACATTTTAGGCTCGGGGCATTGAGGAGATTCGTGGTCATTGAAGAAGAAGACTTGGTTCTTTACTTGTTGAGTCCTCATGAGTTCTGAGAATAGAACCATATATCAAGCCTTAATAGTTTTGTCTATGTTTTGTGACAATTATTCCATTCTCATATTGAGACTTCATTGTATATGGGCATATTGTAATAGACTAAGGGCTATTCCCAAACTATTGTGTTTCATTCTTTAGATGGTTAATGTGAGACAAAGATTTAGACTAAATTCTTATGTATTATTATGTTGCTTAAGAGAGAAGCCTAAGTAAGCTTCCTATGTGAGAGGTCTATGTAAACCTTACTACGTATATATACAAAGTTTTAAATTTATCCGCGTTTTTTACCTATGATATGTGATGACGAATGCTAAGAGGCTTGTCATAGTCCTCTTAGAGGATGACAACGCCGGTTACGCCTAGGGGGTACTTTGGTTCATAACAAACTTAGTATTAGAGCATGATGTTGAATAATCTTAGGGTTGATGTCTCACTAAACCATGTCTATGTGGGGTCTTATTCATAATTGTGAGGCGCGCCACACTTATGAATGATAGACTATGTGATGCCTAGGAGCTTTCACTCTCTTCTTATTCCTTAGTCATGCCTAAGAGTACTAGCTCTATTTACTCCTTTTCTTCTTATCCTTTTATTGTGCTTATAGGCAATGAATACAAGGAGGAAAATGCTCGAAGGGTCGTAGAGGAGAATTTAAATGAGGCGGTTCCTGCTCAAGCTCCTCAAAACCCTCAAGTTCCTATTGCATAAGGGTCTATGTCTAATGTTGAGATTAGGTCGGCTATTCATATCTTGTGTCAAGTGTTGGCTACCGAAGTTTCTAGGGATTCTAGGGTGCAAGTGAATCCCAATGCTAGCACTACCGCTTCAAGGATTAGGGATTTCACAAGGATGAATCCCCTTACTTTCTTTGGTTCTAATGTGGAGGAGAACCCACAAGGGTTCATTGATGAACTATTCAAAGTTCTAGATGCTATTGGGGTATCTTCTCAAGAAAATTCAAAACTTGCCGCCTACCAACTCAACGATGTGGCTCAAGTTTGGTATGAGCAATGGAAGGATGAGAGGCCGGTTAGAGAAGGCCGAATTACTTGGGGAGATTTCAAAACGGATTTTCTTGATTGGTTCTTTCCCTTGGAACTAAGGGAGAGGAAAATTCAAGAATTCATCAACCTTCGTCAAGTGGGTATGAGCGTGAATTAGTAAAGTCTCAAGTTCACTCTACTATCCAAGTATGCTCCGACTTCGGTTGCAGATTCTAGGGAAAATATGAACAAATTCGTTATAGGGATATCCGATCTTGTTGTGAATGAGTGTAGGTCGGGTATGTTGATACCTAGCATGGACATCTCTCGTCTTATGGTTCATGCCGAACAAATTGAGGAGCAAAATCTTAAAGCAAGTTAGTAGGGAGTTGAAGTAGGTAAGAACCGAAGATGGGAATCCTTCTAAGACTAGATTTGAGGTTCAAGACAAGACAAGGTTCCAGAAGAGGCTTTCCAAACAAGTCTCTTCTGGTGATCCAAGGGTCAACAAGAGTAAGGTGCCTACTCCCAAAACCCAAGAGGGAAAACGTGGAAGATCTTAAGTTGATAAGCCTGTTTGTGCAAAATGTGATAAGAGACATGACGATAAGTGCCTAGTTGGCACGCGAAATTGCTATCGTTGTGGAAAGGGTAGTCACATGAAGAGAGATTGCCTATGATGAAAGCTCAAAGAAGGGAAAGTTCTCAAGCTCAAGCAAGTTCCCCAAATACGGATGCTCCTAAGAAGAATCACTTTTATTCTCTCCAACCCCGAAGTGATCAAGAAGCTCACCAGACGTTGTTACCGGTATGTTTCAATTATTTTCCTTTGATGTATATGCTTAGTTGGGTCCGGGAGCTACATTATATTTTGTGACCCCTTTTGTAGCCATGAAATTTGAAATGTTACCTGACATATTAGACGAACCTTTTTCGGTTTCTACCCTGTTGGGTGATTTCGTAGTGGTTAAGAGAGTATATAAAGGTTGTCCTATTCCATTGCCCAATAGAGTTACATTAGTTGACTTAATAGAACTTGATATGCTAGATTTTAATGTCATATTGGGAATGGATTGGTGCATGCTTGCTTTGCCTCTATTGGTTGTAGGACAAGGGTAGTCAAATTTCAATTTCCAAATGAACCTTTTTGAGTGGAAGGGAGGAAACTCAAATCCTAGGGGAAAGATCATTTCATGTCTAAAAGCTTGCAAAATTGATTGCATAGGGTTGTCTCTACCACATAGTAAGAGTCAGGGATCTTGAATTTGAGGTCCTTCCTTTAGAGTCGGTACCCATAGTGAAGGAATTTTTGGAGGTTTTTCCGGATGACATACCCGTAATTCCTCCCCAACGGGAAATTGACTTCGGCATAGATTTATTACCGGATACACAACCACTTTCAATCCCTCTTTAATCGGATGGACCGACCGAGTTGAAAGAACTAAAGGCTCAACTCAAGGATTTGCTAGATAAATGTTTTATTCAACCAAGCATATCTCCATGGGGTGCCCCGTTATTGTTTATGAAAAAGAAGAATGGGTATTTGAGAATGTGTATCGACTATCGTCAATTGAACTAAGTCACCATAAAGAATAAGTACCCGCTCTCTAGGATTGATGACTTGTTTGATCAATTCCAAGGAGTGAGTTACTTTTCAAACTTGATATCGGGTTATCATCAACTTAGAATAAGGGAGGTTGATATTCCGAAAACGGCATTTCGAACAAGATATGGTCACTTTGAATTCCTAGTTATGTCATTTGGTCTAACTAATGCCCCAACGACTTTCATGGACCTTATGAATCGAGTTTTGAAAAATATCTTGATTTGTTTGTGATTATATTCATTTATGACATTTTGATATACTCTAGGAGTTAGAATGATCATATGAGACACTTGAGGATGGTTTTGCAAGTTCTCAAGGATATCCAACTTTTTGCTAAGTTCAATAAATGTGAATTTTGGTTGAGATGAGTTGTGTTTCTTGGGCACATTGTCTCTTGTGAAGGGGTTGAAGTCGATCCAAGGAAGATGGAAGTAGTCAAAAGTTGGTGTAGACCTTTGAATCCCACTGACATTTGAATTTTTCTAGGGTTGGGCGATTACTATAGGAGGTTCGTTGAGGGATTTTTGTCTATGGCATCTCCATTAACGGCCTTAACCCAAAATAAGTATATTTTCAAATGGTCAGAATCTTGTGAAAAGAGCTTCCAATTATTGAAGGATAGACTCACCTCCGCTCCGGTATTGACTTTACCGGAGGGAACCGAAGGGTTTGTGCTTTATTGTGATGCTTCCCGAGTGGGTCTAGGGTGTGTGCTTATGCAACATGGCAAAGTAATAGTGTATATCTCTAGGCAACTCAACCATCAAGAGAAGAATTATCCAACTCATGACCTTGAACTTGCGGCCGTGGTTTTTGCATTGAAAATTTGGAGACACTACCTCTATGGGGTACATGTTGATGCATTCAGCACTGACAAGAGTATACAATATGTATTTACTCAAAAAGAGTTGAATCTACGCTAAATAAGATGGTTAGAACTTTTAAAGGACTATGACATGAGTGTCCTTTACCATCCCGGAAAAGCTAATGTTGTGGCGGATGATTTAAGTCAAGAATCCATGGGTAGTGTGATTCATGTGGTTGATGATAAGAAAGAGCTAGTGAAAGAGGTTCATAGGTTGGCTCTATTGGGTGTTCGACTAGAAGACTCTCCAAAGGGTGGTTTCGTGGTTCGCCACAACTCTGAGTCATATTTAGTGGTTGGGGTGAAATTCAAGCAACACCTTGATCCTCTATTGATGGAGTTGAAGGAAACGGTCCTTAGTAAGTCTAATGAGTCTTTCTCTCAAGGAGAAAATGGAGTGCTTAGGCACCAAGGAAGGTTGTGTGTGCAAAATGTGGATGGCTTAAGGGGGTTGATCATGGAAGAGGCTCATGGCTCCCAGTATTCCATCCATCGTGAATCCACAAAGATGTACCGCAATTTAGGAGAATCTTATTGGTGGAATGGTATGAAAAGGGACATAGCGGATTTTTTTGATAAGTGTCCAAACTGCCAACAATTCAAAACAGAACATCAAAGGCCGAGTGGCTTGACTCAAAATTTAGATATTCATACATGGAAATGGTAGGATATTAACATGGACTTTGTAGTAGGGATGCCTCATACTTGAAGACAACATGAATCGATATTGGTCATCGTGGATAGGCTAACTAAGTCCGCACATTTCATTCCCATCAAAGTCACTTATTCAGCGGAAGATTATGCCAAATTGTACCTCAAAGAAATAGTGAATCTACATGGAGACCCTTTATTCATCATTTCGAATAGAGGCACTCAATTTACCTATCATTTTTGAAAGGCTTTCCAAAGTGGGATTGGTACAAAGGTGAAGCTTAGTACCGCTTTTCATCCCAAGACGGATGGATAAACGGGACGCACCATTCAAACTCTTGAATATATGTTGAGGGCATGTGTTGTCGACATAAAGGGTAATTGGGATGATCGCCTACCTTTGATAGAACCAAGATAGGTAAAGTTTAACCAATTTATCACCTTGATCAGACTTTCTCCTACAACAGTAGCTACAATTCGACTATCTCTATTGCTCCCTCCGTAGCAATATATGGGAGGAGGTGTAGATCCCCGGTTGGGTTGTATGAGGTAGGTGAGTATGCTTTACTTAGTCCCGACTTAGTTTATGAAGCTCTCGAAAAGGTTCGGAAAATAAGAGATAGACTAAAAAAGGCTAAAAGTTGGCAAAAATCTTATACCAACAATAGAAAGCGGGACCTTGAATTCGAAGTTGGAGATTGGGTCTATTTGAAAATTTCACCCATGAAAGGGTGATGAGGTTTGGAAAGAAAGGGAAACTTATTCCTCGTTATGTGGGCCCATATGAAATTTTGACGCGAGTTGGGAGTGTTTCCTATGAGATGAAGTTGCCAAATGAGTTGGCCATGATTTATCCGGTGTTCCATGTTTCTGTGCTTAAAAAGTGTATAGGTGATCCGTTTCTATTCTTCCTCTAGAAGGTTTAGTGGAAAAAGAGGACCTTTCTTATGAAGAGGTCCTAGTTGAGATTTTGGATCGCCAAGTTAAGAAATTGAGGAATAAGGAGGTTGATTCCATAAAAGTTCTATGGAGGAACCACCTTGTTGAGGGAGCAACATGGGAGTCCGAGGCCGACATGAAGTCCCGTTATCCTCATCTTTTTACCTCTAACTCCTATCCAAGGTTAAGGTTAGTAATTCCTTATATGATTATTGTGAATAATGTTGAACTTCTCATGTTTTTCTAATAGGTGCATATATATTGTAGTAGAAATTCATGCCTAAGTTGAGTTTTCATGAAACATGTTTCTTATGGTTAGCTTTCACTTAAGTATGTGTTGTGCTATATGCATTCATGGAAATTGTATTGAGCATGATTGATGTTGTTATGATAAGAAATCATCATGTAAAACTCTTGATATTCAAATAGAGCTCATATTGAAATGGAGAAGGTAGTTCCTCCTTATATGACATGAAAAAGTTGAGCTTGAGTATATGGTAAGTTATGAGTTAAGTTCCTATGTGTTGTTGCTATGATTATATCGAACGGAGGGAATGATTCCTCCAATGAGCTGTGACTCATTTTATTATACTTTTTTTGGTTGTGATTCTAGTCTTGAGTCTCTTTTCCCTTGTAAAGGTCTACATTGTCATTCGGGGACGAATGTTCCTAAAGGGGGGAGTATTGACAGACCCCGAATATTCCATGACCTAAACTAGAGCCTCACGTGCTAAATAATAATGATTTTAGACCTAAATAAGTGTTAATAAATTGATTGAGAAGTATTGGGGCCATAGCATGAAAGAAAGGTCATAACATCCGGAAACTAGCTAAATTGAACTAGTTAACGTCCCTATGTTTGGTGAAGGTTTTGGAGGGACATATGAAGTCCAAAACTTGTAAAAAGAATTTAATATGTAAAATATAGTATAGAGGGTCAAAACGTACAGTCAGGACACGCCAAGGACCACAGAAAGGTCCTTAGGGAGGACCCGAACTTGGGCGAGCAAGCTGCCAAAGCAGCCTGCGTGCAGCAGGATTTTGGTGGCTGCTGCGCACGCGCAGCCATCACGGGGAGATTTGAATATGGAATCGCGATGCAGGTTCTACACGAGTCTTACTGACTCAACCCGCATTTCAAAAATAAATTGTGAAATTAACCCCGCGAAATGCAGCCACTTCCAAGATTCGTAAAAGTCGTATTTTAAGCATTTTGACTTCACAAAAAGACCCATTTAAGTGAGGGGTCTTTTGAGTAATTTAATGGGTGAATATATAAGGTCTTAGGGTCAGTTTTAGGTCAATTTTAACACCCAAATAAGGTCTCAAAAGTTGAAATCAAAAATCACTCTCATCACTCCCAAATTCTCTATTCCTCGAAACCTCCATTGAAGACCATATAGCTCCATGAAGAAGACCAAGACTTCAAGTTTCCAACCCAATTTTGTGGATTTATCATCTATAAGGTATGGTTTTTTTCACTCTTGGTATCCTTTTCCCCAAGAGGTCCCTCCAAAAGATGATTTCTAAATCCCCAAATCTAGTTTTTTCTTCTACACACGGGTCTTGTTCGAAAAACAAAATTATGAATCAATTGTGATAAATTATAATGAATTAACGTTTTTAAGTATATATTGATGGTCAATTGATGATTTCCTATGATATTTCCCTAGACCCATGTCTTTCCCCCAATTTCATGAAAACCTTGAATTGTTATGGTTAATTGTGAAGATTATGAACATGTAGATTGATTACGTTGTTGTTAATTATGTTATTGCTTCTTGAATTTACCTTGTCTATGTAATTTTTTATGCATGTATTCTTGGTAATGGAAGTATGAAGTTTTTTGGAAGGGACAAAAGGTATGTTGATTGGTTCTTCTTGGATTCAATTGTGAATTATGAGTTACTTAGATAGTAATGCTCCTGTGTTTAATATGTGGTTGTGATGTGGATGCTAGATACTCCTCATCCTTGACCATAAGACATGAATTAGACATGAATTATGTATGCATGGTATGATGTGAATATGATATTATTTAAAGTAGTTTCTTATGATTACAACAAAGTGTTAAGTGAAAGGTTTACTCAATTGTATGTGGTTTCTAAAGTGAAAGGGTAGTTCTCACTTATGAATACCTATGAGCTATTATAATAAGATGTTCTTATAGGAGTCTAGAGGAGACTAATGTGATCTTGTAAATGATTATTATGATTACTAAAGGGAATATTTGTTTAGTATCGAAAGGGCATGTAAATGAGATGGATATCCCACGTTAGTAAGTTCGGCTTCCCACACGGGTTTCCTCATGTTACTCTGTATGGATTCCTAATTATGTGTTATCTCATGAGACAAAATCTCCACATTTGTAAGTCAAATTTTTTAGCAACAATCTCCTTGAGCCTTAACTATGTGCCTAAAGAGGACTCTAGCTTAGTGGATCCACCTAGATAACTATGTACGAATGGTTACAGCTTAGGAAAGTGCTAACACTCTCTTTTCGGCGTGAGAGTAGAACACCGGATTCCGTGTAGCTCACATGATCTTATGTAGGTTATTGTACTTCTTTCCCTAATGTAAAAGTAATGAATAAGTATGCATGTGAACTCTTATTAGGGTCGTCTTGAGGGCTACTATATAGGGTGAGAGAGGGTATGGGACTTCTCTTACTCATTGTACATGTGGGATCCTAAGGGAAGGTTCTAGTAGTGTTCTTTTATGATTATGAATTTGATTATGGTTATGTTGATAAGCTATGAGTAAGTATTTATGTATAAACATGTATGAAAATATGTTGTAGATGTGAAGTGGGTTGCTTAATTTGATACTTAGCCATGGATATGATTATGGGGTTCTATATTTGGTATTGCACACGTATTGTTTGGGTTATCTACATGTTTGGTTGCTATTATGTTGAATTGACTTATTATGCTTTTCATATATGCATGTTGAGTTAAATCGATAGAAAGCATGGTTTGACTAAATTGTCCTTTTCTCATGCATTGATGGTTTTTGTGCATAGGAGCCATACTTAGTACATATGTTTTGTAGTAACCATGTTTCTCCCTTTTCCCCAAACATTTTTGGTTCGGGCCATTAAGGAGATTCGTGGTCATTGAAGAAGAAGACTTGACTCTTTACTTGGTGAGTCCTCATGAGTTCCGAGGATAGAACCACATATCAAGCCTTACTAGTTTTGTCTATGTTTTGAGACAATTATTCCATTTTCATATTGAGACTTTATTGTATATGGGCATATTGTAGTAGACTAAGGGCTATGCCCAAACTATTGTGTTTCATTCTTTAGATGGTTCATGTGAGACAAAGATTTAGACTAAATTCTTATGTATTATTCTGTTGCTTAAGAGAGAAGCCTAAGTAAGCTTCCTATGTGAGAGGTCTATGTAAACCTCTCTACATATATATACAAAGTTTTAAATTTATCCGCGTTTTTGACCTATGATATGTGATGACGAATGCTAAGAGGCTTTTCATAGTACTCTTAGAGGATGACGACGCCGGTTATGCCTAGGGGGTACTTTGGGTCGTAACATTCCATCACAGTACATATTTACACAAAATGAAGCAATGACTTTGACTGAAATTTTTATGTGGCTACTTTTGGCATGTTCAATGGCACAACTGTGTTTGCCAATGTACTTGTAGATACGAAATCTATCCGAACACTCATATTTCCTTGCCTACAATATTCATGTACAATTGCGAGATACAAATCTCACCTTTAAGTATTTAGTACAACTCCTCACAGTAGCAAAATCAAAAGACCTTTTTGCCTCCACTTCGGCTAATAACAATTGCAACTCATTCTTTTTACTGAAAGTTTGGTTTATACATAAATTAGTTCCATCGGAGAAGGTATGTTTGGATTTTGATCGCAATTCCTCCTTGCATTTCTTCACAACATTTGAGTGCGGGATCTTTCGCATCTACAGGCTGATTTTATACATTAGTTAGATCATTATGCATATTCATTAAATGATCATGCAAGGTCTCTTTTTAATCATCACCCAAGCTCTCCTTTGAATGATCGCATAATCTTTCATTTAAAATTGAATCATTATCTCCGTTAAATGAATTTGTTGCTTCAATCGAAGGCCTTACGTTGACGTTTATCCTCAATGTAGGACTAGAGCCATAAATATCTAACATGTACAAGCTCACGTGCCTATCAATTTTTATGAATGTGTATGTATTTTCCCTCTCATTCATTTTATAGCTAATCACCAAGTCATTTGATTCACAAGTGAACTCGTCGACCTCAATTACACTTGAAATCATATCATCATATGAACCATTGCATCTCAACGCAATGTGCCCTGTCATCTTACTAAGAGATTTCTGATTCCAGCTCTTTTGGGGGTCTCCTCTCATACTCCCATATAATCACCACCAATAATAACAAATTCAACTACATGTTTTAAAGCTTTTAACACGTATATGGAAGTACCTATGGAAGGAAATACACTCATTGAACTAGATGCAAATAATGTTCCAAACAAAAGAATTTTCAAATGTCAGAATCCCTCATTTGCAATATAATGAATTCACGTTACTTTAAAGCCAGCAACAAGTATATAATGAAGAAGAAGCATGATGTACCTCATCTGAAGAACATGGAACTTAGTCGGATCTGTTTAGACAGTGGTATTAGCTCCTTGTGAGCTCAATATGTCAATGGGCAAGGATTTAGGGATATGGAGATGAGTCCACAATTTGGACATATTTTAATATATTTGGTTTTTTCAAATACAGATTTTTCGTCAATAACGGATGAAAATCCTTGATTTTGAGTTATTTAGATTGAGGAATAAAGTATGGACACTAATGGGCAAAAAGGGACAAGGCAACTGAAAGAACGAATAATAGAAGGCATGAAGATCGCCCAAACCATTGGGTGAGTCATCGAATAGCCATGGTCTCACCTAATGTTCTAGTGTGCCAATCCCTAAAGAAGAAAATCAAGTTGGCGATATAAAGGAGCAATCGACGAGTCGTCGAACAATTTCGTGACGCAGTGCAATATCGCCCAAAGGTATAGAACTTCAAGATACTGAAGACCAAAACAAAAAGACGATGGTATTAACCAAAGGTCAAATCATCGAGTGGATCAGAGATCCCAACTTATTACGCTGAATGGTCATTTGTACCATAATTTTTGGCGACTATAAATACATGTTTGAATTTTTAGTTTGTAGAGTTTTCGAATCTAGTTTTTATTATTGTTTTAGTTTTAAAGTTTGAGAGATTAGATTTGAGAGTAATGAGACAATATTTCCTTAGCCTTGAAGATTCGAGGATTTTCATTTTCTGAGAAATGGAAGGGGTGTTGAAGATTCTTCATCTTAGAAATCTGTAAAAACAATATTAATCTAACCAGTTGATGGAAACAAACAATTTGGTAACAATTTCTTCTTTTTTATGATGTCTAGATAAAACCGCAATTCTTGGAGTATGATTATGAGTTGATTAGCTGTTGGATATTGCTAATTGATAGTGTAAATGTCGTTTATAAGTGACTTCATTCAGTAATTATGGCTTAGTCTAAAGGGTTGTAGTCGCAAATGCAACTCTACCTTCGTATTTTTGTCTTACTTGGCAGAGAATTTTAAAAAAAATGATTATTTATTTGATGGTTTATGAGTATTGAGTTGTCGTGGGTTCAGATCGAGTTAGTGAATCCTGAACCCTTTTCCACGCATTCAGCTCGAGAGAGTGAATGGACTACATCGAAGGTTGTTCTTATTGTTGCTTATTGGTGTTCAAGAGAAACCAATTTGATTTGGGCTAAATTATTCAAGAGAAAGTTTATCCCCACAAAAGTCTAGCTTATTCACTGATTACAACTATTCACTATTGATTGCAATTACCCATTTGTCTACCTTAGACAATAATCCAATCACATCCCAAGAACCCGTCTCTATACTTCTTAATTTTGTGTTATTTGCTGTTGTAGTTGTTAATTAAAATAAAATTCCCCTGATATTTGACACTTGTGTCACCCCAAACTTGAATAACGTTTTTATTTGTAAATGTTTTTACCTATGATTGAGTTGACATATTCATGCTTCTCTATTAATTCTCAAATATGTACCACTCCCTATGGAATTCAACACCAATATGACGTCAACTCACTTGGTTGGGTTATATTATTGACAACGATCGTTTGCACTTAGTATTGGATGAAGTGTCCTGATACGTGAAATCAGTGGACTAGAGAGGTAATATGACATATGAGTAAATGACAAATGAGCAACACATTTCGTCAAGAACAAGAACATAAAACTCTCTAATTTCAGGGCAAAATCAGAAATACCAAGAGATACAAGAAAGACTCACAATCGTAACAAAAAGGTAGAGATTATAGGGCTCACCTTCAAATGAAAGCATTTGACTTGAGCTATATCAAGTTGAAGACATATTCATCAGACAAGATTGCATGGCGTTTGTGATAGCTTGGAGCATCTTAGATGTAATCTATCCAAGCAAGATATACCTCAGCTTCTCGATCTTTCATTAGTGGGAGTGGGTCCCTGAAGATTCGTCCAGATTCAAGAACGGCGATGGTGATAGCAAGAAAGAGGAAGAAGACCAATCACTTTCCCCTTTCACTGTGTTCTCTATATATGACTTTCCTAATTTTACATTGCTTTGTTCATCAAATTAGGTCGCTTTTGGGCCTAATTTTTTTTATCATATCCTTTTTATTTAGGGAAAATTGTTTAAAATAACAAACAATTAATTTAAATGTGGATAAATGGATGGATGAGATAAAGATAAATGATATAGTCATAGTTTTCTTTATTTGTAAGTCGCACCAAACATTCCATATTTTTTTGCCTTCTGGCAGGACCCATTCGGTATATACATGTGTTGTATAAAATTTAATTGTATATATCAGTATAGCATTTGTTTGTACATGTGTCATATTTATACATAACAAGACATGTATGTATAATCTCTTTATGTATAAATGTAGTAATTTTATTTATATACAATTACTATTTGTTACTTTGTTTATACCAATTCATTTGTTGTTTGTATATGTTCCGTAGTTATATATAACAAGACATGTTTGTATAATCACTGTATGTTTATATGTAGTAATTTTGTTTATATACAATGACTATGTTTTAGTTTGTATACCAAAATATACAACTACAAATTATTATGTATATGTTTACCGAAATATACAAATTAATAGTCATAGCAAACACAAAGTTTGCTAGGAGCGCGATTATACAAACTATAGTTATAGAATACAAATATGATTTCTAGATTGGAAAACTTAGCAAACTAGTGAGAATTCATAACATAATTAGGTAAAAACATCTACACTTTAAAATGATTATTAAAAATGTCAATATTTTAGAAAATAATTTGTATCCTAATATATCTGTTTTTCTTTCCTTTTATATCTCAAAAGAGTCCTTCATTGGATCAATTTTTACCCCACTAACCGGTAAAAAAGAAAAAAAAAACCTTTATTATCCATTACCTTTCTTTTTAGGTTTTAACTGAAGTCAATATTTTTTATCTCTCTTCACGTTTTTCCAATGTTTCTCTCATTCATTGTTCAAGAAAAATTAACTCTTCAATTTTATTCCAATTTGTTCAAGAAATCTACCAATTAATTTAAGAAATCTCTCAATTGATAAATGTAATTTCGAAGTCACTAAATATTTTGTGATATTTCTTCTGATTCTGTTTTCATATCCACCAAATATTTTTTTTCTCCAGATTTTATGTATTTATGATTTTTCAGTCCTCTTTTCAATTCTTTTTGTGAGCTTGGTTACATATTTGAGATTCAATAGATTGTAGTAATTAATATCAACATTCATACATCATATATTGTTTGATTTTTCATACATTCATATTTAATATTTTTAAAATTTTCTTGTAGGGTAACTAATACACAAGTGAATACGAGTTCTGATATAGGTTTGGTGAAAACAAAATCGAAAAAAGGAAACATAACAGAAGAAGAAGAAGAAGAAGAAGAAGAAGAAGAAAAAAGAGAGTGAAGGTTGCAAAATTGTATTCACTACACAATTGTATTCATATTAATTTTTGTTTGTTAATTATTTCTTTTTTACTCGACATTTGTAAGAAATACATTTGTCATGAAATACAATATTTTTTGAAATAAAATTTTAATTGTTACTAAGATTGTAAGTTTATATGCTTTAATGATTGTAAAACAAATTTGTTGGAATTTTAAGAAAGAATATACGTTTTTGGAAAATATACAAACCAATGTTGTATCCTTTCTTAATGAACACATATTACACAAGTATATATGGATACAAATATTTAATTTATATTTTTTTTGTGGAAACAAATATCATCCATTTGGTATACCTATTAGAATGAACACAAACTAATAAATAAATATAAATGTCATCATACAAACTAGAACATGAAAATCATAATGATTACAAATACACATATCATCATATTGGAATGAATACAATCAATTGCTTTTGAAATGCAACCGATGAGAATTTTAAGTGGTCTATTCCTTTTTTTAAAATATCATCTCCGTGATTTTCTCCTTTCTATTATTAAATAATTGTATTCTTTTAACTCAAACAAATAAAAAAATTACATAAACCAGAAGAATAACAAACTATAATACTGACATTTATAATAAATATTGAAAATGCTGATAAGAGATCCCATTAAATGCTAAAATATTGACATTTTAAAAAATTTTCCTTTTATATTTGATAAACCTAAAATTTACTCTTTTATTTATTAATGCCTATCAGGCTTTAAAAAATTGGGTTGAAAAAAAAAATCATGCAGAAACAATTTTTGGACAATTAGAATGGTACCCAATAGAAGGGGTGTACATGACCGGGTTCGTTCGGATATTTCAAATATTAAACCAAATCTGTGTCAGATTTTTGAATGTATAAATCAAATCAAACCAATAAAACTCGAGTTTTTTCGGTTTCTTCGGATTCTTTCGGATTTTTAGTTTTTTTTTCCGATAAATTATTCATACAAACATATAATTTACTTGTACTTCAAATATTTCTTTAGTCCTACCAAAATGCAACTATCTAAGTTATTTCTCTAGAAAATAACAAAAATATGATATGATTAATGACACTAAAATATCCAAATAATAATAATAAAATCGCGTAAAATAAATATTGCAAATTAATAGGTCATAATTTAAAGTACTAAATTATGCTAAAACAAGTTTAATAAGTATTAGTTACATGACTAAATATTAAAAGAGAGTAAAATTAGATCATGTATTTTAATTGTCTAAATATATGTAAAACTAAAAAGCAAATATTCAATATTATTGTCATTCTTAGTGTTGAATTGTTTTACTTTTTGCATTAATAATAAGCTGATTTTTATTTAAACTTTATTATAATTACCAACATGTATGGACTATAATCTTTATAGCTCTTTAAGAATTCTAACTTCCAAACACGAAATAAATATATTAAAAGATAAAAACTATAAAAAGTATAAGAGATACTTAAAAATTATATCAAAGTAAGTATTTTTACGCATAAAATAAAATTATAAAATTACATATATAATGTCGGGTTGGTTTGGTCCCGGGTTATTTTTTTTAGTTGAAACCAAACCAACCCAATATAATCTAATTTTTTTTCCAACACCAAACCAAGTCAAACCAAACCACTCCTTGTTTTTTTTTTCGGTTTGACTCGATTTGCGGTTTGATTTGGTTTTCAGTTTGTTGTAAACCCTACCCAATAGTATCAACACCTTACGTGTTCCTTGTGCATTTAATTTCGAACTCATTTTATCATGAATATTTTTCACTTATTTTTGAAAGTTGAACTACGAAAAACATATTTGACCGTAAAATTTCGGAATTCAACTTCTACTTAAATTTATAAATATTTTAAAAACATATTTGACCGTAATTTTTGTGTTTGACTTTTTTATTTCAATGACTAATTTAATTTTATTATTTTGATGGTCAAATTTATTTATGTTTCATTAATTTTCTTGTAAAATTTATTATTACTTCCTCCGTCTCATATTAGTTAATCATTTTTTACACATATTAAAATATATAAATAAGAATATAGGTTTTATTAATTCACGCCTTATTTTTTTTTTGAGAATTATACAAATAAATATTAACACTTTCAAACAAGAAATAATAGCAAGGGTGATATAAGAAATTTTTAATGAACATTTTTCTTGATTTAGTAAGTTAAATAACGAACATGAGACAACAATTTTTAATAAACTGATCAATAATATGATTATAGAGAGTATTATTTTTTCAATGTAATTTTATGGGTCTTATACTAAGTTTATATATTGATTTGCAACGTCATACAAATTTTGAATGTCACCCACATTTTGATAATAACGTTCACTTTCCTGATTTTTTAAAAATGGTGACAATAAGGTTTCAAAAATAAATGGGTGGTGACATAAGTCTTAAGTATTGGGTGTAGGTGACAATTATGTGATTAATGATTAAGGATTGTGGAGTTGCTCTCAAGTTTCTAAGTTGACAGTTTGGTCCACTGAATTAAATGAACGGTAAAAAGGATAATTTCATAATACCTAATTTAACAAACTTTTGTTGGGAATTAAATGAGGGGTAAAGGGTAAATTGATTAAACCAAACCTAATTGAACCAATTTTAGTGGAAAATATCGAGCCAAAGAGGAAATAAAATCTTTCTTCCCCCGCCTCCAGCCGTCGTATTCGTCCTCTTCTTCTTCTTCTTCTTCTTTTTCTTCTTCTTCTTCTTCTCTGATGTTTGCTTGCTTGCTTATCTTTCTTCCCGCTCTCTTCATCTTCTTCTTCTTATTTTCGTACATTATGGGTTTTCGCTGCTAGTATTTGTACTTTCTTCTTGAATCAGATTTACCTAATCTGTAACTAGTGGACCAATTTTTTTTTATTTCAATTGGAATTACTTCATAAGCGATTGGGTTATACACCATTGTTTCTGGTAAGTAAAATTAGTAGTTATTTGAAATTAATTCATTATCATCTGATCTGGGTACCTGCAATTTTTTCAATAATTTGAATTCGCGTTTCCAACATATTGTTATATATGTTGCAACAGTTGACTATTATAACATATTATAGTCATATGTAGCAACATAATTGTTATTTCAATCGCAACAGAATAGTCATATGTAGCAATATATGAGTTACATTTCGCAACAGAAAAACATATGTGGGAACATATGATATAACATAAAAATGTTGTCACATGTCATTTATTTTTCACAACAGAACAGTCAAATATAGCAACATATGATTTACATCTCGCCACAGAATAGTCATATGTTGCAACATATGATATAATATAAACCTGTTGCCACATATGATTTATTGTCACAACAGAACAGTCATATTAGCAACATATGACTTACATCTCGCCACAGAATAGTTATATGTTGTTACATATGATATAACATAAAAATGTTTCCAAATGTGATTTATTTTTCACAACAAAACAGTAAATGTAGCAACATATGACTTATATCTTACCACAGAATATTCATATGTTGCAACATATGATATAACATAAAAATGTTTCCACTTGTGATTTATTTTTCACAACAGAATAGTCAAATGTAGCAATATATGATTTACATCTCGCCACAGAATATTCATATGTGACAACATATGAAATAACATAAAAATGTTGCTACATATGATTTATTTTTCACAACAGAACATTCATATGTAGCAACACATGACTTACATCTCGCCACTGAATAGTCATATGTTGAAGCATATACTTATTCTTCATAATTACTAATTGTTTTTTAAATTAATTTCTTCAGGTACAATGTTAGTATTTGTAGGGATTAATTGTCGTTGTGAGTGGGTCGAGAAGAAAAATTGATTCATATGGCGTTGGGAGGATAGTAAAAATGTGGAGCTGGTTCTCAGTAGGGATGTATGTCGAAAAAAATATTTCGTATGATGGATTCTTCTATTTAGTCGTGCAAAAGTCTGGATACAATTATAAACCACAAGATCTTGTCATGAGTTACATTCCCTATTTTTTTCATAATGAGAAGGTTTTACCTTTTAGGATAACTGATCAATCTAGTTTGAGTGTTTATTTGGGAGGAACAGAGAAACTGCCCATATTAAGAGTCTACGTGGAAGAAAATCCTATCGAGGAGGATCATAATGTAGACCAAGGCCAACAAGATATGTTTAATAATGAATTTGACCCTGCGGACATGAATATTCCTGATGATGAAATTGGAATGGGTGAAGGTGAAGATGAAGGTGAAAGTCAAGCTGAAAGGCCGGACCTTGAGAGCAACTTTCCTCCTACACCTATAGTTGGCAGCAACAATCCATGTGCTTCTCAATCTTCACGTGTGAATGATGTTCGAGATGATGAAACATGTTTTTATAAGGGAATGACATTCAAGAACAAGCAAGAACTGGCAAATTTATTGAAAATTTCTTGCTTGAAAAAAGATTTTAGACTGAAAAAGGTTATTAATTCTCGTAATGTTTTTTCCTTTAATGTTCATATCCGGATTACAATTGGTGGGTGAGGGTTGTGAAATTTAAAAGTAGCGACATGTTTTCCATTATAATCTATGAAAAGTACCATGCGTGTGGTTCAGAGCATCTTACAAGCCATAATCCCCACGCCACGACAAAAGTCATAGGTAAGTACTTTGAAAACAGGTTTCCCAATGGTAAAGGCCCATCCACAAGAGACATTTCGAATCAACTCCGCACAAAATTGGGTTTTAAGGTTAGCGATTGGAAGATTTATAAGGGAATGGAGCATGGTAAGTCTAATGTTAGGGGAACACATGAGCACGAGTATGCAGTACTTAATGCATATCGTTATATGCTTCAAGTTGCGAATCCAGGAAGCAAGACGGTGTTGTCGCTCGATGAAAATGGGAGGTTCTAGTAATTCTTTGTATCATATGCTGCTTGACTAATTGGTTTTTAAGAAATGAGAAAAGTATTAGCCGTTGATGGCACATTCCTAAGGAGCAAGTATGGAGGAGTTCTACTATCGACGGTGACAAAAGATGTCGAGAATCATGCATTTCCAGTGGCTTTCTATGTCGTGGACAAGGAATGTGATGCCTCATATGAATATTTTTTCAAAATATGAGAAGCTTTGTAGATGATACTGATGAGTTGTGCATTATCTCTGATAGGCATCCAAGTATTCGAAAGATGGTTACAAGAATCTACCCTGCATCTCATTATGGTACTAACTTTCACAATTCGAAGGTAGTGTCCCATTTTTATATAGCAGCAAAGGCGTACGATATATGTGAGTTCAATGACCATTTCAATCAAATAAGAGATTTGGTATCAAAGGCGGCTGAAGCTCTCGAATGTATTGGATTCCACACATGGAGTAGGGCATTTTGCCTATGAAATAGGTACCATCTCATTTGAGTTTATTTTTACTTTATGTGCTTTATTTGATTTTTATCTTTTGTTGTGTAGATATAACATTATGACGTCAAACATCACAGAGTCTATGAATGCAATATTTGATGTTGAAAGAGAATTTCCCATTGTCGCACTATTTGATGAAATAAACAGGAGATTTGCATTGTTGTTTCACCGAAGGCGTATGGAACTGGTGCACACTGCAAATCGATTGGTTCCCTCAATTGAAAAAGACATATCAGAGTATGTCAATGCGGACAACAAGTTATTGGCCCATCAAATCGCTAACTACAAGTTCAGTGTCACTGCTCATGGAGATGTTACTATTGTAGATCTACAAAGAAGAACTTGTACTTGTAGAATTTTTGACTTGGACAAAAAACCTTGTCCACATGCCATGACAGCGCTTCGATCCCAATATGGTACCTATTTTGAACATCAGATTTACATATACTCATCTCCATATTATTCGGTGAAAAAAAAATACATAAAGGGATATTGTTAGGAAATTCAACCGGTGCCACCTGAAGATTCTTAGATTGTCCCTTTGGATATCATACAGAGAGAAATACCTCCTCCATATGTTGTTTTTCCAAGTAAACTCGGAAGAAGGAGATATAAGAGACGGCGTGGAGTTGGTGAATCATTTCCAACAAGAAAAAATAAGTGTTCCATATGCAGGGACTTTGGCCACAAAAAAATTACATGCCCAAATCGAAATGCCCCATAAGAGATGTTGTTGAATTTTAATGAATGTTCTTTCTTATTTGAGGATGATCCCTATCGTCTTAACTTATTCATAATCAACTTATGTGATGTTATTTGCATATAATGCGTGATTTATTTAATTATGTGTTGTTACTTACAAAAAAATATTTCATCTGTTGCAACACATGACAATTATGTGTTTCCACTTAACACATAATATTGCATCTGTGGCAACATATTCCAATTATATGTCACAATATTGCCTGTGTGGCAACATATGCCACTTATGTGTTAGATCTTACAACATAAAATTTCATTTGTGCTAACATATGTCATTTATGTCTATTAAGTACCACAAAAACCGAATTTGTACCAACTTATTTTAAAAAATATTTTCGTGTAATGTGATGATATCATTATTGTCATTGGATATATGATGACGCGACTCTTCAATTTTTAAAAAATATTATGACGTGACTCTTCAATTTTTACCAAATTTGCAAAAAAAAAAGTAACTACATGCATTTGAATTCAACTTGTCTCTTTCTCTTCTCTTCCAACTTTTCAAAATTCACTGAATTTTCTATATGAATAAGAAATCGTCAAAAATCACTAGGACTAAAAAAAATCATTGAATCACTTCCAAAGGAACTACTAATTGATATCATTCAAAGGGTTGCTTCCTACTCCATACAAGATTTAATGAGCGTTAAATTTTGGTATGTATGTATTAATCAATTTTTCTCTCTTTAATTTCATTTACTAATCATTTTATTTCATTTCTCAGCTCCAGGTTGCTCAATGAACTAGCTAATGAATGTTCGGTATATAAGAAGGTAACATTGGTCAGGTTTCCTTATTGTACATGGTCGATTGTTCAACAAGCCCTTTTTTTTCCCCTAGAAATATGCAGAGAATCAGAGAAATTCAGAAGCCTTATACAGAAAAGGCGTGGTAATATTTAATATTTTTCGACGGTAGTCACTTTTTTTTAATTTTGTATTTTACATGTGTTATTTGTTCTGTGTTACATTTTTTTCAACCATAGCGATCCAACTGCATTGGAAATGATTATGCAAGCAGCAGACGGTGGCCACACTGGAGCTGAGTATGTGCATGCCATAATTTCAATCTTTGATGGTGATGAAATAATGTGTGAACGCTTAATGTTCATTGCTAACATGAAAAAAAATGAGCCAAATGTAGTGAGAAGATGTCGAAATCATCTGTGAAATATTTTATGTGGAATCTATGTGGCAGGACCTCGTTTGTTGGGAGGAAGACCCATTTGCTGCACTGTTCATCAATATGAGCGAATCGGTCGCAGGAGAAGACACCCAAGACAGTACAACGAAGATGATGTTAATTGTAAAATATGTAGGTGTGATATAGAAGTAGATTATCTAGTTAATTTTCTGCCTCATACGAGGGATTAATTAAATTGTCATATTAACGAACTTGGAAATTTATGGTGAATTATTTTTCCCTTCTTTGTTTTGTAATGAATTTTGAATTAATTTTGAACAAAAATGTGTCAACATATTTCAATTATGTGTTGGATATTACAATAGGATATTGCATATGTTGCAACATATGTCAATTAATTAATAGATAATACACCATAACGTATCTATGTCAACATATGTCAACTATTTGTTAGATATTACAACATATTTCATATGTGGCAACATATATCAATAACTAATTACGAATATGTCCTAATATACTTTTAAATTATGATTACGAATCTGTCCTAATTACTGTCGTACTGTCGTCTCGAAACAGGGTACATGTAATTACAAATCTTCTATTTTACCCTTTGTTGAAAAGTCATCTCTTGCAATTTTTCAAATTTCATTGCAACTTTTCAAATTTCTTGGCATTTTATAACAACACAAAAGAAAGGAGGGATAGGTCAAAAGTTTTCTCAAAAATGGTTTCAAGTAGTAAAACTTCATTGAATCCCTCCCGATTGAACTAGTAATTCTCATAATTGAAAAGGTTGGTTCCTACTCCCTACAATATTTAATGAGAGTAATTTAAGTTCCAGGTTCCTCAATGAAGTTGCTAATGAACATTCTGTATATCAGAAGGTAACATTGGTCAGCATTCTCCCTAAACCTAAATGGACGATGAATCAACAATCCATCTCTTTCATGAATATTTGCATAGCATCGGAGAACTTAGAAGCATTATACAGAAAAGGTGTGGTAATTCTAATGTATTTCGTTTTTCACGTTTTCATGTATTCTTAATGTGTTCTTTCTTTTATAGTTTATTTTTCAATCGTAATGATCCAACTACATTGAGAATGGCTAAAAAAGTAGCAGAAGGTGGCCATAGTGGTGCAGAGTATGTGCTTGCCGTAATTTCAATCTTTGAAGGTGGTAAATCCATGAGGGAAGGATTTATGTGCATTGCCAACATGAAAAAACATGTGCCAGTAATAGTGAGAAGATGTCGACACCATTTGTGATACATTTTAAATCAAATGTGGGTGGAAAAACCTAATATATTGGGAGAAAGACCCATTTGTTGCACTGTGCGTCAACCCAATCAAATCGTTGCCCACAGAAATGGTTGGCCCAGGGGAAGCGACGATGAAGATGATATTCGTTGTGAATTGTGTAGTTGTGATTTAGAACTAGATTATCTAGTTAAATTTCTTCCTCATACGACTGTGTGAGATTAACTTAATCTATGGCAACATATCTCATATGGTGGAAATGTTGGCTTTTTGTCTTTTGTACTTATTTTAAAATTAAATATATGGTAACATATGACATATGGTGAAATGTTGTCCTTTTGTCTTTTGTACTTATTTTCGAATTATGTGGCAACATATGGACTTATTTTGTACTTATTTTCGAATTACATATGTGGAACATTACATTCTTCAGAAGTGCCTCTTCGTCTTCAGAAGTGACTCTTCGTATTCATTACATTAGAATTATATATTATATATATAATAAGAACACAACTTAGGTCTTTTCATATAATTATCTCCAAGATGGGAAGAAAGAATATGAAATCTTCAAAATGACATTGAGGGAAAAAAACTACATAACATCCCTTCTGAGGGAACTAGTAACTGTTATCGTTGAAAGGGTTACTTCCTACTCCTAAAAGATTTACTGAGGGTTCAATTAAGGTATGTATGTATTAAAGAATTTTCGTTCTTTAATTCGATTTCCTGACCATTCGATTTGAATTTTTCAGTTCCAGGCTCCTAAATAAAGTCGCTATTTGCGCTTCATTCCAGTGTTAATATGGTCGTCTTTATTTTATCGGAGATGCACTTATTTCATGGAAAAGTGTAGTAAATCAAGGACTGTAGAAGCCTTATACAGTAAAGGCCTGTTAATTTTAATATTTCGTATGTATTCACATTTTTATTAATGTATTTTGCATTTTAAAGTGTTATTTCTACTTTAGTATGATTTTTTCAAGCGTAGCGATTCAAGTGGTTTAGGAATGCTTAAGCGAGCAGCAGACGTTGGCCACCTTTGTGTAGGATATGTACATGCCATAATTTTAATCTTCAAAGGTGGTGAATCAATGTTAGAAGGCACAAGTTTCATTGGCAACATGAGTATACCATCGCTCAGAAGATGTCGAGACTAATTTCGACATAGTTTACATGGAATGTTCCCACCGGAACCTTAAAAGATTGGAGAAAGACAAATTTGTTGCACTACTCATCGATCCTCTTATGGCCGATATTTTTGTGACTTATGTCATTGTGATTGTGAATTAGATGAAGTAGTTAGTTTTATGGGATACTTCCTAAATTAGTATAATTTGGTCCAACTTGATGATTCGTTGATTAGTTATATTACACCCTAGTAAATCGTTGTTCCAAATATTATACCCTATTTTTATTGCTTAGTTATGGTATAAATAACTAAAATTTGGTCCTAATTTTCATTTCTCCACTCCTAAATCAATCAATTCATCGATTAGTCCCTCCTAGATGTTTCATCTGTTACAACATATGCATATTCTGTTGGCGAAATCGCAACAGATACTGCATCTATAGCAACATCTTATATCATAAAAAGTGTCTTTTGGGGGCTAATTCAATTAAATGGTAACCCAATTCGATATGTAACACTAACATATAGTCCTACAATATTCCCAAGTATCAATTTATGGTCCAATGCAACAACTTTCATTCGATTCTATCAATTATATTTAGAAAGACTATCATCCCACTAGTTCATCATACAATGACCAAGAAAATCCATATAATAGTTATATAACACCCTAGTAAATCGTTGTTCCAAATGTTAAACCTTATTTTTATTGCTTAGTTATGGTACAAATTACTAAAATTTGCTCCAAAAGTTCATTTCTCCATTCCTAAATCGACCAATTCGTCGGTTAGTCCCTCTTAGATGTTTTATCTGTTGCAACATATGCATATTCTGTTGGCGAAATTGCAACTGATACTGCATTTGTGGCAACATCTTATATCATAAAAAGTGTCTTTTGGGGGTTAATTCAACTAAATGGTAACCCAATTCGATATGTAACACTAATATATAGTCCTACAACATGACTAAGTATCAATTTATGATCCAATGCAACAACCTTCATTCAATTCTATCAATTATATTTAGAGACACTATCATCCCACTAGTTCATCATTCAAGGACCAAGTAAATCCATATGATAGTTATATAACACCTTATTAAATCGTTGTTTCAAATGTTATACCTTGTTTTTATTGCTTAGTTATGGTATAAATTGCGAAAAGTTGGTTCTAATTTTCATTTCTCCATTCCTAAATCGATCAATTCGCCGATTAGTCCCTCCTAGACGTTTCATTTGTAACAACATATGCATATTTTGTTGGCGAAATTGCAATAGATACTACATCTGTGGCAACATATAACGATAAAGGTTTAAGGACTTTTTAAAATTGGCCCATTGATAGGCAAAGCCCATAAATATATATATA
>NC_028637.1:46143528-46189944 GCF_001406875.1 Solanum pennellii
TATATATATATATATATATATATGTATGTATGTATGTATATATATATATATATATATATATATTAGGGTTTCATTTTCATTTCAAAGAATAGGGTTTTCAATTTATTCATCCTTGCCACTTCAGTTTTGGCTCTTTTTTTCTCTCTCCCTCTCTCCTCTCTCTCCTCTCTCTCTCTCTGTTACGACGACCTCTCGCTTTGCATGGATCTCCAATGTAATGATTTTTTTTCATTTTCATCAGTCTTTTCTGTTCTTTTTTTTAAAACGCAACTAATCTGATTGGCCTTTGGGTCTGGGGATGATGTGATTCTTTGAAATATAGATCTAATGAATTAGTTTTGTTTGTTTTATTACTTCTGATATGATGTCAAGTGCAATACTAAATCGATTTTGTAATGATGAAAACGATACCATTTTGGGTGTTAAAATCTATTGCAAACATGAAGACTTACTTTCAATGCAAACTTCATGGTCAAAGGACAATCCAGGTCGAAGATTTTGGTCTTGTCCACGCTATCACGTATGTTCATTTCTACAGTCTTGGAGACTTCACATCTCAGATCTCTTAATTTTTTATTTTTAATTTAAATTTCTTTCTTTGTGGTGTGTATTTCAGGACAACGCATACAACTTCTTTAGATGGAGAAATTGTGAAGATGTTGATATACGATCCAAGTTCGTTATTCTCAGATTGGCGAACAAAATGAAAGGGCTGGAAACTATTGATGAAAGTCATAGTAAAAGAAGTACCGAATGGGGGATGATGAAGGAGAAGAAGAAGACCAAATGTTGTAGCACTTGGAAGCTTATCTTGGTGTTTTTTTTTCCTCTTCTATTATTAAGCATTACTAAGAAGAATATTGTAAAGGATAGAAAATTCTTATATAGTTGTGTACAACCATTAAAATTATCATAGTTGTGGAAATAAATAAATGTAGTTTTGCATTCCTGATCAAATGTATGTTTGTTCGACACTTTGAGGCCAATGTTCGACCATTTGAGGCGTATGTTGCTTCATATGCCTCAAATGTTGCTGCAGATGCCTCAAATGTTGCTATATATGGGTCCTATAAATATCAATTAACCATAGATATTTCATTTGTTGCTACAGATTGGTGATATGTTGCCACATATGTGTCATATGTTGCTACAGATGTGGATAGTTTGACACATATGGGCATCTGTAGCAACATTTGTGTCACATGTTGGCGCAGTCGAATCATCTGTAGCAACAGATGCCTCAAATATTGCTATAGATGACTACAAAATGTTGCTACAAATGACCACTTGAGGCAAATGTTTGACCATTTGAGGGATATGCAGCAACAGATGCCTCAAATTTTGCCGCATATGACCATAAAATGTTGGTATAGATGACCATTTGAGGCGAATGTTTGACCATTTGAGGGATATGTAGCAACAGATGCCTCAAATGTTGCTATATATGACCATAAAATGTTGCTAGTGATGACCATTTGAGGCGAATGTTTGACCATTTGAGAGATGTGTAGCAATAGATGCCTCAAATGTTGGTATAGATGACCATAAAATGTTGCTACAGATGACCATTTGAGGCGAATGCTTGATTATTTGAGGAACATGTTGCCACAGATGCGTAAAATGTTGCTACAGATACCTCAAATGTTGATACGGATGCTTCAAATGTTACTATAGATGCCTCTACTGTTGCTACATATGAAAACTATCCACATCACATACTATGTATGTATTTTATCTAAATATAAGATAAAATAAAATAACATAATTGATAAAATAAAACATTGTCTTTAATTACAAACACATTGTCTTTGTCTTTAAGGATTTAAGCTCGGAGATATTAACCCATTAGCCCAAACATATTGCATTCGTTCAACTAGATTGTCATACAAAGGAGTTTTGGGAGGTTGAATCTCTGTCCTCCTAACTAAATGCTCAATGAATGCAAGGGAATATGACCCGCACGCCGCTCCAGATTCATTTTTTACCATGGTATCCATTTGACCTGTAAATTCCCATGGTTCATTGAGAAACTTTTCTGGTAAATGTTCATTATTCCACTCTGCTTCAACACTTTAGGAAGCAACTCGAAGACAGGTTGTATGTATGTCAAAAACATGGCATGTTCCATAAGCATCAGGTGACAGTCATAAAAATTCATGCGACCCTCATGCAACAGAATGTTGAGAGTCACAAAATGGGTACTATACATGTTCATGATTGTCAAAATTCTTTTTGCATCAATCCAATCCATGTCTCCAAGATATGGCTTAATGCCCCTGATATAGTCAATCATATTTTCATCCCATACAAACTCATCTACTAACTGTTTAATGCTTCTGCCACCAACAGTTGTTGCCTCATGCTCAGTTCATTATATCTTTTTTCTGGAAGTTTTTATAGAAGTTGAGATCCAAGATTCTACCTCTGGGATCATAGTAATCCGAGTATTCTCATGCCTTTGACGCATGAGGTTAAGGATTTCTTCAATAATACTGAAAAAAATAATATTAAAAAGTAAAGAAGAGTAGTCATTGAAAAGATAAAATAAACGCGCATTATAAATTGAAGGATTACCTAGTCTTCCCACCAAACTTTTATGCTTGTAATGTTCCTAAAATCTTGTCCTGTAAAAACATGCATGCCGTATTCTATTTAAATATCTTTTGCACTTGTCTGACTCAATACTTTGCTTCTTTCCGCTATAGTCGCACACTTATAAATATTCAACTTTTTGTACTCCTTCTCTTCCTCTATTGCGGTCCTTGGCAATTCTCCAAACATCTTCTTCTTCAAATTTTGTATTGCCTTGGCAAATTATTCTTTCCTTCTCTTGGCCTGTGGAGTATATGGATGTCAAACATTCTTTGATAGAATGCCCTTGACCCCACTCTTGTTTTTAAATTCATTGATAGCTTGACTCAATGTTTAATGATAAATGATAGAATCTTCATCATGTTTCTTGCACTTCTCACGGAGAAAGTCACGACATCTTCTTCAAGAGGTAGCCCCTTGGTGTTGTCCAGCACCAACACCAACAGCAGCACCAACACCAACACCAACACCAACACCAACACCAACACCAGCACCAACACCATCAATACCATAAAAAACATTTAATTCATTAACAACTGCATTAACAACTCTGTCTCTTTTGATGGTTGTTTCTCCATCCAACTCCATTTTAACTCTATCCACAACAGAATCAAAAATAGCTTCAACCAACCCTATGTAATTAGATATGGCATTTGCAATTCCTCTTATGTTGGGATAATCTATGGATGCACATCAGTAAGAATATTTGGGTACTAAGTTGCCACAGAAATGTCTTTTGTTGATACAGAAGGGTGATATGTTGCAACATATGTGTCACATGTTGACACAGGTGAATCATCTGTAGCAATATTTGTGTCACATGTTTCCACCGATGAATCATCTATCGCAATATTTGTGTCATATGTTGCAACAGATGAATCATCTGTAGCAATAATTATGTCACATGTGGCAATAGATGAATCATCTATAGCAACATAAGTGTCATCTATAGCAACATAAGAGTGTAATATACTAATAATAACTTAATGCATCCACAGGAGGGTTCCAAAGATCTGGAATATACCCATATTTGGTAGTTTCTGTTCTTGATCTCAACCATCTCAATATCCTTGTAGATGATCTTTGTTCTTCTGCAATTACTTGATGGTCAAATAAGGAATGACTTCAAATGCCCAAGCCTGTAAAAAAGGAAAACATGTCACTAATCAAATGTTGAATTACTTAATATAACATAATTAAGAACATTTAGTTTTACCATGAAAGCCCATGGAAATCCAAACAAGTTATTGGTCTTTTCTCCTAAAGGTTCCAAAAAATATCTGAGAGTTAATTCAAAGCTCTCATGACCCCAAGGGTAGTTTTTTAAAGCCTCAATATCCTGACAGAAATTCACCCATTTAAACAGTATGTTGTTGACATCCCTCGTCAAAAGTATATTAATGTAAACCAAAGTAAGCATAATGACTCTTTGTGCTTCCTTGGTGTATTTTCGTGATCCAACAAATTAATAAGTCAGATTTTTTGAATCTTTTGCCAACAAGGGACATCAAGATCTGCTCCTCAGTTGGCAGTGATTGTTATCCTACTTCTGCTACTTCTTTCTTTCTTTCTTCTTTGTGGTTCTTTTTTGACAATGTATTAAGGGACGGGCTCAAGAGGAGGATGACATTTTAACCCTGTAACTATGGCAAACTTTCTTTTGCCAAAGAAAAATGGCATGCCACAATAATTAATTACAATCTCATCCTTCTTTTTGGGATTTTCAAAAATGAACCTTCTTTTCAGAAGTTCATACACAATGGTCATTTGAAAATGTGGAGTTGTATCGATGGCTAAACCAAGAAAATGACCGAAACAACTATTTCTAATAAAATCTTCCAAATGATTTCTCTTGAGGATATCTGTGAATTTGATGAAAGGTTTTCCCAGGACTAACCTAATAATGCTATCACCATTAGCATTAGGATGCAGATGCACAGGGAAAGTGTCTGCATTGATGATTTTAATGCCATCATCACCAGTAGCATTGAAAACTTCATGAAGTTCTTGTTGTTCTTCAACTTCATTTGTTTTTTCTTCTTGTGCCTCAACTACTTCTCTATTAACTACTTCTATATTTTCCCCTTTTCTTCCTCAACTTCATTTATTTTTTCTTCTTGTGACTCAACTACTTCTCTATTAACTATTTCTATAGCTTTCCCTTGTTCTTCGTCAACTTCTTTTTGTTTTTCCTCTTGCTCCTCCACTACTTCTCTTTCTTCATATTCTTTTTAAGAAAATTCTATTTCTACTTGAGAAGAAGAAACTGCTTCAGATTCAAGATCTTCTAAAAGCGTGGTGTTTTCATTCTTCTTCCTATCAATTTTAGAATTAGCCTTCTTCTGGATCTTTGTTGTGTCAGATGTATCAAGTTTTCTTTTGACAGGACCCATTATATTTGTATCTGCAACTACAAAAATAAAATATTTTAATGCCACACATGAGCTACAAACAAACAAACAAACCACAAAATCCTCCCTAAACAAACCACAACATACTACATGAAGTTTTTTGAAGTAAAAAAATATTTCAAAAAATGACAACTATATAACCAACTAAAAAAGTGATAAAACCACTCAAAACAGGGCAAAAAATTAAGCAAATAAGCACAAGCATTTCAAACCCTAATTAAATATTACCTGAGAGGATATATCAACGATAAACTAGAAATGATGAGGACAACAACGCCTTGTTGTAGGAGAGGATTGCAACAGATTTCCACTAATGTTTTAGAAAATATCGCAAGAACAATGATCTGTGAAGGAAGGAAATAATGGAAAATAAACAAGAGAAAAGAAAACTGAAATTAGTAAAAAGAAATAAAATTGGGAATATGAAACAACTTTTATAGAAGAGAGGAGAGAGGAGAGAGAGAGGAGGGAAAATGAAAATGGAAATTAAAGTCATTTTTTTAATTATGACAATTCAAACTGTGACATATGTTGCCACATATATACTTTCTGTTGGGGAACATATGTTATATATAGAGTATAATGTTGCTACATATTTCATTTCTGTGACATATCTTACCACATATCTCTTTTCTGTGTTATGTGTTGCCACATGACCCCTTTCTGTTGGTACACATGCAGACAAGTGATGATTAATATTATCAGCAAAAAAATTGAAATTACTTTTATAGGAGATAGGAGAGAGGAAAAATGAAGGGACGATTATATTAAAGCCGTTTAATTTTATTTTTTTTAATTTTGACAATTCAAACAATGACATATATTGCCACATATATCCTTTCTGTGACATATCTTACCACATATCACCTTTCTGTGAAATATGTTGTCACATGTATCCATTCTGTTTGTACACATGCAGATAATTATATTAATACTTCACCAATTGTTTTATACTACTTATCAACAAAAAGGTAATTCACAATGATATACATAACCACCTATCTAATCAATTGTGGTAACCGCAACATTTTCATCGATCTTTGCCTTTTTAGGTCTAGGCCTCTGTGGGTCTTCTTGTCAAAAACATAGTCATTCCGAGCCTTTAAAATTCCATAATTCTATAGGAGTGAAGCATATCTCAAGCGAAGGGTGTCAGCACTAATTCCACAAGATGGTACTTCTAATCCATCACTCAAAAACTCAGCGTATGCAGCAACAAAAAGTCCACAATCTCTGCATGGTATATCATCAATCAGAAAATATAATAACATCACATTTTTCAATAGTCGTAAGACAAAAAAATAATGTAATACTTACATACTACTATTTTCTTGTTGGGCAATGCCACTAACATGTCTGACTTCAAATGGGTGAAATTTGTTCTTTCCTTGGTAACATTCAAGAACTTACCAGTTGGTTCGCTCTTTTTGCTCAAAAAATCCACTTAACTCAAGGTACTTTGGCAACATTGTAGACAAATTTTTTAGCTGAGAGGACAATTTTCTATTAGACCTAGATGAGGACATGGAATCATACACTTTTATGCACTGTTCCTTCAATGCAACGACTGCCAACACCCAATAGAATTCCCCATTACTATTTACAGGGACACAAACATCATCTGTCAAGTGCCAAGGCAATCCACAAGGTATAGCAAACCTTTTCATTATGCCAACGATTTTATCCTCATATTTACTAGCATTGTTCATGTATGTTTTGAAAAAACAAATAGTGGTGGTATATCGATATTTAGAATGACTATGTTGTTACTTCGACTTCTTATGCAAATAGTAAAAAAGGACATCCACATACTGCACAGATGCATCAAACAAGTGTATCTCTGTATAAATTTATTTGCATATATTCATTAATTAATCAAACATAAAAGTGGGCATGGATTTACCTCATCAGTCCAACACTTACTGGATTGAGACATTACGTAGAACCAGTCCTTATTCATTGGAAATGCAACTACAAAATCAAGTTTTGAGCAATTGGCTAAGTAGTGATCATCCTTGTCTCTTCTGCAATTGTGTAATCATTATAAATAATTATTTATTGGACAACAAGAAGAAATACTAATAATAGTTGAAAGACCTTATTTTTTTGTATGATGCTTGTAAAGAACCTCGTTTATCCATTGCGAGAAGGATGACATTATTTCAATTGGACCCTCGCCGTCAATGTTAAAACCTTCAAATGAATATTGTCACTTCACATCACAAATGACGACTTCGACTTTCTTCTCTTTCTTTTTCGCTTTTTCCTTTTCTTTCTGCTTTCCTTCTCCTTCTCCTCCTTCTCTTTTGCTTCTCCTTCTTCTTCTTATCCTTCTCGTTCTTCTTCTTCAACTTCTCTTTCTCCTCCTTTTCCTTCTTCTCTTTCTCCTCCTTTTGTTTATTCTCCTTCTCCTCCTTTTCCTTCTTCCTTCGCCTTCTTCTCACTAATTGTAGAAATTGTTTGGAAAATAGATGTTTTCAACCTCATACAGTTCAGAAGTTGTGAATCTTCTTGGATCTTTGTACATCAATATTATGAGACATTTCCTTAAAAATATTAGTAACACGACTAATAAAATAATCATGTTGCTGCTCACATTCTTTGTATAGACAAAAAGAGCATTTGATGTTAGAAGAGCATGCAAGACCAATAAAAGATTGGTTTGTTGTCATGGATGAATCTTCTTGTATCATTTCATCTACAAGGCAAATTAAAAAGATTGAGACTTTTCAATTCATTATATATAATATTTAACATTATGTTGCCACAGATGGATAGCCTGTTGCCATAAATTAACATTATGTTGCCACATATGTATCTATTGTTGTCATACATGAAATTTATGTTGCCACAGATGAATCATATGTTGACACATATGAATCTTATATTGCCACAGATGAATTTTATGTTGCCACAGATGAATCTTACGTTGCCACAGATGAATCTTATGTTGCCACAGATGAATCCTATGTTGCCATAGATGAATCTTATTTTGCCACAGATTACCATTTTGTTGACCTAACACATAAGTGAGATGTTACAACATATGATGAATGTCGGAATATGCACCAACATATCACTAAAATGTGGCAACATATGATACATATTTCAACAAATGAAAGATATGTTGTACAACTCAACAAGACTATATTTCTAAGATCATATCAACAAAATGGCCACAAAAAGAACAAGAAAAACAATAAAAACTGATTTTTCACTGAAATGTTAACAATACATATACATTTCCTCAAAATTAGGGGGTTTTGGGGTTGGTTGATTGTCTTTCAAAAATAGACACCATTACATCATTATTCAATTTTTACATCTATAGAACATTTTATTGTTCATTAATGCAAGAAAAAAACTTCAAAAATTGTAAAATCTTTCAAAATGATAACTTACTCATTTTTAAACGAACACGATTTCAGTTCAAAAAGAGGAGAGAGTAAAGACTGGAGATGAGGAGGAAAATAACGGAGATAGTAATAATCGGAGAGGACGATATTGGAGGAGAGATATTCGGATTTTCGGATTTATAAGGAAAAAGAAGAACAATCTCAAGAGAGAAGAGAGAGAACACTTGGAGGAGAAGATGAAAAGATTTCTTTTTTTAAATGATTTGAAATGAATTATAAAATTTCAACAATGAAGTGCTTTTTTGTATTTAATAAAAGATTAGAAAGTTTTAGAAATGTTAATTTGATTCCATATTTACTTAATTACATTGTAAAAGGGTCTTGATTAGCTCTTGGTCAATCTGTCACCAAAAACAAAAGGAAGACTTATTTGACACCTTTGCTTAATTTTCTCAACTTTCCTCCTACTCCTTTTTCTCTGGAGACATCAAGAACAATGGGGGTTTTCAATCAAACAACGGAGGGTTTCAATACATCAATGGGGGTTCTTAATCCAAATGACTATTCTTCTCCTCCTACTCGTATTCTTATCTCCTTCTTGCTTTTCTCTCAATCTACTCACGAAATTCAACCTTCCCTAAGGGCGCTCTATGAAATTCTACAGTCTTTCCGATGATGGAGTTTGAGTTTGGTTTATTATGGGAAGCGGAGTCTTGGGTCTATTACTTATTTAGAAGGAAGAGATTCTTGTTGTGGTTAAATGTGAATGATATTCGAGTGGATTTGCCATCGTCTGGGAGTTATGTTTATTAAGGAGAAGCTTGATATCAAACAGTTTGCAACCCTTCCTTCTTGCTTTGGTCTTGTGAGGAGGACCATCTCTGAGATAGGTAATTTTCAAGTTCCCATTAGTTGTTTTTTCTAAAAAATGTCTTCAGATATTCTTGATCAAGCTTTATGTTTCTTCTCTTCACTAAGGGTCAATGTTGATGTGAGTGAGCCCTTCATGGAATAAATACTCGTGTAAAGGAATTGAGAAATTGTTGTGTGGCAATACTTTGTCAAGATTTTGATTAAAATCAGTAACAACAATCTCTAATGGGGTCCTCTATAGAGGTGCCCTAAACAACTAAAGAAGAAGGGGAATATTACATAGTTGGGATTCGATCCCTCTTTTTGTGAAATTAAGTGGTTCTTTAGAACATTGGGAAAAAACATTTTATTTGTTCGCAAAATCATGTTGGAAATATAGCTCACATATCCTAGTCTTGGTCAAGTTGAACAACCTCTACATCTTTCAAAATCATGTTGGAAATTTAGCTCACATATCCTAGTTTAAAAGTTTTTAAGTTAAGCTGGACTAGAACAGAGTACTTGGAGTCTATTAATAGTAGTAGTAGTTAGTAATCACTTAATTTGTTTATCAATTTGTGATACTATTTGTATTTGTTTTGTATCTTGTTATTTCGCTATCACATTTTCCCCGCTTCGAGAACTTCTCTACCTCACAAAGGTAGTGGTAAGGTTTGTGTACAACCTTGTTACCCCAAACCTCATTAGTGAGACTACTCTGAGCATGCTATTGTTGTTTCTATATATGGGCAAATGAAACATAACAAATTGAAATATGTTGAGAAATAACTCTTTAGTTGAGGAAACCCTGATTTTAATAATAACATTTGCATACGTTAGTTTCATTTCAAACCATGTCGCTGCTTAATTTTCTAGGTTTGATGGTAATTAGTGTTGTAGCGTCTAGTTAATGTCCTTGTTCAGCTGCATTGATTTGTTCCCCATGAATGCTCTTGTATTTCCAGTTGTTGTAAGTCTTTATTATAGTGGATAAAGGATGTCCCATATGTATATATTGTTTACATACCAAGATCAGGAGAAATTGTTTTCTCCTTCTAATTTTTAATTGGTGCGTCTTGTCTTGTCTCTCTGACTGGCTTGATAGAGCTCCGATTCAACTGCTCAAACTTCTTTGCAGCAAAAAGATAAATAAGGAATTAGAGAATCTGTTATCTCGAGGCTTCCTCATTTTCTAGGTTTTACTCATCGTTTTTGTTTTACTTTCTTAATTCACAACTTACCTCAACAGAATGCCACTTTTCTGAGAACTTTATTGAGAATTACTTTCTATCTTGTTGGATGAAGCCATTACTCAACGACATAATTATCAAGGTTGACAAACTTCATTCTAGCTAATTTCGTCTCAAATGATGTTTCGACATACCATTGCTTAAATTTTGGGTAATTGTGAACATTTAATAGGTTATCACTTCTATTGATATTTGATATGAAAATCTCTAAAACAGGTCATCATACATTCCCTGAGTGTCAGTCATTGGTGCCTTCATTTACCCGTAAAAGAAGTTGGCTGTAATACTGATGAAGTTACTGCCTTAACTCTTAAGCTTATTATTTTCTCATGATCTATATCTGAAGAAATTACAGGAAAATGCGTAGGATTTAATTATTTGTCTTGATAAGTTAAATGTGTAGGACTAATATTGAATAAAAGTTGTAGAGTTGTCAGTATTTTTTCTTTTTAATAATGGTAGCATAATATATACTAACATGTATACTGTAACAACTGTATAATCCCCCAAAAATAAATAAAAAATTACAAAAAAAGGATGTCTTCCTATCTACGTTTCTTCTTACTGTTGTCTGAAACATCAAAAATATCTTATGCTTCTATTGAACCTTCCTTCTTGTACAAAAATATTAAGAGACTAAGCATTTCATCTTCAACTTCTAGATGTTGTGGTGCTTGTCCTCAAAACTCCTTTGATTTCTCTCTTCCCAAACAGTGCATCGTATACATGTTTGAAAATCCTCTGTCACTCCTTTTGGATGGTCAAATTTCCATCCATCACGACTCGAGACTACCTCTTCGTCGTAATACGGAGCTTACAACCACAAGTGACCCATACTAACCCATGGCCTAGCATGACACTATGATTTATGTGAACATTAACTTTATTTAAATGCGGAAGCTAAACTAAACTAACTTAGTGGTTTGAAATATAAAATTTAAATACTCAAAAGCGATTTCATCTGAAAAAACAAAAGAAAGCAAACATGTTTATCTGATTGTCTATTTGAAAGCCTTTACTAAGATGAGTTGTTAGGACAAGCCCCTAACTAACTCTAATTGTCTGAAAACTAAGAGATTAACTATTGGAATAAATATAAAGGTTGTCCTAAAAAGATGAGGACTCACCAAACGTGTTGCTGAGCTATTTGGAAGTCGTACTAACCGCGGGTTGTATGCTAAACATTCGAGCCTGTATTATAAAACAATATAATGCGAAGAATATGCGGTCTGTACTGTAAATATATGTTGTATGTGAAATAACTGAGTAGTAAAACATGTAACTGATAAATGCTGAAAACTAGGATAACTAACTACAAGGTCATGAAACATCTGAGATTGGGCTGTGGGAGATAATAATAACCAACATATAACCATGTGAGATGAACATGGAGTTCAATGTTATACCTTGCTAGGATATGGGTCCAATATATCTTGCCAGGATATGGGGGGTGATCAATATGGAACCACTAAGTTGATGTGCATGAAGGATTTAATCCTGGTCTGATGGGTGACCCTTCTACTCCTATAGTGACAAGTAGTTTTGGGGATTATGGATTGCTACTATAGGTCTCAGTCCTAACTAACGGATGAACCTTCATCTGTAAATTCCCTTGGTGCTAAGTTACCTCCCAATTCAATTTAAACTGATAATAGTATAATGCCAATAAGATGAATAAAAGTATATTCTGAATAGCTTACAAATACTAATAAATTGATGATAACTAATAGATATTTTATCTGAAGCACCTCTAAATCATGAAAATTGATAATCTGTGACATGCAATCCTAAACAACATAGTTTTGAGTCGTGAAAAATATTTTGTTTTGAGGATTCATGAAATATTATTTAGAAGTATTGATTTTATTGATGGAATCACATAATCAAACTATCCAAGAAGAAGAATGGAAATTATAGTGAAAATCATGCTTTCATAGGAATCCTAACTTCTACAAAAATCATTATCTGAAAATCCGATTTTCTTTGGGACTCAAAGAGTGAAAAGATACCCATTGATGAAATTCCACACACCTGGAATGGAGACCCTAGCTTGATTCCTTAAACTTAAACTTGAAGATGAAGAACCCTAGTTATTGCTTGAGAGGAGTTAAGATGTACTAATTCTAATATTTGGGTGTTCACATGAATGGGAAGGTTTAGGTTGACGTATTTCCTCTTAATCCCTCTTAAAATAGGCTAAAATGATATAGTATAAGAATTGGAGGAGTGGGAAAAGATCAAAATAACAATGAAGGAAAACTAATACAACTTTGTTGAGGGTCATCTACGTTTCGTGGATTGGAGTACGGGTTGTAGATTCCTCCCATAGAAATCAGGCCTAAGGCTTCTCAAGTTTGATATATGAGACCCATTTATGGTTCATAATTCCATTTATGAGCTGCGTATGTGGTACATAAAAGTCAGATAAAAATCGAGTTTTAAGACTTTGATCCACAAGCCATTTACGACCCGTGAAAGTATCTACATCCTCTGGTCCTTGCTCGTTAAACTAAGGTTAAATTCCCAATCTCCAAAGTTTATCTACAAATCCCATCCACGTTTTTTGGTTCCATTTACGGCCCGTAGATGGTATCCATAAATCCCATAATTTCCGCAGACTTAAATTTTTGGATTTTCAATATTTGATTTGAACTTCAAAACTTTTGGGTTGCAATATCTCCTCCTTGGGAACATTCATATTTGAATGTATTCTTAATCAGTTAAAAAGTGTAGGTAATAGATCTGCGAACCCCGAACTTAACTAAATTGTGAAAGCTAATGGAGTGACTAACTTTGAACTAAAACATGAAAGGTGGACTGATTTCATCAACATGCATGCATATTTAGAAATGGGATCTAACCGAAATATATGAATCTAAATAGAGTACTATAGAGGAACTATTACCTCAAGTTGGAACTTATATCTACTTCTGCTTCCCAAGTCGCTCTTTCAACCAATTGATTCCTACAAAGGATTTTTACTAAAACGACATCCTTATTTCTCAACTTACAAACCTGACGGTTAAGAATCTTGATTGGGCTCTCTTCGTAAGAGAGACTATCCTTCACACCAAGATACTCTCTTAAGGAGCAATTGAGGTGGGATCACCAATGTATTTCATCAACAAGGACACATAGAGCACTGGATTCACTTATGTCAACTCTGCAGGTAAATACAACTCATTAGGCCACATTACTAAAACACCTCAAAATCTTGTAAGGACCAACATAATGGGTACTGAGCTTTCCTTTCTTATCAAACCTTATAACTCTTTTCATGGGTGAAATTTTCAGATACACCTAATCACTAATAACAAATTCAAGTGCTCTTATACTCACATCTTCATATGATTTTTGGCTACTTTGAGCCATTCTCAACCTATCTCTAATAAGTTGAAATTTCTCTATAGCTTCATGAACTGATTCAGTCCATATCATATGCTACTTGACCAACCTCAAACCTTCTTATAGGAGATGTACACCTTCTACCATAATGCGCCTCAAATGGAGTCATTTCGATACTGGAGTGGTAATTGTTATTATAAGTAAAATTGATAAGAGGCAAGAGATCATTCCAATTACTCTTACAGTCAATAACGCAAACTTTTAAGATATTCTACAAAGTCTGAATAGTCCGTTCTGCTTGACCCTTTGTATGCGGGTGAAAAGTTGTATTAAGTTTAACCTGAGTACCATAACCTTTCTGAAATTACTTCCAAAATTAGGAGGTGATCTGAGTACTTTTATCTTAGATGATGGATAAGGGAACCCATGAAATTTCACTAAATCCTGGATGTAAAGTCTAGCATAGTCCTTGATTGAATAAGAAGTATTAACTGGCAGTAAGTGTTCCGACTTAGTCATCTAGTCTACTACCATCTAGATACAATTATGTTGTCGACGTGTGTGAGGCAAACCTATGATAAACTCCATATTCAAATCCTCCCACATCCAAGTAGGGAAGTTGATATCCTGAGACATTATATCCTGGTTTATGATATTCAACCTTAACTTGTTGGCAATTTGGACACTTAGCCATAAATTTTGCAATATTGTTCCTATTCCATTTCCCATAGGTCATGCATGACAGATCTTAGTGGATTTTGGGTGAATAGAGTATCAAGAAGCGCAGGTCTGGGGTGAATAGAGTATCAAGAACCATATGCTTTTGTTAAAATCTGTTGCCTCAATCCGTCAACATCTAGACACCCAAACAATCCTGGTAATAAAGCACATTATTTGGACACTTGACCACAAGTTTTTCAATATTATTCTTCAAACCATTCCATTTCTCATAGGTCATTAAACACCTTCGTGGCTCTTGGGTGAATAGAGTATCAAGAACCATGAGCTTCTGTTAAAATTTGTTCCCTCAATCCATCAATATCTAGACACACAAATGATCCTGAAAACAAAGCACATTGTTTCCCCCTCTGGGTAAAGACTCCAGCAACTTTGTAAAGACTACTTTCTTCCATTCAATTAAAATAAGTCACAAAAGATGTTCTGGCCCATCATGAGTAATAACACCACAATTAGTCGAATCCACCAGGTAATATCTCAAATAAGCAAGCCTGTGGACCTCATGAACTAACTCATTCTCACTGTTATTAAGGCATATGCCTTTCGCGTTTAGCAACAAGGTGAAGCGAGGCGAGGCCTCGCCGCCTATTTCCAACAAAACAAGGCAACCTCTAAAATGTATGCCATGGTGATCAAAAAGCGATTGTCGACGTGATGTGGTGATGCAATAGGCGTCACCTTATTGTTTTTTTTAAGTCTGATTTAATAAATAAAAACAAAAATAAGGGTTTTTTTGGGGGGGTATTTTTGCAAACTCACCTCAGGACAATCGTAGAAGAATCACAATAACCACAAAACCATCTAAACCTTCTGGTATGGTCAAAACTTGGGATGAAGTAATTTTAGTCTTCAACTCTTGAAAACTCTTATCACAAGCTTCGGACCACGAAAAATATTACCTTCTTCTAAGTCAGTGTAGACAAACGAGAAACAGTAGAGGAAAATCCTTCAACGGACCATCTGCAGTAACTACCTAAACCTTAGAAGCTCCTAATATTTGGAGAGAGAGGTCTAGGCTAGTTCTTAACTACGTTGGTCTTTTGAGGATCAACTTGAATGCCCTCTTCAAAGACTACATGACCGACGAATGCTATTGATTTCAACCAAAACTCACGTTTATCAAACTTAGCAAACATCCAACGGTTCTTAAGAATCCTTAAGACAATTCTCAAATGACTTGCATGCTCATCCTCGCTCAAGAAAATAAGGATGTCATCTATTAAGACATTGACAAACATATTGAAATACTATTTGAACATCCTATCCATCTAGACCATAATAGCTATAAGAGCATTTTCTAGTCCAAAAGACATAACAACAAATTCATAGTGACGATGCCGAGTCCTAAAGGCCGTCTTCAAAATGTCACAATCTCCTACTCTAAGATGATAATAGACTGATGTGATGTCTATCTTTGAGAAGAAGCTGGCACCCTAAAGCTTCTCAAATAAGTCACTCTTTGGGGTGACCCAGTGTTTTGGGTTTAGACTTTCGTATTGGAGGCATCAAGTTTGAAACTCCTTGCCAGCGAAAGTAAGGGGTTTGCCTTTTGGGCCGAGCTCGTCGCATCGGGCTTGCTTAGTGCAAGTTACCTCTTCGGTGTGGTTTGCTAGCTATTGCATAGGACGGGGGTTTTACCCTGTGTGCACCCAAAGGGTAGCGACTGCGGGTTTCCCTTGTCATAAAAAAATTGGTCAAACAAGTAATCAATCTTAGGAAATGGAATACTTATTCTTGATAGTGACCTTGTTCAACTGACAATAATAAATACACATTTTGACAGAATCATCTTTCTTATGCACGCTAAAAATTGAGCAACGTATGGATAGATGTTGGGTCTAATGAAATTGTTATCTAGAAGATCCTTTCACTCCTTAAGCTCAACTGGAGCCATTCTATAAGAGTATAATTTGGTTTGTATCTAGTGGAATATCTATTTCGAAGTCAATTTCCCATTTGGGAGGGACTCTGCGAAGATCTTCTGGGAACACTTCGGGAAATTCTTTTGCCATTGGAATTGGCTGAAGTGTTGGGGTTTCGAAACTAGAATACTTAACCTAGACTAGATGGTAGATACGACCCGTAGAAATCATTTTCTTGGCCTTAAGTTAAGAGACAAATCGACCTATAGGCACTAAAGTACTACCTTTATACTCTATGGTTGTTTAATTAGGAAACGAAATCTAAGGACTCTAGTTCTACAATCAATTGAGGCATAATAATCAGAGACGAACCCATAGGGGGCTCCACCAGGAATGGCTCAAGGGTAAGTCTAGCAAAGCATCTGCTTTAGGCATCCAATATTTTGAGGCTCCAATAAATTTTATTAGTTAATTTTTTTTATTTTCACTTGAAACACTATTGAACATTACAATAAAATAAAATAAAACAAAAAAAAACAAAAAGAAAGGGAAGAAGAATAATTTACTTTTCATCTAGAACTTAGAACGTTGAATTAAACAACTCAACTTCATATTAATAAATAAAGTTTTACAACAGCATCCAACATGATGTGTTGCAAACAAATGTCTAACCTCTTATTCACTATGAGATTTGGTATACAATTCTCTATAACTTAAAAAATGAGATAAATTATGGCCAAAACATAAACTTCAAAATGATTGGATGCCATTACTTTAGTACTAATATAAAAAAAAAGAACATCCGTTCATATTTGACATTGAGGGATTTTTATATTCTGAAAACGATCAATGATAGCATTATTATTTATATTCACAAATATGTCCTTATGATGTAACAAACTAAATAATCATTTACAAATTCATCACTAGTACTACTAGGTTGTTCAGTCTTGATATGCTGCATGGATGAGAGTGTTGTCTCTAACAATTGAGATTTGCATTACCCAGTGCTTCTGCCAAATAACCAATTCCTTAGAAATCAAATAATGTAAGATCTTTATGTCGTATATATATATTGTAAAAGTATTAAGTTGATGGATTAGATCTTTAAGCTTTGGTTCACCAAACTCATTTGGATAATGTTTGGCCACTGCCATTATCTTTTTCTTATCAATATCAGCAAAAACATTAGCCGAACTCAAGCTTGTCATACAAAGAAGCAAGTTACGAGTCATGATACTAAAACTGTTATTAAGATCTTGCAGTTGCTAGTCAATAATAACATAAAAAAATTCAATACATAAGTAATGTGAATAAGTAACACTAAAAGAACTGTAAATTGACTTTCCCCGAATATAAAATTCATCCATCTTAGGTATCAAAAATTTCATATTTATCAAAAAATGAAGAAACTCCATTCATTAAAGGTTCTCATCCACCATTTTTCAACAATTATTGCCTTTTTTTTAATAGTATCAAGAAATACCATGGTTTTAACAATATCTTTCTCCTTCTCCACAATGTTACACTCAGTGTCACGCTCCGAGCTACCCCCGAGACGCGGACACGAAACCTAGGACCACAAGTGATCCCAAGCTAACCCTACAGGCATGATCATGAGCATACTAAAGATAATAAACTGTTGCGGAAGCTAAATCATACTAAAAATGAAAAGATGGGGAATACCCATATTCTATAACTGAGATATTTGAAAACAATGAGTTTAATACAAAAGAAATATTAACTCAATACTAAGCTGAATCTAACTATGTCTGAAAATAGCCTCTAAACTGGACTAGAAATACTGGGACAAGCCCCAGCTAAATCTAGCAAAAACTTAAACTAAATGACTAAAGACTGAAATGATAGTCATGACTATTGTCCTCGGAGAATGAGGACTCACCACTGAATCTGCTGAACTGGAGATCGGGAAATTGATCTATGCGTGATCTGGATGCTGAGAACCTGAACCTACATCACGAGAAGATGTAGCGCACGTATGCGTCAGTACTTGAAAGGTACTGAGCATGTAGGATAGAGTAAAGCTGAAATAAAACATAACTGAACAAGCACAAAAACAAGTATAATAATCTGAACGTGATGTGCTGATTTGTAAGCTAACTGGATGCAATGACCAATTTATAACATGCTGAAACTGAATACTGAATATACTGATAAATGGTCAATGCAGAGAGTCTGACTGAACTATGGGAGCTACTAATAACCGATAATAAAACCACATGAGCTAAATGTGGAGTCCGATGTATACGCCCCATTGAGAGGACCCAATATACCCTGCGAAAGGTATAAATGCATGCTGGCGTGATCACTAAACTGATTGCCCACAGAGGGGACTTACAACCTACTCGGCTAGTAGTTCTGGGACTATTGGGTACGTTAAACCCTAGTCCAACCCGGTATTATGCTACTCCCAATGAATTCTGTAAATTAACTTATTATATCTGAATTTCTATAAATACTGGATAGCTCGAAACTGAACATACAAACTGAGAATGCAACAATTAATCTGGTAATTATGCATTTATAATTGAGGCATGTATATCTGAAGTGTCTGAAATTTATGACCTAGCATGTGTAATTCAAGAACTAAAGAAATACAAAGCTAGGGTTCTGAAATTCATTCGATAATCTGAGTAATAACATAATAATCTGATTTGGAACATATATTTAATAAATTCATGAAGTTATATCAAAGTTCTAGAAACTCTAGGTTTAATCATGATAAGAGAATCAAGAACTGAGTGAAACTAATGACCTAATAGGTGAAAGGAACCCACTAATGAAATCCCACATACCTGGTGATGAAATCCACGAAAAAAATATTTAAATCGGGGCTGGAACTGCTGGAGCTTGTGGCGCTCTTGAACTAGGGTTCTTGAGCTTTCTTCTCCTCTCTTGCTTCCAATTTTCTAAGTTTTGATTTAATGATTTGACTTGGATATGTTTTAATTATGTTTCTAGGCTTAAACTGGCTAAAATCTGATGATTTAGGGTCAAAACGACGTAACTTAGGGTTTAAACGGAGTGGGAAAGGTCAAAAAGATCCCTGGGAAGGTTGCTGTCGGGCCTCACGACGGCCAGGACTGACGGTCCGTCTTGCGCCCGACGCCCCGTCGTTGGCTCCGTCGTGAGGGCCTGTTCGATAGGCCTTTACTAAAATGGGCATAACGTTTTACTCGGAGGTCTGATTTTAGCAATATTGGTGGCTATGGAAAGATAATTCAATTATCTATCTGTGGGTAGGTCATGGGAGACCTAATTCATTTTGTTCTAAGAGTTATGATCATTTTAAGTTGACCCAACTACATTTCCGCTTAACTAGCTGCAAATTTTCCACCTACGGACCATAGCTCCACCTACGAACCATGCTGGTCATCCATTGCTCTTGTCAGAGAGTGGTTGAAGGGAGTCTTGATTGACGGTCACGTACTACGGACCATCGTTTGACCTACGGACCGTAAGTCCGTCCGTCGTCCAAGACTAAACCAATTTTTCTAGGCTAAAATTTTTGGGAGTTATCGATCCCATCGACGGTTGTGCAGAACGGACCGTGGTTCAGGCTATGGTCTGTCGATGCCACCGTTCGTAGCACCTACAGATTTTTTAGAAAAACTAATTTTGGTCTGTTTTGGCTACGTGGTGTTACACTCAGTTAATTTGACATCACCAATATTTTCAAAATCTAGTAAAGAAAGAAAACACATTCAAATTCATTGATAATACTAAAAAAATCTCCTCCATACAATCTATCGTTGTGATTGGAACCTCCGCATTTAATTGCATCAAGCACACGAGCTATAAATGAAAATAAAACAACAAAGATACCTAATGTTCTGGTGAGAAATATATGAGAAAATATTATTGAATTGTGTGTCTAAATTGTTACATGGAGACCTCATTTATAGACACTACATCAGAATCCTTTTTTCAATTAGTAATTATATTCTTATTCCTATTACTATTTCTATTCTAAGTAGGAAATACTTATTTCTATTCGAACACTCCCCTCAAGCTGGTGCATACAAATCATATGTACCTAGCTTGTTACAAATGTAATTATACAAGGACATGTGAGGGACTTGATGAAGATATCTGCAAGCTGATCATTTGACTTCACAAATTTTGTAACAATATCTCTCGAGAGTATTTTTTTTCTCCGACAAAGTGATAGTCAATCAAATTGTGCTTATTCCTTTCATGAAACACTGGATTTAATGCGATATGAACAGCCTCTTTATTATCACACACAAGTTCCATCTGATCAATTTTGCCAAATTTGAGTTCTCCCAGCAACTATTTGATCTAAAATAGCTCACAAGTTGATTCACCATTGGTCAATATTCTAATTCTGCACTAGATTGAGCAACCACATTTCGTTTCTTACTCTTCCATGACACTAAATTACCTCCTACTAAAACACAATATCCGGATGTCGAACATTTGTCAGGGGGTGATCCTGCCCAATCAACATATATATATCCAATGACATGCTCATGACCTTGATCCTCAAAGAGTAGTCCTTTATCGGGAGAAGACTTTATATATCGTACAATATAAACAACTGTTTCCCAATGACTAACACAAGGGGAAGTCATAAACTGACTTATAACACTCACAGGAAAAGAGATGTAAAGTCTAGTCACCGTGAGATAATTTAACTTTCCAACAAGCCGTCTATACCTTTCAGGATTACTAAGTGACTCCCCGTGGAAGGAGTTTAACATTCGGATCCATAGGAGTGTCAATAGGTCTACATCCCATTATTATTGTCTCCTCAAGAATGTCTAAGGCATACTTGTGTTGAGAAATAACAATAACAAATCTAAACTAAGCAACCTCAATACCTAGAAAATACTTCAATATGTCGAGGTCTTACTCTGGAAGTGCTCAAATTGCTTCAAACCGGTGATACCATCTTGATTATTACTGGTGATAACAATATCATCAACGTAAACAACCATATAGATATATCAACTTGGTGCAAAATGTCGATAAAACGCAGAGTGATCAGCTCCACTACAAGTCATGTCAAACTCCTGAATTATTGTGTTGAACTTCCCAAATCAAGCTCGAGAAAACTGTTTCAGACAATAAAGTGACCCACACAATTGACATACAAGGCTACTAGACTCACCTGAGCAACAAAACAAGGTGTTTTATCCATATAGACTTCTTCCTCAAGATCACCATGAATAAAAACATTCTTAATGTCCAACTGATGAAGAGGCCAATGAAGAACGATAGCCAATAGACAGAAAAAGACGAACAAATGTTATTTTAGCCACAGGAGCAAAAGTGTCACTATAATCTAGCCCAAATATCTGAGTATACCCTTTGACAATAAGGTGAGACTTAATTCGATCCATCTGACCTTCTGGACCAATTTTCACTACATAAACCCAACGACAACCAACAATAGATTTACCTGCAGGAAGAGAGACAAGATGCCAAGTACATCTTGTAAGACCCCGAAATGAGTTAGATCTTCTAGATCCTAAAATGTTTGTATTAAGTTTATAAGGTCCTAAAATTAATTATAATATGGTTTAGAGGCAGTGTGTAAAGTTTGAGGTGATTTGGAAGTCGAACGACAAGGGACGACCAAAACGTTTAACGACTAATCGCTTATGTGCCTCATGTGTCCATGCGTGTTTATATACTATATGTCATGAGCTTATTAAGTCTTAAAATGAGTTATAATTATTCTTAAAGATGGTGTATGGAGCTTTGAGAAGTTTGGAGGTTAAACGACCAAGAACGTCCAAGGCGTTCGAAAGATAGCCCTTAAGACGCTCGACGTGTGTCTTGATGGGGCCTAGCCTGTTTGGACGAGTTGCAGGCGTTTTTTTTAGTGAAAATTATGTGTAAGGTCTAAAAAAATTTAAGGGTTGTATTTACATTGGGAAAGTACGGGTAGTACTTCTAAAGGGCCCCGCAAAAGGCCCCACAAAAATGACCCAAGGTTGGTCGAGACACTGTTTTGGCAGGGTCAATCGACGGACCAAACGACGGCCAATTGGTCAACCAACAGCCCATTCGTGAGGTCTCATGGATGAATACTTATACTTGGCAGGTCTCAAACCAAAATTTGTCTAAGGACAAATCGACGGAAGCCAAAGGACGGACAGTAGACTGACCAACGGCCAGTTGATTGGGTCCGTCGATGGTGACCTGTAGCTACTGTATTACGTCTGTTTTATTTAAGAAGTAAATGGTAAATTCACCCCACGTACTAACCTTACTGTAATAAGTTAATTTATCTACTTTTGGGTGTATATAAAGGATCAAACACGTGATCACCCTATTCCAAATCCTTTCTCACGAAATTGAACCTTTCCCTCCAAAAATCTTCTCCCTAGAAACCTCCATTGTTGTTGAAGCTCAAGAACAACTTGGAGATGGGATTTCCATGATTTCTTCACAAAGTTTAAGAGGGATTCATGAATATAAAGGTATGGTGATCCTTCATCTCTATGTAACCTTTCACTTGGAGAGTTCTTCTCACTGTTTTCAAAGAAGATTTTAAGATCAATCTAGCAATGGGTTCCTTCTCAAAACGTTTTCAATGGTTAAATAAGGATGAATTGATGTTAATTCAATGTTTTGAACGTGATTTTAATTCAATTGCATGATGAGCCCATGTTCCCTCCCTAAATCGATTTAGTCCTTGCATGGGCTTCGTGATCTTGACTTGTTATCGATTGAATTGTGATTCTATTACGTTGAAGTGGTTATATCTATTGTTATTTACGTGTATTGATGATGAATAATCCATGTGGATCAACGTATGAAGGATTGAACATGCCTAGACTAGTTAATAATGTGATCACTGTAATGTGGGTCTTTAATTGTATAAAGGTGGATTTCGATCATGTTAAGTTGGTTTACCTACTGTTCTATGTTAATATCATGTTTGAATTATGGATATGGATATTTTATGATAGAAGTAAAGACGGCTTATGTGAATTTAACTAGGTTCTTCTAGTCTATGGAATTGTAACTTGTAATCTTGACGTTAGGTTAGTTGTTATATGAATTGATCATGGTTAATTTTCCATAGCTACTGCCTATAATGTAATGTGAGTATGAATTGTATGTAAAGGATCCAATGTGGATCAATTCATGATAGTTTGAGTAGGATTAACCTATGTAAACTTACCTTCCATGAATTTCTAATATGAAGCATGCTTAGAGTGAATTCGACCTTATTGGCAATTGTAGTAATGTCTCATTTAGGCTATTAATTCTTTGACTACTTCTCTACATGTACATTATTGATGAGTCTTGATTGATAAACAAGACTAGGGAAATTTATTGATGATCTATGCCTATATATTCTCTAGATAATGGTAATGTTTTGCACTAGTTGTATCATGATCTTTCAACGATTTGTACATGGTTTCTCTCATATTTAAAGTACAATTAGTTACTTCCCTGTACATTTATTAATGATGACAAAGGGTTATTGATCAAAGATGATCAAAGATTGATGAATTGGTAAGAATGACTCATCCCTCTACTTTTCTATATTAATGTAGTTGATGAAGCCTTCTATAGTATTGTGTGGTATGGTCCACTCATTGTTGCGGTGTTTACTTTATTTTCATTATATATGTGTTGACCATGGCCTTGAAGTCAAATTGAGGAACTTATGAACATGTGCTTATGATGATACTATGAGAAGTTTATGCGTACTTTCCTATTCAAGTTGTGATCTAGGTTGTATGGCTATTGTATAAGCATGTGTATATCCATGTTAGTGTAAATTATAGGTGCTTCCATTTATGAGTTAAAATGGTTAGTAATCCCTTACCTATGTAACCCTATGTGAATGCATGAATAGCACAAGTTCGAAGTCTTATCTGTAATATGAAGTTGACTTGTCTCCTATGCTATTATGTATTGTGTGGTCTATGTTTGAAAGAGTATTATGTTCTAAGAGGGTGGTTGACTCAATGTGTTGTTGATAGCCATTATGTGATCATGTTGACCAATGTACAGACACTCACTTTACATGCATGTTACAAGTAGTATAGGTCATGGTTTCTAAATGAAAGGTAGTTCTCATATTCACTAGTGTCTACTACTATGCATGGTAAGATGATGTTTATGAAAGTATGATATGTGTTTCCTTAGTTAGTATGACTTGATAGGTGTACTAGTATGGGCAAGGGTATGGGACTTTTCCTATGCATTGCACATGTTACCTTGATAGGATAGTTCTAGTTTTGGTTTCCATATGTATGAATATGATATATGAACATGTGTGACTTAAGGTGTTGTGCGAAAGGTTTGCTCACATATATGTATACACACACACATGAATTATGATCTAGTCAATAGAGGAGTCTTGAAAGGTGTGTTCAAGTGTATTCAAAACTAGATGGTGCTAATACATATGCTATGTCCATGTGAAAGGATCTTCTCACATGATTTAGGTTGATGAACTTTCATCTCTGACCTATGAGTTAAGCATATGAGGGGATGACTCTCCTAAACCTATGTTTTATAAAGAATTGATAATAAAGGTTTTCAATAAAGGGAACTTAGCTTAGCACCGAGTGAACTTGAGTATGAGTGTGTCTCCCTTCCCAATGTGGGAAGGTAGGTCACCATAAATCTCATGAGGTGTATAACCACAATGCCTTAATAGGCAAAAACGGGGTTTCCATAAGTGAATAAGCATAATGCCCCATCTCGGGATAAAGAGGGTTTTCACATCTACCTCTAAGTTCTATAACTATGCTTTCAATATAGGATCTAGCAAGTGATATCACCTAAGATGCTAGTATGTTACTCATGTCTTACCTTGGAAAAGTAAGATGCCCTCTTTTTCGTATGAGGGGATGACACCAAATTCCATGTTTGGAACCTATGGTCTTAGTGTCGGTTAAGGCTATAGTTTCCCTAAAGCAAAATGGACAATGGAAGTAAATGAATAGGATCCATATGCATGACTTGGTAGTATTGGTCTACTTGTTATGAAGATATGCATGGTATGAACCTATATGATGTGGCCTTATCTTTATATGCACTATGTTGGTCTAAATGACTATATGATGAAGATCTTGTATTGACATGAGTGAAGTTGTCTTTACTTGTTATGTGGATGTATGAATTGTATGTTAAGGTTTGTGGTCTCATGAAGAGTTTACTAAGTATGTGTGAGGTTATGGGGGCTTCACATGTGCATTGCACCAGTAGACTAAGATTGGGGTCATGAACAAGGTCTTATAATGAGGGATATGAAAAGAAGTAAAAGTGTGTGTAAGTTGATGTAGTTTACTGTAGTGTCCTATATTATTGACTTGAATGTGTCTTTTAATAGGCTATACTTCTATGATGATGTGTGTTGGCTTGTATAAGTAGTATGTATGGTTTTCATTGTGGTCCTAAGGTAATACATTGCACCAAGTATCACTAAAGGGTTACTTGGTAGGCTAATGAATTAAAAGAAGGAGTTCACTGTTAAGAAGAATGAGTTCACTATAAAGTGACTTCAAATGGGACTTAAATTCTATATGTGATTTTCTATGATGTTTGGCCTTTGATTGTGTTTATATGAAGTATATGAATGATATAAATGCTATTGTTTCAAGGTTTTATAAAGATTTACTCAAAAAGGCATAAAGTATGATTTCAAGAATATGTCCCTTTTAAATGCATGTATTTGATGGTTGTCATACTTAGTGCATTCTTGTACTAATCTCATTGTTATGGATGCTTGAAGGATGTCTTGAATGTTGAGGAGATTGATATGTGATTCCCAAGATCAAGGAAAGGAATCCTTAAGTCCAAGGATTTCCTATGTTATGGTTTACTGTAAAGTCTTAAATATTGTACTTATGTTTATGTCTTAAGGGTCCTGATCCTAATGTACTCTAATGTTGATTGAGTCTAAGATGGCAAAGCGACTTAAGTTCTAAGCATGTAATATGAAATATATATATATATATATATATATATATAAGTAAAGTTTCTAGCATATGATGTGATATGAGAAGTTTTAAATTTTCTGCCAAATTTACTATGTCAGTGCGATGAATGATAACTATGGGCTTGTACAAGACCGCCGAGAGGTCAAGTACGCCATGTTACTTCTAGGGGGTGCTCCCTGGATGTGACACATCTCTTATGTAAAGGAGACATATCATCTACCATAGCCTACCTCCATGTAGAATGAGAAAGTGCTTCACCTATAGTCTTAGGAATGGAAATAGAGGACAAAGACCACACAAAGGCATAATAGGGTGATGATAGATGACGATAACTTAAGAAGGTATAACGTGGGTTAGTAGTTTGAGTGGATCGTATACCTTTTTGAAGTACAAGTGGTTGGCCAGGAGGAGGCAAGTCCGCAGTATATGTACGCTTTTCAAACGTTTGAGATGCGAGAATAGAGGAGTCAACAGTGGGTGATGAGACTACTTTATGATGGCGAGGTGTCGCAAGACGAAGGAGACGAGAGAATAATTCATCATTTGTAGGAACTTTAGGGCTAGCTAAAATTAAATGATGCACAGAATCATGATCAAGAGGAAGTACGGCAACAGTAAGAATTAGAAACAATGTTTGTCTGTGTTCTTGTTGTTTTTCCACATTCGTAGTAAGTGGCGTCAGCGTGTTGAATTCCTCCATGAATGCATGTATCTGTCCCAAGTAAGTAGACATATCAGATTCTTGTTTCTTTAAGTTGGTCAATTGAGATATCACATCATAGAAGTGAGATATGTCATTAGTGTATAAAGCACGATCCTTTTCCCAAACTGTACAACATGTCTGGAATGGGCGAAACAAGGGCATCAATTTGGAATCAATAGAACGCCATAAAGACTACATAATTGAGCATCTACTTTCTCCCATTGTGCTTTGTCATTTGCATCTTCCTCACTTGTCTTTGCCTTTACATCTACCACATAAGTCTTGTTTGTTAAGTGATCTTGGACGCCTTGACCCTTACATCATAGCTCAATCGAGGAAGCCCAAGATAAATGGTTTGAACTTCCCAATAAAAGTTGAGAAATTATTATAGGTCTAGAACTTCCAACCCCATATTTTTAGAACCAAAAACATCGCACCCAAAAGACATTATGCTAAATTTGTCTTGTAAACAAAAAAAAACTTGATTATTGAGTTCTGATTGTCAAAAAATTCAAATCTCAAAGAAAATGTTCACCGGAAATAGCCTAGAAATAGCAGGAGCCCTAATTGCGGCAATCGGATCTGGTCAAAAACAGTATGGGCCTGATTGGAATGGCTGGACGACCCCAACTTCCCAAAAAAATCTCAAAAAATATTATCAGAAAACCCTCACGGGCTGGCGTGTGAGACAGATCTCGTCGAAAACTACCACCTCCGATCGACGCATGAGAGCGCGTGGGGTGGTGTTTTATGGTGGCTCTAGTAGGGGTTTTGTCGCGGGATGTTTCCGAGCCTCGTGGTAGTGTTGGTTTTCACACAACACCCATCTAAAGAAAAAAGAATAACAAAATCAGATGCAACAGTCACCGAAATTCGGCATAGGCATACGGTGACTTGTTTGTTCTCACCAATGCTCTGATAGCATGTGAGAAATATAAGAGAAAATAGTATTGAATTGTGTATCTAAATTGTAACATGGAGACCCTCTTTATGGACACTACATTGGAATCCTTTCCAACTAGGATTCCAATTACTCTATTCCAAGTAGGAAATACTTATTTTTATTCTAATAGTTCTAAAATTAGATCCCAAACGAGTGTCACTTGGCCTTGAAGCCCTCGTTCTTGAATCAATCCTTTTCCACTTTGAACCTCACCGCTTTCTTGCAGTTGTTCGAACATTTCTGATTGATGGTCCCAAAGTTGAACTCTATGCCTTAAATGATGCTCCAATCACATTCAACACATTAGCAATAATACGAAAGAAAGTGTCCACAAGCAATGATTTTTAGCAATATCTATCACTGTCAATTGTAGTTGGTGAGCAATACAGTGAATGTAATATGCCGATGAGTTTCATGCAAAATCAAAGTTTTAAGACCATTCATCTCTCCTTTCATGTTACTAGCCCCATATTAGCCTTGCCCACGTATTTTATATATACTCAAAGAGTGTCTCAAAAGAAAAGAGCATATTGTTTCCTTCAATGATTGTGCCAATATGAACAATAGTAAAACTAGCTCATTCACTTCGCCATTTTTATTAACATAATGCAAAGGCCATTTGTTCATAGTGTAATATCCGTGGATTCATCAACTAATATTCCAAAAAGGTCTCCATCTAAGTCATCAATTAGAGCTTTCATGGTTTCCTGTGCACAAGCACTTATAATATCCTTTTGATTATTTGTAGAAGTCATCATCACATTTTTTGAAGCATATTTTAAAATAACACTATTCACTTCTGGAAGCATTTTTCCAAGCCATTCCAAATGGCCTTAAAAAGGACTTTATATAATTATCAATTTCATCATAACCTTTAAAAGACAACTCGAAATCCAAGAGGAACCTTGCCACAGTAGTAGGATCCTCTAAACAAATTCAGTGTTCACTTCTTATTTTCTTATATTGCTTATTGAAAGTAACTTGAATAGATTATAATTGATTCTCAAAATCTAACATTTTTCTATTTTTGACTCTATTTAATTCGAAAACATATAAGTAAACTCATTCCATATATGGTTCCAAGTCTTAAAACCGATTGTGAAAAAATCCCCTGCATTTCCCTTAACATAGTCTATAACATTTCAAAAATCCAAGACGTGTCGTAAACCCTAACATAGGTTTCATGAGATTTAAATACTTTTATTAAGTTCATGTTAATGAAATTAGGTCATTTAGGAAGTTTAAGAACCAAAACGTCCATGACGTCCGGAAGTTGGTTCAAAGAGGTACTAGCGTGCCTTAACCTATTTGACTAACTTTTAGGAGTCGAAAATGTATGAAAATTGGTGAAAAGATATATTATAGGTTTTTAAATTACTTAATGGTTGAAACTTACGGGTACGACTCCCCAAGGACCAACCAAGGGCCCTTGATGTGGACCCCATCAGTTTGAGGCAACACTGCTTAAGCAGTGTGGATTGATGAGGCAGGAAACGGTCCGTGTGTGGACTGACGGGGCGTTGGTGCCACCATTTTCCCACACTTAGACAAATTGAGGAAGCCCCTCGCCTGCACAGTATCTGAACTCACCTATGGAGTGCTGGACTGAGAGGGGATGTCCGTCGACTCACAGACGGCCCGTAGGTGGTGTTCTGTCTGTGAGGGTCTCGACTTTCCTGCATGGTGTTATGTTAAGTCAATTAATTAATTAAGTGGTTTAGGGGTTATTTAGGGAATAATGGGATACTAATTAACTAACATAACTCCCATATAAAGGCCCCAACCCCAATTAACCTAATTACAACTCTCAAATACAAACTCTCTTCCTTCTCTCTTCTTTCTCTCTCTACTTGAACTCACCATTGAATACTAGCAAGAAAAAGGGTTTGGGGGTTGGAAGGGACGAATTCACCATCAATTCTTCATCAAACGTTAAGGTATGGGATCTAATTCACCTTTTGAGACTTTTTCCTCAAAGGGTTTCTTCAAAATGGATTTCAAAAGTTGAGTTTTCTTGTGGGTTTCATCCAGTTATGAAATTGATGTTGTGAACTAAGTTGTTATGGTTTATTTAGGGTATAATGGATAGAATAACATGTAATTGAACTTGATTATGTTAATTGTCATGGTTTAATTCAAATTGAAGAATGTGATCTTTAACCCTTAACCCTAAGTTTGATCCTGATGTAAATTGGGTTGTGATTGATTCAATTGTCTTGATTATGGGTTATATCACTATTAAATGATTTAGTTACAATGATCCTTAAATAATTGGAGTGAATTGTGTTCTTTCATGCTAGTCTTGAGAAGATGATCTAGGTTAGAAGGTGAGTTGATCTAGGCATCTTATTTTGGGTTATGATCTAGTATTGAATGGTGTTATAGTGTTTATACTATTCTCGTTATCATGTTGAATATTGAATTATGATGTTGAAAATCTAAGTTGTATTGAATTGAGGGTTTATGGTAAGGGCTTGACGATGAACTATGAGGAAGACGTGGTAAGTCTTCGAATCTCTATCTTAACTTCCGATTGTGATTAATTGTGGTTAAGTCATGATATTATATTGGAGTGCCTTGTATTAATATTGATAAGGTGGTATGATGTTGAATGTAAATGTCTTGGTTTTGGTTGTGAGGTTGTTAAGATGTAAAGGTTATAAGGGTGGTGATGTATACCAATGTGCCTTATTATGAAATGTTATGTAATGTGTTAACCTCACCTATATGAATTATGATGAAAGGACTTACAGTCATACAATTCTTATTGAGCTATTGATGATGATGATTATACAAGGGATATACCTTATGACCTAAACTAAGCTATGATTGATAATTAAAGGCTTAAAGACATTTAAAAAAAGGGACCCTAGCTTAGCACCAAGTGAACTAGATTGAGGAGTGTCCCTTCCCACATAGGGAAGGTAGGAACACTAAATTACTCTTGAGATTGGAGACCATAATGAATGGTGCATAAAGAGGGTCCCAACTTATCTCCTAGTTCTTGAACTATGTTGCCCCATAGGAATACTAGTTAGTGGATCTACGTAGTTTCTATGTTTCATGTTTCGGTACTACCTTGTCAAGTAGTCCACCTTCTTTCGGTGTAGGGTCTTATGACACCGGATTCCACAATAGCTCATGTGGTCTATTTCAGTTAGGGCAAGATTTTCCCAAAAAGTTAAAATAAATTAAAGGACTTGAACTCTAACTTGGATAACCTAAGGGGTCTAGCTTAGTCTAGGTAGGGATATGGGACTCTACCTAAGCATTGCACTAGTTAACCTTGAGGGGAGCCTTAGGAGGATGTTCTTATATATGTTTATGTTATAATGATATATGATATGTACTTGATGAACTTGCACATTGTTGATACTATTTGTTGATTAGTTCACTTATGAGTATGCATTGGATTATATTGTTAAGATAAGGTGAAATATATATCTAAATGTTATATTATCTGAAGTTGGACATTGGTTATGGTTTCTTGTTGAGGTCACTTGATTGAGTAGGGTTATGGGGCTTTGCTTGGTCCATGCACTTGTTGACTTGATAAGGATTCATTAGTAGTTGTCTTGTTTAATATGATGTGATTAACTCTTAACCATATTTGTGATGTCATTCCTTGATGGAAGGGTTGTAGTAAATCATCGGTTCAAGTATGTTGGGATGCATATTACTTGTTTGAGTTAGTAAGCATGTTTGGTTGGTTGGTATGACTTGCTTAGTTATGCATGAGACTTTTAAACTTGTAAAATGGCATGTTTTGACTAAAAATCCCTTTTTAGCATGTTTTGACATTATATGTTCACATGGTCTCATACTTAATACATGTGGGGTACTAGCCCCATTTTCTTTCCGTTTCCCCAATATTTTTAGGTTCTGGTCGTTGAAGTGTTTCAAAAGGAGACATTGAAGAAGGCTTGGATTTCCTTATTCATCCAAGTAGGGTAGGTCCTCAACTTCCGAGGGCAATGCCACTATCTAGCTTTACGGTCTTGTTATGAGTTTAAAGACTTTTTCAGTTCTTTCCTTTTCAATTGAGTACTATACTTTTGTATGACCTATATGTGGTCTTGTTGGATTGATGTAAAGTTTATACCCAAATTTAATATACTCCAAATAGATGGTTATGAGATGAGACGACCTTTATGACTATGGTATTTTCTATATAATAATGTGCAATAAAAGTAGAAGGCTATGTAGCCTTTGTATACGAAGGGTCTATGTATACTCAATACGACTATATTATGTGTATGTAGAGGTCTATGTAAACCTCCAAGTAGATGAAATGAAAAGTTTTAAATTATTCCGCAATTTCAACCTATGAATGTAATGACATGAGATTAAGAGGCTACTCTTAGTCCTTAAAGAGGACGACGACGCTGGTTACGTCTAGGGGTAAACCCGGATGTGAAATAGTCATTTTTAAAATAAATAGCAAAATAAACAAAATACAACATCTTTCTTCATACTATACTCCATCCACCTAGAATATGAACCCTTAAACCATGTCGAATAAAATCTCCTCTTTTTTTTTACAAATCTAGTTTGAGGATATTTAGAAACAATCGGTTGCAAGGCATTTGTTGAACATAGTCTCTTCTCACTTCATCTTGTATTCTAGGGCTATATTAATGAATGTATATTCTTTCTCTAGGATCTGATTTAAGTGATTCCAAATCAAACTTATCTATAAAACACAAAAATTGTCTCTAAAATTTTAACTTGGTTGAGAATAATTATGTTTCTTCAAAAATCTATTCGTTTCAAATGACAAGAATCAATAATAAATTAAACAAAGATTTAATCAATAACATAAGTAAATGTACATTGTTGATACAGGAATGGCACCCCTCCAGCCCTCCTTTCGCAACACAACAAAAATAAAAGATAATAGAGAAATCACTCCGCTCACAAAATAAATATATAAAAATTACTATTTCAACAAGATATTGAAAAATCACGCCCTTTATAGAATAACAAAAATAAAATATAATGGAGGAATCACATTCCTCCTTTCACAAGATCATAAAAATATAAACTTATAAATAAATACGACATTTTTAATAAGGGAATCACACCTCTTCTTTCCTAGCACAAAAAGTACGCTTAATAGAACTTACCAATTTATGCGGTGACAATAGCATGACTTCAATTATACAGACTGTAGTGAAGAATACTTGTAAGTTATAAGTTCATAGGTTTTCTAGAAGTCTTTATATTTTGATTAAAATTGTGTTAGGGCTTTTATTTGTTTTTAATTTCAGAGAAGAAAGGGGTGGGGCCACATGAGATAGCAAAATATGGGGGGGTCAAATGAGGAGGCAAAAACGATTGGTTAATATATGATGTATTTAAAAAGGTAACTAGTAAGAAAAGGCTGATTTCAGAGGCAAAAAATACACACCCCTTCGCAGGGCTCGAACTCTCGTCATTGAGTATTAAAGTTAAGCGCTCAACCTGGGGGACCAAATTACTTTTGTTCATTTGGGTCCACAATTAGATATATTATCTTTTTATAGACTATCTATACATATATCTGTTGGTTATTTTTGGGTGTGGAGACTACGGACACTATCAATTTCTTTCAACTTAAATTTATTATATCAAAGTAAGGACCTGCTTCGGTCTTACAATCTTGATCACACTTGTTTCTTGCTTCAGATTACAACTCAAATAGACTACCTCAATTTATAGGTGGTGATGGAAGAATCTAGCTGAGGGTTTTGCTACTATGTTCTAGAATGTTCTTCTAACTTCCTATTTCTAAAACTACCTTTTCTAGAACATCTCTAGACTTTTATATCTAGAATACTCTTTTTAGAGCTCTTCCTTTATTTCTTTATAACTCTTGAATATTCTAGATTTTTCTTGACTTATCTTAAGTAATGATTAAGTTGGTGATGAATTTTTAACAATATCTACAAAACACAACTAAAAGTTATCCGGTTCACGTGCACTCTCATGGCTGCATGTGGGTCAGCCTCCGATTACAAGAGTATAACCACTCCATGCCAAGAATAATATTGAAATCAAGCATATCTAACTCTACTAGATCTACTATGGTGACTTTCTGCGAAACATGAGACTGGGCAATTTCTGTATACACATTTAGCTAATAGTGATTCACCAACAAGGGTGAGCTAGAGACTGAGAAGGGTGCTGATAGGATTTCGGGACCGTTATCAAAATTTAATGCACTATAAGCAATCACGAAAGGAAGTGTGGCCCCTAATAATGCATAACCATCAAGTTGAAATACACACATCATATGTGTGATGTGTAGTCTGTTGAGTCGGCTGTTGAAGTGTTATGTTGAGTTTGCTGGAGAACATCCTTACCCCTAGTTGATACCTTAGGCATTTCCTCAACCAGTGGCCTGACTTACCACATCTAAACCAGTTACCACTTCCCACCATACTCCCTCAGGGATGGTTCTTACGATACTTCTGACAAACCAAAAAGGTACGACCATTAGTGACACTACCCTGGGACTTAGAGCCAGGTGCTCTATTCTTGTTGACATGACTGAACTTGGGTTTTGGGGCACTAGCAAAGGATGGAGCTGGACCTGAAAACTTCTGACGAAACTGAGAGCGATTGCCACCGTCAGGCTTCTACAAAGACTAGTCCAACTGTCTATTCTTGCCCTCTTACTCTCCGTAGCACTCTACTTAACCTTCTCTTTCTCAATAAGTTGAGCATGAGTCATCAACCTGAAGATGTTCATCTCCTTTATCAACATAGTAGTTTTATACTCCTTTACTATGATCTCTTCACCACTTGAAACAAACTTGCTCATACAAGCCCTGGAGTCGGTTAGCATAGATGAAAAATAATTGGAAAGTTGGGGAAATTTCACAGAATACTCCTTCACTGACATATTTTGTTACTTCAGATTTATAAACTCCTGGACCTTGGCCTCCTCAACATCAAGTGGAAAGAACCTGTTCAAAATTGCAGCCACAAACTTCTCCCAGTCCATTAGGCCTGCATCAATCCCTCTGTCATCGGGTAAGCAGCTAAGTATGCACTCTCCACTAGGATGACCCCCATAATCTATGTGCGATTCTGAACACCATCGATTTTGAACTCCTTTGGGTCCTGCTCCACCTTTGAAATATAAAACTCAAGAGGATTCATCCTAGTAATATCCCGAACCCTAGTCATTTTCGTATTCCCATTCTGGTTAGCTTAGCCTATTGATTAACCAGAGTGGTCATGGCCTGAGCTAACGCTTGGAAAGCATCCCTGAACTTGGCATGAGAGACTTCCTCATTCAAAGGGTCTGCTCGAGCTAGTGGTGCTTGCTGACCTTCATTCTTGTTCCTTCTAACATAAGTTGTTCCTTCTAACATAAGCTCTTCTGGAAGGCATAATTCTGTTAATCACACAGAGCACGAATTAAAGCAAAAGGAGGTGTATGAAAGAATTGAACTATTTCCTAAAATGATTCACTCTCATTCATAAGTGTGACGCGCTTTACACCCATGAACAAGACTCTACTTAACATGACTTTCAGACACTCTAGGACACTTGAACTTAAGGTTATGATATCAAGTTTTTCATGACCCAAGACTACCCCTACTTGTAACATGGTGCTTTGAGCCATAAGTGACCCCAAACTAACTCATGGTCTGGCATGACAATATGATTTATGTAAACAATAATTGAGAATAAATGAATGCGGAACCTAAACTCAAATAACAGAGTAGTCTGAAATATACAATTTATATACTCAAAAGCGAGTTCATCTGAAAACAACACAAAGTTGGCATGTATATCACAAAACCTCTACTAAGATGAGTTACTAGTGCCCACAACTAACTCTAACCGTCTAAAAACTAAAGGATTTAATAATTGAAAGAAATATGAAGTTGTCCTCGGAAGATGAGGACTCACCATACGTGTTGTTGAGCTGATCAAAAGTCGTACTAACCGCAAGTTGGACGTTAAACGTCCGAACCTACATTATAGGACAATATAGGGCGAAGAGTATGCGCTCAGTACTTTGAATCTACTGAGAATGCGAAATATGCATGATAAGACTATAAACTGAACATGATAAATCTGAAGTGCTGAGCTGAATAACTTTGACTAATGCAACGACTGAGTAGTAAAACGTGTAATTAATAAATGCTGAAACCTGAGATAACTGACTACAAGGTCATGCGACATCTAAGATTGGACTATGGGAGATACTAATAACTGACATATAACTTTAGAACTTCTGGGGTGTTACACCATCTCCACTCCAACTGTTTAGTAATTCTCTTGCTACCTGGCATCTCCCACCTGATTCACCTTAGGTTGATGAAGATTTTCTTTATCTAATCAGTCACTTACAATGTAAAAAGATATGGTTGGTTTTCTTTGCCTACTCTCCACCTGAGTAACATCTGGAGCATAGATGGTACCCATTCTTTTCAAATTATCTCATGTCAATACTGCTTCTTGGCCACCAACGATGTAAATCACGCTACTTTGAAACAGAATCTTGGACTCTCCAGATCAGCTTCCATGGCAGCAGTACACTTGATTCTTGGACAAGTTATGTTCCGTGTATGCATCTCTCACAGAAAAATTGTTTCTTCCTTTGCCATTCCAGACTTATATCACAGAAAAAAGTTGAGATAAGGTACTATATAATTCAGTTATTCCCAATCATTTAGAAACCGTCTGAAGGTATGCTCCGTCCCTGCTCAGACCATAATTCTGCCACTGTTACATCATGTTGTTGGCATAAGTTGTAATGTCTGGATATATTTGTTTTAACAGTCCATGACCAATCCAATTCTCCTCCCAAAAAGATACTTAAGTTCCAAAAAAAAACGTTTCAAGCTTCTGATAAAAGGAAAGGAGCTAATGGAATTCTGGTGGTTGTTTAAACCATGTTTTCAGCTTTTGATGTTTAATTTATCTATTGTTAAAGCTCAGCTCATACAATCTTCAAGTTGTCTAAAATGATCTAATTTAGCTTCAGAAACTAGGTCAACCAAAATAAACAAAATTGTTGAGACTTTGTAGCTTTTACTCCCTCCACACACTTTCATCCCTTGTCTGCAATTTCTCATACCTATTGGAACTCCCTGTAATCTGTTGATCATTCATGAGGGGGCTTGGGCACAGCGGGATATTGGTGAGGTTACAGGGAGTTCATTAGCTGGAGCAGTTGAAGAAGGTGACAGTGGGCACAATAAGCTGGTGGAACTTTTAGATTTGTGCTCAATAATATTGACCCTTTAACCAGAGAACTATGTTGGTTTTTTCCTTTTCTAATGAGATGATGGTAAAGTTTGTTGAGTGAAAGTAGGCAAGGAAGGGAGGTAAACTTCCTTTGACATTGTACTACTTATAGCCATGAATGGTGATAAGACCTCGGTGCGATTGTAGCATAATCTCTTGCTGGTTTTAACCCATCGATTGTACTTCCTGAAGGGAGGAGGAGAACACGTTATACACATGGTATTTGATGGGATTTACCTTTACAAAGCTTTATAAACTTTACTGTATTAGTGCTTCCTGATGAAATGTCTTAACCCGCACCCCTTTTGGTTCCAAAGCCCAACTATAGCAATTCCTCTTCCTATTGAATCATATTCGCAAGAGTTTTACCTTTCAAATCTAAAGAATCATTATGTGTTATAGGAAAGCTCCTAGGTTTTATGAATTGTAACGAGCTCAGTTTTCGACTGTTAAATTCTATTATAAATTGATATGCAGTAATTGTTTTGGTTCAGTTACTATTCGCAGTTATTATCTATCTTATAGTTAGGTCATAGGTTATAGCCTCCTTTGTTACTGTCTTACTGATAACACCATAACTTATAACAGGACGATCGGAATGTTAAAACAATGGCTACACTTGTTTTCATTTCTCTTTCTCTATGTAGCCTCCATGAAGACACTGCTATCTACTTTGTATAGTAGATGCATAACTCTGGGATGAGCTCTGTTGGGTTGATATTTTACTCTTTCAATTCTTTTCACTGTATATTGGAAAAAGATAAAACTTTATCTTCTTGTCAGGATTTGATATTTCAAACTGACCGGACTCTCATTTTTACAGCTTCCGGCTCCTGTCGATATAGTTATCTTTAAACTAACAAACACAGTAAATGTTTTCAGGTGAGATTAAATCAATTGTTGTTAATCGAATGAATGTTTTAACCCGTTCATATTGAAGATAAAATTTTTGAAATGAAAAGTTCATCACTATATGGATTCACAACCTGAGTAGTAATCATCTTCTCTGGTTTAAACTAACTTATAATCATCTTCTCTGTTTTATACATTAAACTAACTCAATTCCATTAATCATCTATAATTCCATTGATCAAAGAGCAGTGAATGAAACAATTTACGTTTTGTTAACTGCAAAATAGTTTCAACAGTGTTGCTGAAATCAAGAGTAGATCACTTTGTCATGTTAGTACTATTGCTAAATATCTAACATTCTGCTATGAAGAAACAAAGGTTATGTTTATGAGGTGACCGGTCAGTAACAGAATCAGAATGTCACATAAGATACGGATTTATGCATGTGATCTAAAAGCTATTTTGTGAGTGCTAGCATGAGTCGTATTGCCTATTATGAAGCTGCATTACTGACAGAGAAGAAGACTTTTTAGTATCATATGCTCTTCACAAAGAAATTACTTTTTCCAACCCCACCCAAGGAGGATCAATATTCAATAGTAGCGTCACCTACCTTCCAACATGACTTGAACCGTGAACCTTCAGGTTGATGTGAAGATGCTCCCCCACTTGTGCAGACCTATTTATCTTGCAACAAGTTTGATCAATTACACAGATGGCTTATAAAAGTCATATGGATATAACAAGTTTACCTAAGGCATATTACTCAAAAAATAAGATAGAAAACAAGAAATGTAAATTTAAATTTGTTGACGTAACATTTTTTCCACCGCAACATACCAATCTTGGTCCAAGAATGTTAAAGGTTAATAATAACTTCACCAAAATCCTAAGTTCTAATATCTTTGTTATGAATCTCGGAGAAACTCCTTCAACAAACGATTGAAAGAAAGGTTTACAATTAGAATTGGTGGGGTGCACCAAGCCAAGGCAGTAGTGCGACACCTAGATGACGTTTAAAGATCCTAATAGCAAGCTACCATGATGGACCTTCCCCTCATATTCCTCTGTTGTGAACAAATATTGAGAACTAATAAGAAACACAAATTATTTTCATGAATCTTTCAATGCTTGTTGATTAATAACACAAATTGAATCTTTTTGGTCCTCGTCAGATTTGAGAAAGTTGAGAAAGAGCTTTTATAGTTCCCAAAAAATTGACAAGTGAGAATGTAAAGTAAGCTTTACAACTAAATTAAGTGGGTGCATCCAGCCAAGACAGAAGTGCAATGCCAAAGGATGCTTGAATGTCCTGAATCCCAATAGCAAGCTACCATATGGACATCCCCTCAAAATAGAGTTGAGTACATAAGGGGTGATACTTTGCGAGTATGTAGCTAAAATGGTATTATTAAAACATTAAGCACCAGTGGTCTAGTGGTAGAATAGTACCCTACGACGTGTATAGAAACGGGTTCGAAACCTGGTTGGTGCATTATTTGAGTGCCATGAAGGCCCCAATAGCAAGCTACCTTTGTGGGCCTTCCCCCCAAAAAGTAGAGTTAATATCGTGTGAGTCAAGCTACTATGATGGACCTTCCCCCTCGAAAAATAGAGTTAATATCGTGTGAGTCGATGACTCTCATATCATATATTAAACTGATAAGAACAAATACTACACATGATCTAAGATAAAAGGTCGAGAAAGGTATGATTTTCCATTTGTTATGTCGGGCTATTTATACGTCACTTGTTAAATTAAAGGAAAAATTACTTATATACACATCTTGATTTTTCATAATTTTCATCATTCCCTATCATTTGAAATATTTTCAAAATCCCTTTTTTCCCAATTTTCAAGTCAACCGAATATATAAGTATTCCGACCTTAACACATGATTTCCTTTCTTTTCTTACTCCTTTATTCTCTCCTTAATTTCACTCTACAATCTTATCAGTTACAATTTTCATATCAATTTGATTTTCAAAAGGATTCTCTACAATCTTATCAGTTAGAATTTTCATATCAATTTTATTTTCAAAAGGATTCTCTCTCCGATCAATCAAATTCAAACTACTAAATTGATATATTGTGTCTCCTGAGAAAATTAAATGAAAGGTGTCAAATAAGTCTTGGTTTGATTTTTGGTGATAGATTGACCAAAAGCTGGTCAAATCCTCTTTAAAATGTAATTAAGTAAATTTTGGACTAAATTAATATTTTTAAAACGTTCTAATCTTTTATAAAATATAAAACAGCACTTCATTTTTCAACTTTTATAATTCTATCCAACCCATTTTTTTAAAAAAAAGTAATTGAAAATAAGATTTTCTCTTCTTCTTCTCTCAATGTTCTCTCTTCTCTTATTCCTCCTCCTTAGAAAATCCGAAAATCCGACTATCAAAATAAATATTCTCCCCCATTATCTAATCTTACTCCTCATCTCCGGTCATGACTCTATCCTCTTTTTAAACTGAAGATTGTGTCGACTTAAAATGGGTAAGTCATTTTTTTAGAGAATTTACAATTTTGGAACAATACTAAGTTTTTTTCTTGGGTTAATGAAGAATAAATTGTTCTACAGATGTGAAAAATAAATAATACTGTAATGGTACCTATTATTTATTGTTTTAGAAAGAAAATTAACAAACCCAAAAATCCCTAATTTTGAGAAAATGTATAATGTATTGTTAACATTTAGTGAAAATTCATTTTTTGTTGCTTTTGTTGTTCTTTTTATGACAATTTTGTTCATATGATTTAAGAAATATAATCTTGTTCAGTTATCCAAGAGATATTTGAACTGTAGGAGGTTGAAAAAATCTATTTCTCAATCACTATCTATAATTAGTGGGAAAAAAACAATGTCTACTATACTGTATCACACTAAAACCCAAAAAGAAAGGAGAATAAGAAGGAGACGGGGAAGGACCTAGAGAAGGAGAATGAGATGGAAAAGGAGAAAGTGAAAAAGAAAGAGAAAGAGAAAGAGAAAAAAGTCGAAGTCATCAATTGTGATGTGAAGCAACAGTATCCACCATTGATTAGATTGATGGTTATGTATACCATTGTAAATTACCTTTTCTGTTAATAAGTTGTATAAAACAATTTGTGAGTGTTTATTTTTGCTGATTATGTCGATGATTTTTTTTGTTGGAACAAATGTCAATTATGATGGAAAAGAAGAAATGTGGTGTATGTGGCAACATATATAGCCTATGTTGAGAAAAAATACCACAGAATTATCTCCATGTGCCCCAACAGAAATGATATATGTGGCAACTTATGTCACAGAAAGAAAATATGTTGTAATATATGTCACAGATATGCGACAATCTTACATTATCACCAATTGTTCATTTTTGCAGAAAATATTATTATTTATTATTATTATTATTGTTATTATTATTGTTATTGTTGTTGTTATTGTTATTGTTGTTGTTCTTGTTCTTGTTGTTCTTGTTCTTGTTGTTGTTCTTGTTCTTATTGTTATTGTCTTATTGTTATTCTTGTTTTTGTTCTTGTTCTTGTTGTTCTTGTTCTTGTTCTTATTGTTGTTGTTGTTGTTGTTGTTGTTGTTGTTGTTGTTGTTGGTATTGTTATTGTTATTGTTATTGTTATTGTTATTGTTGTTGTTGTTGTTGTTGTTGTTGTTGTTGTTGTTGTTATTGTTCTTGTTCTTGTTCTTGTTCTTGTTCTTGTTCTTGTTCTTATTGTTATTGTTATTGTTATTGTTCTTATTGTTGTTCTTGTTCTTGTTCTTGTTATTGTTATTGTTATTGTTGTTGTTGTTCTTCTTCTTCTTCTTCTTCGTGTTATTGGTTATTGATGATTGATTATTGGTTATTGTTATTGTTATTGTTATTATTTTGTTGGCAAATGTCAATTATGATGAAAAAGTGCAAAATATACAAAAACACCACAAAATTACCTATATATGTCCCAACAAAAAGGATATATGTAGCAACATATGTCACAGAAAGAAGATATGTGGTAACATATGTCACATAAAGAAAATATGTGATAACATATGTCACATAAAGAAAATATGTGATAACATATGTCACAGAAAGGAAATATGTGGCAACATTTCATTGTTACCAATGTAGTGTCTGTGGCAACATATATAACCTTTGTTGTAAAAAACTATAGAATTATTTGCATAAACCCCAACAGAAAGGATATATGTGACAACAGATGTCACACTATGAATTGTCAAAAAAAGATTTAAAAGAAGTAAAATAAAAATATCTAAAACAATTGTTTCTTCATTTTCCCTCTCTCCTCTTCTCTATAAAAGGTCGTTTCGTTTCATATTCCAAAATTAATTTATTCTTACTAATTTTCATTTTCTTTTCTCTTCTTTCCTTTCTCTCGTTCCATTATTTCTTTAAGGTTCAAATTGTTGCGATGTTTTCTACAACATCAGTGGTAATATGTTGCGATTTTCTTCTACAACAAAGCGTCGTTACCCTCATCATTTCTAGTTTATTGTTGATATCATCTAAGGTAAAATTTAATTAGGATTTTGAAATACTTATTAGTATTAAATCAAGACTTTTTAGTGGTATTATCACTTATTTGTTTGTAGGATGGTTGGGTTGTTATTCCTTTAGAAATATTATTTGATTTTATATATATATATATATATATATATATATATATATATTAGGATGTACATGTTATCACATATTACATGTTTGTTGCAATTTTTTCAACAATACGTGCATATGATGTCACATATGTACTTAAGGGTTGAATTAATCGATCAATTGAGCGATTTAGGAATAGAAAAATATTAAATTTGGCAAAATTTTAGTACTTCGACCATAATTAAACAATAAAAATATGTTGTAACACTTGGAACAACGATTTATATGGGTGTTATATAACTATCATATGAAGTTACTTGGTCATTGTATGATGAACTAGTGATATGATAGTCTTTATAAAAAAATTGATAAAATTGATGAAAGTTGTTGTATTAGACCATATTTTTATACTTAGACATGTTGTATGACTATATATTAGTGTTACATATTGAATTATGTGACAATTTAATCTAATTAATCCCTAAAAGACCATTTTATGATATACATATGTTGCCACATATGACATTTCAGTTGCAATTTTTCCAACAGGACGTGCATATGTTGTCATATATATCACTTCAAGGATGACTTAATCGATAAATTAAACGATTTAAAATTGTGAAATGTCAAGTTGGACAAAATTTTAGTACTTTGGACCATAATTAAGCAATAAAAATATGTTATAACACTTGAAACAACGATTTACGAGGGTGTTATATAACTATCATATAAAGTTACTTGGTTATTGTATGATGAACTAGTGATATGATAATTTTTGTAAAAATAATTGATAGAATTGAGGAAGGTTGTTATATTAGACTATAATTTTGTACTTAGACATGTTGGAGGACTATATATTAGTGTTACATGCTGAATTAGGTGACAATTTGATTGAATTAACCCCTCAAAGACCATTTTATGATACACATATGTTGTCACATATGACATTTCTGTTGCAATTTTTCCAATAGAACGTGCATATGTTGTCACATATATCATTTCAATGACGACTTAATCGATAAACTGAGCAATTTAGAATGGCAAAATGTCGAATTGGATAAAATTTTAGTACGTTAGACCATAATTAAGCAATAAAAATATGTTATAATACTTTGAACAATGATTTACAAGGGTGTTTTATAACGATTGTAAGATGAACTAGTGATATGACAATCTTTATAAAACTAATTGATAGAATTGAGTAAGGTTGTTATGTTAGACTATATTTTTGTACTTAGACATGTTGTAGGACTATATATTAGTGTTACATGTTGAATTAGGTGACAATTTGATTGAATTAACCCCTCAAAGACCATTTTATGATACACATATGTTGCCAAATATGACATTTCTGTTGCAATTTTTCCAATAGAACGTGCATATGTTATCACGTATGTCATTTCAATGATGACTTAATCGATAAATTAAGCAATTTAGAATGAAAAAATATCGAATTGGACCAAATTTTAGTACTTTTGGATCATAATTAAGCAATAAAAATATGTTGTAACACTCGAAACAACGATTTACAAGGGTGTTATATAACTATCATATGTAGTTACTTGGTCATTATATGATGAACTAGTGGTATGAAGTCTTTGTAAAAATAATTGTTAGAATTAATGAAGTTGTCGTATTAGACCATAATTTTGTACTTATACATGTTGTAGAATTATATATTAGTGTTACATGTTAAATTAGGTGACAATTTAATTTAATTAACCTCAAAAGATTATTTTGTGATATACATATGGTGCCACATATGACATTTCTAATGCAATTTTTCCAATAGAACGTGCATATGCTGCCATATATGTCACTTCAAGGATGACTTAATCGATAAATTGAGCGATTTGGAAATGAAAAAATGTCAAATTGGATAAAATTTTAGTACTTTGAACCATAATTAGCAGTAAAAATATGCTATACCGCTTGAAACAATTATTTACAAAGGTGTTATATAACTATCATGTCACTTGCGCCATTTAAGTCATATGTTGCAACATGTCTAGTTTATATGTTGCAGCTTGTGTAAGTTATCTGTTCCAACATATGTCTATTCTGTTGCTATTGAAATAACCTTTCTATTGCTACATATGGGTATAATTGTTCCAATAGTCAATTGTTGCAACATATAGCAATCTGTCGGAAACGCCAATGCAAATTATTGAAAAAATTGCAGGTACCTAGATGATGATGAATGATTTCAAAAAACAATTAATTTTACATATCAAAACAGTGGCGTGTGACCCCAATCATTTATGAAGTAATTTCAATTGATACAAAGCGAAATCTGGTCCACTAATTAAATTAGTTAAATCTGATTCAAGAAGAAGAAAAGAAGAAAGCTTAAGGACTAGCAGTCAAGACCAATAATGTACGAAAAGAAGAAGAAAAAGATAAAGAGAACGAGAAGAAAGGCAAGCAAGAATGAAGAAGAAGAAGAGAAAGAAGAATACGGTGAGAGGTGGGGGGATTTATTTTATTTTCCCTTTTGGTACAGCTTGTTGCTGGCTTCCCCCCAATTTTAATTCCCACCATAATTGGTTAAATTAGGTTTTAGTCAATTTACACTTTTACCTTTCATTTAATTTAATGGACCAAACTGTCGACGTATAAACTTGAGGGCAACTCCACAATCCTTAATCATAAATCACATAATTATCACGTACACCCGATACTTAAGACTTATGTCAGAACCCATTTATTTTGAAACCTTATTGTCACCTTTTTTTAAAATTCCTGTGTCTCCTTCATAGTTGTATTCTTCATTTTTTTGTTCTTCTTTATTTCTTGGTAAAAAATGGATCAGGATCATTCTTTTAGTGTTGATATTACTCAACTAGTGGAAGAAGTATGCATATTCATCTTCTAAATAAATTATGGAAAAAACGCTCAAAAAACGCGAAAAAATTAATCTACTAGCGGCTTTGATAAAGACTCGGATTGATATTTATGGATGACGTCTATATTAATAGTAAAAAAAAAAAAAGATACAAGAGTGAATGTTGAGAAGGAAAATGAGTAGAAGTATGTAGAAAAAAGTTGATGTACATTTGTCTTCTAAAGTAATTACTGAGAAGGAGAAGTCGAAATAGAACACTTTGTTGATTCTTTTTTTCATTTTTTTCTTGTTCATCTTTTTCTGATATATATGAGTTCAGATTTTTAATGTATCAAGTTATATTTTTTCTTAAATTAATGTATAATGTAATCGTTTCAACATTATGTTACATTATGATTTCATTATGTACAATGTATCGTGTTCAAATTACTAATTATCTTACGGTTATATTTTGGGATACGTTAACTATGTATCTGGTTAATTTTATTTCTTAAATTAATGTATAATGTCTTTATTTAACACTATGATAAATTATAATTTTATCTTACACAGTGTATGGTGTTGAAATATTAGTTTTGATACATAAACTTAATTAGTTTTGATACTTGATGTAAAGTTTCTACAAAATGTATCATTTATCGTGTATGTAGATATTGCTATGTATCTTCTATCTTATTCAAATTTAAAAAGGATATGTATCCTTACACTGTACATACATTAAAGTGTTCACACAATTATGTAACAGATTCATAAACAGTGATACGCAAATGTTATTATCACAAGTTTATTTAATTCGAAGCAAAATATGAAGTTCTTGCAGCTATGTATCTAATACAATAAACATGAAGCGCATTAATATACGATAT
>NC_028637.1:46190304-46191908 GCF_001406875.1 Solanum pennellii
TATATATATATATATATATATATATATATGTTAAATCATGTATTAGATAAACAACATAAAGAATCATGTACACAATATTAACAATGCTAATATCAAATACAATTTCTTTTATCAATCACAACTGCTAAAGTTGTATGTTAGATACACAATTTTATGGAACACAATATTACATCTACAAAAACCATATAATTGATATATGATATAATGTACCGGATGCACAACATTTTATTATTGCAAGAACAATTATACAATTTTCAAGATATGATATGTAAATTTAAATTTGTACTAATTCTATCTTAGCAAGCTACCACAAAGTAATGTATCCATCTCAAACCTTACATATTATGGACAACAAATACTTATTAAATGTATCTGGTAGAAATGCAACACTTATAAATTTAAACAAAATACATAAATAGTAATGTACTGATAAATCTATCCATCTGAGAAACAAAATTCAAAAAACGATTACACAACATTATAAAAGGTATAAATGATCTATCAAAGTTATGCATCTCTTCAGCCTTTCTATTTGTTGTATCAATCCATAACGGATACATTGAAAATTCAAACTCTTGTTTTCTCACCTCAATGATGTATCAGATCACCAGTTTTTTCTGAACTCATCGATCTTTAATTTAAATGCAATGGTTGACATGAGATTCACGAATCAATTTTTTGACCAACAATAATCATTCATACCTCATCTCACTTTCTGAAATTTTGAAATGTCTCAACAAGTTGGACATGTTCTTGTTGTATCAATACAATTTATTGACAAGTTTGATTCAAAATTTGAGATTTTTGTAGAAAGAACGAGAAGAACAATTTTGGGATACATCAACTAATATATTTTGAAATACAAATTGAAGTGGTTAGTAACTTCTTGGGATTATCTTTTACGGTGGTGTCACGATCAAGATGACATGAAGAGTATGCCAAGTAGCAGAATCAACATTTTCTTGTGATTTCCATCTATTATATGTCAGATTTTCAAGTATATCCTCATCTGATCGATCTACTGCAATGGTGTATTTGAGATCCAAAAAAAATATTTTTCAACAATTATTCATTATGTATCTTATCAAATTTTTGACAAATTTGAATCTAATTTTAATGATTATTCAATGAACATGAGACGATGAATAGGGAGAAAAAATGAATTTTGAATTTGTTAATATCAGAAGGATTTGCGTCTGATTGAATTGTTTGAATGTAGGAGGTTTTAGAGGAGAATTGAGCGAATAAAATTTGAATTTATTGAAGTTGTTACCATTTGAGAAAGATTGACAACATATTGATTAGCTTGATTTGGGAAACTCAAATTCAAAATTGTTTCCCTTTCCTTTAAAATTATAATTGATTTTGTTTTAGTGTATCTGAATTATTTTCTATGTATCCGGATACATTGATTTTGAAGGATTTTTTATAAATTGAAAAGAGAGTAAGGATAGAATGTAATTTATTTCTTTACACTATGAAATTTAGGTAAGTTATACTAAATTAAATCTCTCTTTCTGGGAAGTGTGGAACTTGAAGAAACTCATTACATATTTCTCTCCAAAAACAAATGGGAAGTATATATATATATATATATATATATA
>NC_028637.1:46191940-46202686 GCF_001406875.1 Solanum pennellii
AAAATCTATATATATATATATATATATATATATATATATATATTATGTGCATTCACTAATCACTTCAAGCTGATTTGAAACATTCATAAAAAAAATATTAATCATCATACATATTTCTAGGATAAAAGTGTGTAACTTGTCCACCCCTTTTTCGTGCATCTGCGACGGAGGTAGAATTTTTCCAATTTAAGTGACATTTTTAGACACCTCATACAAGAAAGCAGAGTTAGTTGAGAAACAAAAAAATGAAGAAGCCGGATGGCTAAAAAATGATCCTTTGAAAACTGATCTCAACAACAACAACATCAGGGTGGGGAATGTTAATCACCCATAAACAAAGGGAAAAGAAGCTTCAGCTGGGTAGCACAAGAGAGAACATCTCCTCAAAGGCGATAGAACAACAAGAAGAAGAAGAGGCGGAGAACACAAATTAGAAAACCCTAGCATTTAGGTTTCTTTTGTATTCACGCGGTCTAACCACTTTTGGCCGGTCAATTCCTTTTTTGCTATATTTATGTGTTGATCTGTTTAGGAGCCCATTTTTAATAAAATAAAATGGACAATTAGTCCAAATTTAAACTAAAAAAAAGTAAGGATATTGGTGGTTTTCAATTTCAATTTTGGGTTTTCGGTCCACCCCACAGTGGTTAGGGCTGGCATAATTTGGTCGAAACCTAAAAAAATGATTGACCTGTTTTTTTTTTTTTTCAGTTTTGGTTTTCTGGTTAGATCATTCGGTTTAAATTTTCTGATTTAAAATTTTGGTAATTTTGTTTTTAGTTTTTGAGTATTTTTTCGTTCAACCGAAAAAATCAAATTTTATGTAATACATTACCACATTTATAGCGTTTATGCAAATACTTAACTGAAATGCCCAATAAATTATAGGGGAAATTTTCATAATGTTTATATTTTGTCATTTAATAGGACTCCTTAGCCACACTTTCAATATTTAGTTAAAATGTCAATATTTTAGTTTGTTATGTATCTGATTTATGTATTTTTTTAAATTTGTTTGATTTTCAAGAACACAATTATTTAATAACAGAGAGGATAAAATCAAGGGACAAAGTATTTATATAAAAAAAACATATCACTTGAAATTCTCATCAGTTACAATCTCAACATCCCTTTCTCATTTGATTGGATCAATAATTTCAATCTCAAATTTCTCCCTTATCAAGATCTTAATCATTGATGGTGAAATCAAGATCTTGATCATGGATGGTGAAATTAAGAATATCAAGAAGTGGACTATACATCACTGCGAAATATATTTTTCTTTCATTTGTATTATAGAAATATTACTGATTGTATCCCGATATGATATAATCATTACATATGAATATGATTTATGAAAGGATACATGATTCTGGAAAAAAAAACATGATGAAACTAGTACAATTTGTTAAAGAATGACATAATATTCTAAAAAAACAAATACAAATTGATTGTCAAGGAAATAGAGATACAAGATTCAGTAAAAAGAATTTGCATCCATACTGGAAATAATACAACATGTAGAGGCACGATACACTATTCTTAAAAAAAATATATGGATAGAATATTCTACAAATATATATGGATACAATATTTTCAAAAAATATATATAAATTGACTGTGAACAAAACGAGAATACATTATACTTAAAAATATATATCCATTTGGCATACCTATTGGAATGACTACAGAACGAAAAGTGAAATATAATGTTCTTAATAAAAATACAAATGTTGAGTAAAAGAAAATACTTGACAAACAAAACTAAATATGAATACAATTTTGTAGTTTTCTTCTCTGACTCTCTCTTTCTTCTTCTTCACCTGCTATATTCCTTTTTTCCGATTTTTTGTTCACCAAACCCAAACCTGAATTTGTATTCACTTCTGTATTAGTAACCTTAAAAGCAAAATTCGAAATTATCAAATATGAATTTATAAAAAAGCAAACAATATGTGATGTATGAATGTCAATGTAGATTACTACAATCTACTAAATCTCAAATATGATAATAAAATTACAAAAAATCGAATAATAGTGTTTAAAAGATGAAAAATCTTAAATATATAAAAGAGGAAAATCTCACAAAATACTTGGTGAATATGAAAACAAACTCATAGAAAATCGAATAATACTGTTTAAAATACGAAAAATCTGAAATACAAAATATTTAGTGAATATGAAAACAAAATTACAAAAATCTCATAAAATACTTGTTGACTTTGAATTTACCGTTTATCAATGTGTGAAGAATCTTTTGAATTAATTACGAGATTTCTTGAAAAAGTGTACGAAATTCGAAAAGTTGATTTTATTGAACAAGGAAAGGAAATAACAATGGTTAAAAAAGGAAGAGAGAAAAATGAGTAATTTGAGATAAAACCTAAAAGGAGGGGTAACTAGGTAATGGGTGTATTTTTTAAAAAAGAAGATATCGTCTAAAAGAATAAAGAAGTGTTCAATGTGGTTTAGATTTGAGAAATAGTTATATTAGGAGGGATAATGCACAAGTACCCCCTCAATCTATGCCCGAAATCTCAGAGACACACTTATACTATACTAAGGTCCTATTACCCCCCTGAACTTATCTTATTAATAATTTTCTACCCCTTTTCGACCTACGTGGCACTATCTTGTGGGCTCAACACTGGTTGAATTTTTCTTTCAAGCTACTGTCACGTAGGCCGAAAAGGGGTAGAAAATTACTTATAAATAGGTTCAACGGGGTAATAGGACCTTAGTATAGTATAAGTGTGTCTCTGGAATTTCAAAAGGGCAAACTAGTCCTTTAACCCATTTATTCCCTAATTTGTTTTAAGGTTTTTATTGGGGCAAAAACAAGTTTTAATAAAGATTCGAAAAGTTTTTCGCGCTTAGGGCTTGGGAGAAAAGAGAATAAAAGAAGAAGAAGGAAGAAATATCAAGATTTCGCCAAGAACACCAAGGGATTCTAGTGAAATTCGTCGGGGGTGATCCCTATTAAGGTATATGAGATCTTTCGTGTTGGATTAATTCATCCACGCACAAATCTTGCTTCAGTTCTTTCATTTTGGAGTTGCTTTCATGATTTGAATGACTTCTTGATAAATCTTGACGAATCCCTTTTGGTTAAGTTGATGGAATATCCATTGATGTTATTTAGTAGCTTTTGAGATTGTTTTTGAGTTAGATCTGTTGGGTATTGATAGTATTGATGAAACTACGGGTTTGCGGATTGAACTATGGAGGTTTTTGCGTTTTTAGATTAGAAAACAAGTTGAAAAAATTATCAGACGCACTTGCGCAAGCTAGGCGCGTCGCGCCTGCAGTACGCCACAAAGTGGCTTCAGTCAACTGGGGCGTGGAGCGGCGTGCCACCAGTGTGCCAGAACCAAACCTTAATCAACTGAGGCTTGCGTGGCGTGCCACTAATATGCCTGAATCGACGTTTTTCGCCCAGTTTTCATAATTTAGCTCTCGTAAGTCCTTCTAAGATATATTAACATCTTTTGATGATTTAGCTTACTTCAAATAATTTATATACACTTAGAAATCATTAAAGGAACTCAAATCATGTAAAATAGGCTTTATAAAACTAAATAATAAAATTGAATATTATGAAAGAAGGCGGCAAACCCAGGCCAAAAGCATCATTTTGAATTGAATATTTATTTACGTGGACATTTATTGACACATGTCATTGCACTCATGTTATATACTACTGCCCATTTTATATGTCGTATTTTTACTTTGTACTTATATTAAGAAATGATGTTACTTTATCCTTTTACCCTTATGTAATGTTTTATTAAGTCAACTTTATTTATAAATGACAATATTAATTAACTATTCTATCAAGAATATAATAAGCAAAATATGATAATAAATACATAAATTTTATAAAATGAAAATTATTATGATCCAGTTATTATAAAAAGGGATGACATATAAAGTCGAACGGAAAGAGTATTATATTCCACACATGTCATTGATATTGTTTGTATTTGGTACGTTATAGAGATTTGCCCCATGAGTGTCAGACGATCTAGTGGTTGATGATCTTATTGATCTTTATGCTCATCCTTCTTGTTAGTTTATACTTTGTATAGACCTAGCTTTAATATATTATTAAATATTATTTAATTTATATTATGTTAATTACCATTTTACCCCTATATTGAATCATAATATTATAAAATATTTAATTAATCAAATATTAATTAGATAATCATATTATATTATATTAAATACTAAAACGGAGAAAGTATTACATTGAAGTAACATAATTCATTCTTTTAAAAAAACAATGAATTAATTTTCTTAATTATACTCTTAAAAGGTTAAGAATATGAAGGATTACTTTGTATGGTTCAATTATATAGACTAGATTCAAATGTAGGTGTAATGTATTCTTTCAAAATCAATTCATTGGTTTTCTTAATTAATTTGAAAGAGTGAATAAGTAATTTGAGAAGTTATCTTTTATGTATAATTACAGATCAGATTCATATGTTGCAGTGTAAAATGTATTTGAATAGTCATTATATTACATTACACTAAAAATAACTTATTCAATTGTCACAATAAATAAATATTTAAAGAAATGTAAGTCACTCTTGTAACTCCCAGAATCATTAAATTACAATATTTATTGAAGGATAACTAAATATAGTAGTATTTATTAGGAGTGCTCTTTGTATTTGTTATTTTGAATTTCTTTCGGAACTATAAACATCAACAAATTAATTATACGCAGTTTCAATTACATGTACCTAGCTACAATTTAACTTGTATTGGAGACTCCAATAGTATTATTGGTTGCTAATTGATGAGGAGGAGGAATTCATACTCTTCTCCCTAGATTAATATACACAAATATACTTTGATAGTTGTGAATATTATTCATTATAAATTGGAAAATTTGATGAAGTGGCTAATAGGTTGAGCATAGTTAACCACGTTCTCCTCTCACACGAACAACACAGGTGGATCATATTTTTGATGCTCTTGAGCTTCTCTTTTATTCAATTATGTCTATTTCTTCAACCTACTTAAAAATATTTTCCCCATTAAAAATTTTCATACTTTATGTCATTATATTTCTCTTTATATATGGACTATAAATCTATCACCAGTCTGTGTAATTCTTTTACAGAATCTTATCAAAAATTTATATGAGATCAGGCAAGGCTAAGAGGGTTCTTTAAACCCTCTTTGACTGAAAATTTCAATAGTCCTACATATGTTTAAATAGGTTTTTATGTATATATAGTAGAGGTTGAACCTTCGTGTATTTAGTTCTCCATATTTTGAATCCCTTTTAGTGAAAATCTTAAGTCTGTTACTTTATTTAATATGTTTTTCTCTATTATTAATGCCTAAAAATCATGTTTTATGTGTTCAATTTTGTACTAAATGACTCATGGTTCATGTTGACTATTTGTTGCAATTTAGTAATTTTTTACACATAGATTTATGCTCAACATTGAAAGTGTCGGAAATTATAAGATTGAAGTAGTCCTTGCTTGAATACACGAGAAACGCACGTACCTAGAGACTAGTAATGAGAATAAGCACAAACCATTTCTCTCAAAACTGAAACACTAGAATTCGAATTCGACTACATTTGCTCAGGCAGTTGTATCTCTCAGTACACCTTGGCTGAAATACTAAATGACATCACAAAACATTTTGTTAACGAACTAATATGCGAATGAAATGCTCCATGGACAAATACCAAAGAGTCGGTAGATGTAAGTGTAGGGCGAACTAAATATGATGTTTACCCGTTAATCTCCGAGAACCACTTTTCAGCGCGAGAATTTCACTGCATGATTTTCCATCAATCTTAAGGATCTTATAGTCATTAGTAGTCGAGTCATATCCCAATCCCCAAGTAGAATAGTCGTTTTTGATTTTATTTTTATTTTTTTGATAAGGAATCATAAATTCAACATAGTAACTATCTACCTAGTTGAATTATTCACTTTAATTTGTAACTCGTAGGTTCTCTATTTAGATAAAAATAAAGGCATATTACATAAATATGATGCTTAACTTGGCTTCAACAGATAAATATGCTCTTCAATTTTGCGTGTGTATAAGTAAACACTTAAACTTACATAAAATTGAATAAGTAGAAATATGTGTCTTACATGACATAATACACGTCGTACGCCACGTAGAATAAAAAAAATCACCATGTAGGGTGTCATGTCGATGACTGTGTCTATTTGATCAATTTTATACAAATTTAAATGTCTACTTGTTCACACACAAAGTTAAAGATTATCGTTGTAAATTGAAGTCAAGTTAAATGTCATGTTTATGTTTATTTGCCATTTCACTTCTCTAGTAATATTCATATTAGTATATATATGAGTTAGACGCATGTCATCAGTTTGGAATTCACCACTGGCAAAGCCTAATACTGATCTTAAATTTGAAATAGAGATTCGACCCATCAATTGGTATCAAGATTAAAATTTGATAATAGAATTTGACTATATATCACTCTACAGAACTAACTTTTTCTCAGCGAACCTCATGACTAACTCCTTCTCAGTGAAACTCATGAACTAACTCCTTCTCACTATCATTAGAGGCGAGTGCCTTTCGTCTTTAGCAATGAAGCGAGGCGAGGCCTCGCTGCCTATTTCCATAAAAGCGAGGAGACCTCTAAAAGGCGTGTTGACACTCAATTTTGACTAACCATTAACCATTTTTAAGAATGCTATTAAATTAAATACGCATTCTAAAATTTATTTTAAGCTTCGATTCTTAATCGATTTTGCATAAAAATTATATATTTTAGTAGTTTATATTATTAAAATATTTTTAAAATTGTTAATAAATTTTGAAATAATTGTTTTATTCAAATGTTTTAAGTTTTAAGTGATTTTAATTACATAAAAATTTTATAATATTTGTAGTATTTAAATTGAATAGCATTTCTTTAAATTTTCTTCAACATTATTTAAAAAATTAGCCTATTTTATTCCAATTTATTTCAATTCTAGTCACTCCAATTCAAATTTTATTTCAATTATAACCACCCATCTTCTTTCAAATTTAGCCATATTGTATTTCAATTCAATATAATTTCAGCTTTAATCTCGTCCGTCCGTTTAAAAAAGTAAGTCCTAGATCAAATCCTAACCCCTCATCTCTTCTAAAATCAATGGTCCAGATTTAATCTACCTATTTTAACATAAAAAGACCCTAACCTAAAAAAACATGATTCATTCATCGTCTTCCCCTCTCTCCAAGCCCCCAACTCTCCCTCTCCCTCTCTTTTCTTCATTTTTATTCTCCGCCGGACAAAGACTGGCGACCAGTGGCAGCTCCGGCGAGGTCAATCCTTGGCCGCCTCTGCTCCTCTCTCCGCCTCCCTCTTCTCTACTCCCCTCTCTTCGCCTCTCTCTTCTCCTCTCCCTCTCGCCCTTTCTTTCCTCCCCATTTCCCTCTCTGTCTTCCCCTTCTTCTTCTCCTTTTCTTTTCTTCTTCTTTTTACAGAGACAGTGGAACCAGCACCAGCCGCGAAATGACAACTCCGGCCAGCAGCGAGCAACCACCAGCAGCACACTACTAAAGACAGTGAATACTGACCTAAAAATATCGACCTCCAGAGGTCGGTATTCCCTGAAATATCGACCAAAAACCAACTTCCCACTTAGGTCGGAAAAAGCTTGGTCGCTATTCAATTCCTACCTCTGGAAGTTGATATTTACTGACATCTCGAGGCCAATTTCAATTCAAGTTCATAAAATTTATTATATTATTTTCCGACATCCGGAGGTCACTTTTATATATTTCTTTATTTTTTATTTTTAATATTTCCGTCTTCCAAACGTCAGAGTATTAAATTCTCAAACTTTGAAATACTGACCTCCGGAGGTCGGTATTTTTTAGTTCTTATTTTTTAGATTTCGACCTCCGTAGGTCGGTATTTTTATTTTTTATTTTTGAGATTTCAACTTCTGAAGGTCGGTATTTATATTTCTTATTTGTTAGATTTCGAACTTCGGAGGTCGGTATTTTTATTTCTTATTTTTGAGATTTTGACCTCCGGATGTCAATATTTTTATTTTTTATTTTTTAGGTTCTGATCTCCGGAGGTCGGTATTATTTTTCTTATTTTTGAGATTCCGACCTCCGGAGATCGGTAGTTTTATTTCTTATTTTTAGATTCCGACCTTCGGAGGTCTGTATTTTTATTTCTTATTTTTTAGATTCCGACATTCGAAGGTCGATATTTGTTTTATATCTTTTTTGAGATTCCGACCTCCGGAGGTCGGTATTTCTGCTACCAAACTTGAACTGCAATTTTAGTATCCACCTGCATATTTATATCAAAACAACCCAAAGAATTTCAAATAAGCTATTTCAAATAAACTTCATCCAACCCGAAGAATTCTAAATTAGCTATTTTAAAATAAACTTCATCCAACCAAAACAACACAATATTTTCAATATATACATTGAACTATTTCAAAATAAGCTTCATTCAACTTCAATATAAAATGAAATACGATCAAACAATTCAAAAAATATAAAAATCTAAAATGTCAAACTGATATAACTACTCCTCATCACCATCACTCTCCTTATCAGACTTATCATTCTCATAACCCTCCTGATCATATCCATCACTGGTGCCGGACATGGAGGAAGAATATTGTTTTATTCGAAAAAGGAAAAATTGTATTTTTTTAAGTTTTTCGACATTTTAGAATCGCCACTTAATTTTTGAGCTTTGTTTTCAAAAGACTTAAACAGAAAAATCGTTTTGAAAACTTTAAAGAGGTTCGGGGATTCCTATTTATATTTTAGGAATGTTTTAAGCACCTAAAATATCCGTTAATACGGTTTTCTGACAACTAACTTAGTTTGGCTAAGACTTAAAATTGTGATAAAAAATATTTTTAGAGTTGTTTGAAAATTAATGTCTATCTTTTACCTAAGTGAAATACCTTACTTGACGAAATTATTTTGAAAACTACTTAAACTTAATTACTTTTAAGTTGTTAGAACAAAACGGCGTTTGCAGAAATTTGGAAGTTTCTTAACTTAAAACTAACTAACAAATAAAGCAAGTAAATGAACAAGAAATAAGAAAGATGGAAAGAGATTTGAGTCCAAATACTGGGTTCTGTTCGCCTTGACCGGTTTTTGGACCCACTCTGTTTTGTGTTTTTTGACCCATTTTTCTTTGTACCTGTCCTAACTAAATAAAATAATAAATAATAATACAAAAATGACGAGGGCTTAGGCCCAAAAGAACAAAATACAAAACTTAGTAAAAAATAAATTTGAGCTTTTAGCTCAAGCCTTCAACTCCTTGGATTTTTGGATCTTTCTGACTTCGGAGTCTTTCGTTCGTTTGGCGGCTGCTTAGACTAGATGGAAGAAAGCATGAGTCTTTATGACTCCTCCAGAATGCAAAGGGGAAGTGTGAGTTCGTGATGAAACTCGGACGGATTTTACATGTGACAAAAGAAAAATAAAATAAAAAAAAAGAATTATTATTCAGTATATAAATCCTTGAGACATAGATGAATGAAAATTGACCAATCACCAAATAGTAAGATATATCAAAGGAACGTAATTTACCAATGATGAACGGAGTTGTAAGTAACATGAGTTTAGAAAATTCAAAATAGATGAGAAGAAAAGCTATCAGTAGGCCACAATTATCAGAGGCTCATGCCATTCAACTTTACTTTAAAATGATAAATGAATGAAATGAACAACTTGAGGGGATGCACAAAACCTTAACCAAACTTTAAGTCATAAGCCAAGAATATAAGATAAATAATAAGTTAATAAGGTCATATATAGCGATAACAACGGGAAAGGTCATATTTACAGTCAAGACAATTTGTTGCTTACTACTCTAGATAACACGGAAATTAGCTAAGAGATACACCTCTAGATGATGCATTTCATATTACTAGAATTTTAAATATGAAATGCCCAAATTGGAACCTTAGCCCACGTATACGACTCAAAAGCCCCTTTGAAAGAATCATAGCATGCATACTTGATAGAATGTATGCCTTCACTTAACAGTAATGGACCAGGTCCCTTACTACACTAATGAGTAAAACAGAAAGTTAAATGCAGTAAAATCAACACAATGATTTTACGTGGAAACCTCCTTGCTTAAGGGAGTAAAACCACGACCCGTCTCACAGGATTTTCAAACGTTTTCACTAATCTTCAAAAGCAAAAGCGAAACACGATTACACCAAACGTAAGAAAGAGTTATCAATCTTACCGTTAAGCAATAGTCCTCTATTGCTTAACAAGCCTAAGTAGAAAAACAATCTACCCACTAAGCTATCCCACCTGGACAACCTAGACTTTGACACAACACACTAATTCCTTTATAGATTCAGGAGTGGTTTACAGTTCAAGAACATGAGAATAAATTCCTAAACAACTAGACGAAGATCTCCAAATGTTGCAGTTGTGTTTGGAATTTGATTCTGCCTTTTTCCTTTTTGTTAGCCTTTACAAGAGTTCTTGAAAAGTTTTTATCAAGTTGCAAAAGCTACCAAAAAGTGTTTAGGAAAGTGTCTTTTGTATTGACAAGTCCCTTTCCTAAACATCTTTGCCATTGGTTGGAAAGGTCACACTTTCTGACGCCATCGGGAAGTGTGCACCTACTTTCTGTACTATCTCCAGCTGGCAGTCGACTGGCTCACTCTCACGAGAGCCTGGTACCTCTACTAGGTCCCTGGGTTTGTTTCATCTGCAATACTT
>NC_028637.1:46203420-46204196 GCF_001406875.1 Solanum pennellii
ACTCTGAGGATTTTGCCCAACACTTCCTCATTCAAAGAAATAGCAACATTGTTCACACGTGTGAGGAGACTCCCATCTTCCAGAAATTTAACATTGTAATAGAATTCACGAACCTCTTCTTCATGGAGGATGGGGGATTTCTTGTTGAATAGGTGCAGCCAAGACTGGATCTCCACCATGTCATGCAGAGAGTCCATGCCTGGAAGAGTAACAATCCCCATATCAAACACTCTTCCAGCGAGAACTGCTTGTTTCCTCTGACTATCAACTACTTCCTGCAAGTTGACATTCTCAACTTTCCTGGCTTGAGGACCAGGTTCCTGTGTCCGCTTCCTCTTCCTTTCAGATTTCTTCCCTTTTGACTGTGACTTTTCAACCTTCTTTGTAACCCTTTCCCTTTTCTTTTCTGACTTCTTCTTGTTATGTTTCTTTTCAACCTCTTCTCCAGACAACTCAACCAACTTTTCTTTAGGTATCCTAAAATTTGATACCTTGAAGGTTCGTGCACTTCTGACTGCAGCAGCAGATCGTGCACTTGCCTTCAAGGCATCTACCATCAATTTTTGTGCAGCAGACCTTGTATTAGGTCGTCTCTTAGGAGTCTCCTCCACGACCTTTTCCTTCCCTTTTCGACTTTCCACCTTCCATTTTAATGATGCTTCCTTACTTGCAGATTCAGATGAAGAGGAAGAAGAATACCGCCCTAAATCTGGGGTTTTATCGAAGATGGGTTGAGAAGGCCTTACCTCTTCTCTTTCCAGGGCGTCAGTATGTTC
>NC_028637.1:46213067-46217098 GCF_001406875.1 Solanum pennellii
GAAAATGTGCAATACGTATTATAAATGTATTATTCATGATGAATAAGACATGTATTATATGTGTCTTATAAGTTATTTTTGGTTTGTATCACTAAGAATGTGAGTGATGTTTGCAATATGTATTAAAATTGTATTGTGCATGTATTATAAATATATTATAAGTGTGTTACCTAAATTATTTTAGTTGATATTATTAAAAAGGGAGTGAAGTTTGCAATATGTATTATAAATTAAACGTAGGATGTATTGTTCATGATTTTAATACAATTATGAAACATATCTAATACAACTTTAATACAAATTAAACTTCATTATTTTCGAGCTTCAATCCAATATTTTTCCTAAAATCAATTCTAAAGTTAACCAAACCCTCTTGAAATTGAGATATAAACTCCAAACGATATTTTTAACTATTTGTAGGAACAACCTATCTAAACTAGTCGCAAACAAAAAAGCAGTCAATGATTCGTAAACTGAATAAAACTTGTATCAATAATTAATTAGACAAGTAATATAATTGTAACAAATGAAAAAACATAATAAATTGTCAATAATGAATTAAACATGAATAAAAATTTATTACACACATATTAAAGTTGAATTAGAAGAGAAAATTAACAATAAATGAAAAACGTAACTAAAGAAAGACAAGACAATAGACTGAATTAAATTTGTATTATTCATAAATAAAACATGTATCATATGTGTCTTATAAATTATTTTAGTTTGTATAACTAAGAACATGAGTGATGCTTGCAATATGATTACAAATATATTGTGCATATGTTATAAATGTATTACAAGTGTGTTACTTAAATTATTTTTGTTGATATCACTAAAAAAAATGAGTGAAGTTTGTAATATGTATAAAAAATGCGTTGTTCGTGATTTTAATACAATTTTAATACAATTATGAAACATATCTAATACAACTTTAATACATCGCAATACCGTTCCATAAACTTCACTTTTTTTCGAGTTTCAATCTAATATTTCTCCAAAATCCATTATAAACTTAACGAAACCCTCTTAAAATTGGGATATAAACTCCAAATGACATTTTCAATTATTTGTGAAACAACCTATCAAACTAATTATAAATTTGTAAAATTCTAATAATGAATTCAAAATTTGAATCTTTATAATGACCATCAATGGTGAACACTAGTTTCTATAATTGTAAAGATTTGAAATTTCGATTTGAGAACTTGATATTGTACAATTTTTCGATTTTCTATTACTTTTCTCGTTATGTTTTTTGATAAATTAGTGAAATATGGCAAAAAACTGATTTAAAAATATTATTTAAACAAAAATTAAAAAAAAAGAATGAAGAAGAATAAAGTAAAAATCAGAAAGATGACACAGTAAAAAACGACGAAGAGGAAAAATAATAAAAAAGAGGAGGAAGAGAAATAAGGCAGAAAAAGAAGCGAAGAAAGATAAACCTTATAACTTTTTAATTCTTAAAAATTGTTAGATTTAGTTAGAAAATTTTTATTGACATAAATGGTAATATTTTTTAAATATTGCACATTTATGTGATTTACCCAAAATCAAATGGAGGAGTGGGCTGTTGGATGCAAACAAAAAGGGTCAACATTACCTTAAGGAATTGCTTAGAGTATTTGCCTTTACGAGATGAAATAACGTAAATTAATTTAACGAGCTTCTCAAACTTAAAAAAATAAAATAATTAGTTCAAATATAAATTAAATAACTTCAATAGCTAAAAATCAATCTAGACCAAATTAACAAAATAATCACTAAAATCAACGTCTTTTGAGACGATTTCGAGTAGTCAAAAAATATACTAATTATATACAAAATTATATAAGACATATGTATCATTTAAAAAATTATAAGATGACTAAAATTACCTCAAAACAAGCTTACAAAATATTTTGAATTTTATAAAACTAATTATAGTAAACCGTTTGGGAAAAAGGAGCTCGTTAATTAATTATTCCGGAGGGAGTCAAAATTGGGGTGTCAACAAATATCTCCTGATACAAAAAGAAAAGATAGTTTTAACTTAATTCCAACACTTTCTTCACCAACTAAATCACATTACATATTTAAACTTATTTGACTAATTTAACAACTTACTCCCTCCGTGCGGAATTGTTTGTCATGGTTTCTATTTTTAGAGTTAAACTATAAAAACTTTTACTAACATTTTAAGATGTATTTTTTCATCATATTAATATGCAAAAAATTGTAGTTTATAGTACTTTTCATGTAGTTTTAGAATATCTATTTTTTTTGTTTAAAATATCGAATTAATGTGATCTAATTTACCTTTGAAAATTAGTGAAATTGACTTTCCATAAGCAACATGACAAACAATTATGGACGGAGGGAGTGTAATTCTAATTAGTTTAGTTTTAACTTAATTCCAACATTATATATTCACCAATTTAACTTATTGAACAACTTAACAGCTTACTAAGTCTAATTAATTTTGTTTTAACTTAATTTTAACACTTTATTCACCAATTTAATGTTACTCAACATGTATTATAAGGTTAGCCTAAAAAAGACAGAAACAAAATAAGATGAAATAGAAAGTAAATAGAATACAAGAAGTAATCCGAGTCCACAGAAACTTTTACTGTGTGTCCTTAAGAAATTTAATCCCCTCACTGTACCCGAGGTTATGGATTAATTTCTCCTAAGATAAAACGGATTAATCCTGTTAAAGAAATAGTGGTCCCTCAAATTTCTTTAACTTCAGCGAACTTCAGAACAACAACAAGTCACACAGACTTAGTCGATCGACACTTTGATTTGTTTGAGAGAAAAAAATTATGCAGAGTAGGAAAAAAATTTCAGTGTGTGAAAAAACGAAAATTGACTTCCTTTTATAGCCATTTTCAGCAAGAAACGTGTCTGTTCAGAGAAATCTGGTCAGACCCTTTTTATCCAGAAAGTTGTGTCTTTTAGAAAAAAAATAACAACTTTTCAAACAAATGTGTCTGTTAGGAAAATAACGGCTTTTCGGAAAGTAATGACTTTTCGAAAAGAGTAACAACTTTTCAGAATGTTACCGTTACCCGCAAATTTATAAGAGATAATATTAACAGGATTTATATGATTTAACAAAAACTGATTAAAAAAATTTTGTCTAAAAAATTTATCAATCAATCACATCATTATCCGAAGCCGAAGCCGAGCAAGCGACGACAACGACGGCGCGAGGGGGCATCTTCTTCTTAGCTCTTTAAGAAGTAATGGAAGTGTTTCCTTATATAAGGACAACAATTTCTATTTCTTTTGCCGATATGGGAGAAATGACTTTTCATTTGCACTTGCAAATGACTTTTCATTTTTCCTCCAAAATAATTCCCTCACTTTTCATATTCTCTCTTTTCTTTTCCCATTCACACTTGCTAAACCCAACATTTAACTTATTAAACAACTTAACAACTTTCTAAGTCTAATTAGATTAGTTTAACTTAATTTCAACACTTTATTTACCAATTAAATCACAATACATATTTTGACTTATTTGAAGAATTTAGCAACTTATAAATCTAATTAGTTTAGTTTTAACTTAATTCCAACACTATATTTACCAATTTAACTTATTAAACAACTTAATAACTTTCTAAGTCTAATTAATTTAGTTTTAACTTAATTCCAACACTTTGTTCACCAATTTAACTTATTAAATAACTGAAGAACTTTCTGTCACGACCCAAAACGGGTCGCGAGTGGCACCCACACTTATCCTACTGTGTGAGCGAACCAACCAATCTAAACCCCAACATTTCAGCCATAATAAACAAAATATAATGCGGAAGACTTAAAACATCATTAACGAAATCAATTAATAACTTCTAAAATTTAATACTCATCATCCCCAAAATCTTGAAGTCATCACCACAAGAACATCTATCCTCAATTTACTAAATCTAAGAATATCTAGGAAGCTAAAATAAATAACAGCTAGTCCATGCCGGAACTTCAAGGCATCAAGACATGAGGAAGAAGATCCAGTCCAAGCTAGAAGCATTAGCTCACCCTGA
>NC_028637.1:46218052-46253123 GCF_001406875.1 Solanum pennellii
AATTATTAACATTAAACCACTAACTTTATAATTATAAGCAAGAATAGTCCAAAACGCCCCTTAAAACATTTAACAAAAATCCCACCCAGTCTGGGTTACGCAGCCTGTGACGGCCCGTCGTGCCTGCGACGGTCCGTCCTGCTGCTTCCGTCACAAAGTTCAGAGACTCAATTCATTAAAGAGCCTGTGACGGCCCGTCATGTATGCGACGGTCCGTCCTGCCATTTCGTCGCGAAGTTCAGAGAGTTGATCTCAGTACCCAAATTTCTAAATTCTAAGTGTTTTGGAACGAGACCCCCTCGACGGTCCGTCGTGCCAATGACGGTCCGTCGTGGGATGCGTCGACCCAGACAGTGATTTCCAGAAATTAACTCTGCTGCTCGAAACGACTAAACAGGTCGTTACACTTTCTAAGTCTAATTAGTTTAGTTTAACTTATTCCAACACTATATTCACCAATTTAACTTATTAAACAACTTAACAACTTTCTAAGTCTAATTAGTTTAGTTTTAACTTAATTCCAACACTTTATTCACCAACTAAATCACAATACATCTTTTAACTTATTTGAAAAATTTAACAACTTATAAGTCTAATTAATTTAGTTTTAACTTAATTCCAAACTATATTCAACAACTTAACTTACTCGTCAACTTAACAACTTTCTAAGTCAAATTTGTTTAGTTTAACTTAATTCCAACACTTTATTCCCCAATTTAACTTATTAAACAACTTAACAACTTTCTAAGTCTAATTAGTTTAGTTTTGACTTAATTCCACACTTTATTCACCAACTAAATCGCAATACATATTTTAACTTATTTGATGAATTTAACAACTTATAAGTCTAAATAGTTTAGTTTTAACTTAATTCCAACACTATATTCACCAATCTAACTTAGTAAACAACTTAACAACTTTATAAGTTTAATTAGTTTAGTTTTAACTTATTTCCAACACTTTATTCACCAACAAAATCACATTACATATCTTAACTTATTTGAAGAATTTAACAAGTTATAAGTCTCATTAGTTTAGTTTTAGCTTAATTCCAACACGTTGTTCACAAACTAAATCATATCACATATTTTAAGTTACTTGAAGAATTTAACAACTTATAAGTCTAATTAGTTTAGTTTTAACTTAATTCCAACACTATATTCACCAATTTAACTTATTAAATAATTGAACAACTTTCTAAGTCTAATTAGTTTAGTTTTAACTTAATTTCAACACTTCATTCACCAACTAAATCACAATACATATTTTAACTTATTTGAAGAATTTAACAACTTATAAGTCTAATTAGTTTAGTTTTAATTAATTCCAACACTATATTCAACAATTTAACTTATTGAACAACTTAATAACTTTCTGGGTCTAATTAGTTTAGCTAATAACTTAACTAGGATTGGTACTTATACTTATCAAACATATTATTCCTAAATTGAAGCTAAGTGTCAACACTAAATGAACACAAATCAATCTTGCAAGAAAATAAATTTTGTCATCAATAGGATCAACAAGTGTTGGTACTTATGCTTAAAAAATATATTATTTCTAAATATAAAGCTAAGTGTCAACACTAGATGGACACAAATCGATCTTGAAAGAAAATCAATTTTGTCATAAATAAAATCAACTAGTATTGGTACTTATGCTTAACGGATATATTATTTCTAAATTTAAAGTTAAGTATCAATATTAGATGGATACAAATCGATCTTGCAGAAAAATTGATTTTGTCATCAATAGGATCAACTAATGTTGATACTTAATGCATTACACCACCCATTTTACACAAATAATATTATAAAAAAGATCTGCAAATAAATTCCAAATGAGGTAACTTTTCCCGTGTAAAGAATGACTGGTCTTTCTGCAGTTCTATCAGTTCTCTTGTTTACATTTTCCCTTGAATTCTTGCCTGTGTTTAAAGTGAGATGTTAGAGATGATTTTTCATCCCAGATTGGACCCAAAGGAGATATCCTACGTGCAGACAGTTCTAAGCGTATCAGTTACGATGGTTGCATAAAAAAAATAAGCAACAGCAAAAGAATATCACAATGTTACCTGATGGCACTTTGATGCTAGAAGACAAGAGAGCAAAGGAGGTTGACTGACTGGATCAGTTGCTGCTGCACGACCCACTGCTGCACGCGTATATGATGGAGGCATCGCGACCTCCAACTGCTGAGGCGCGAACGACTTCTGCGCATGTGCTGCGTGCGACCAGCAGATGGGTTGGGTTCGATCATCGCCGCAGGTAAGAGAAGATGGCGTGGGTGGGTGGCCCCAGTTGGAGAAGATGGTGTGGGTGGCGCCAGGCGGGGCAGTGTGGGTGGGCGGCGGTCGGGTGGGTTTAATGAGTGAGGAGTGAGAGAGATATTTCACTTAGGATTTTGATATTATCCTTCTTTTTATTAATAGAAGTATTTAATTTACCGATAACGTATGTCAATATTTTTGAAAATAATTAATTTACCGATCACAAAATATTGATATTTTTAAAAACAATTATCTATATTTAACAATATTTAATAAATATCGACATTGTGAGGTGATATTATTTAGATAAATAATTATTTAAATATATCGATAATTATTAATTTATTTTAATTATATATATATATATATATATATATATAGAGAGAGAGAGAGAGAGAGAGAGAGAGAGAGAGAGAAAATCAATAGAAATTTAATTTAATAAATTTAATTTATCGATCAAGTTAATTTTATAAATTTAAATTATATACCTGTTAATTATATAAATTTAATTTTATCGATCCGTATGAGTTTGTTAATATAAACTCTAATATATAATTCTCCTTGAATTGATCATTGATATTTCTTTAATTGATAATGTATTTCATATATAATTAATTAACGTAGTTTATGCTTAGATGAAGTATCCTTTACATGTCATCATAATTAAGAACTGACTAGTACACTTGACATACATTCAAGATCGAAAGTATATATATATATATAACAATACTATCTCGCATTTTATACTCCAATTAATTATATATTAGCTCTTCACCTCTACATCATAACATCAGATATTAAGTTCATGATTAGACGACGAACTGATAGATTCGTACATTACTATAGAAATATAAGTATAATTATATCTCTAATTCATATCAACGTAGTTTGATACTCTAAATATGGATTATAGATATTTTTTATTTTTTCCACGAAGTCTAACTTTTTATTTATAAAAGTATACAAAATTGTTACACTTTTTGAATAATAAGTTTCAAATAAAATTTTAGTATTATGCTAAATAGCAAAATTATGATTAATAGAGATATTTTAAACAAATCAACCTCTTGATGTCACTTTTATTAAAAGTAATGAAATATCGACCTAATGAGGTCGGTATCACATTAATTTTAAGATAAATAAAAACTAATCAAGTTAATTAAATAATATTGACATTGATATATACATATATATATATATATATTTAATTTAATAAATTTAATTTATTGATCAAGTTAATTCTAAAATTTAAATTATACACCTCCTAATTATATAAATTTAATTTTATCGATCAATAAAAGTTTATCATTATCAAATCTAATATATAAATCTCCTTAAATTGATCATTGATATTTCTTAATTCATAATGTATTTCATATATAATTAATTAACGTATTTTATACTCAGATGAAGTATCGTTTACATGTCAAATAATTAGGAAGTGATCACTACACTTAACATACATTCAAGATCGAAAGTATATATATAATAATGCTATCTCACATTTCATTCTCGAATGGATTATATGTTAGCTCTTGATCACCTCTACATCATATTAAGTTCATGATTAGACGACAAGACTGATAGATTTGTACATTACTCTAGAATTATAAGTATAATTATATCCTAATTCATATCAACATAGTTTTCTCTCTAAATATGGATTATAGATATTTTTTTATTTATTCCACGAGGTCTAACTTTTTATTTATAAAAGTATACAAAATTGTTACACTTTTTGAACAATAAGTTTCAAATGAAATTTTAGTATTATGCTAAAGAACAAAAATTATGATTAATAGAAATATTTTAACCAAACCGACCTCCGAATGTCGTTTTTATTAAAAGGAATTAGATATAATAAAATAATAACGACCACATGACGTCAGTATCACATTAGATTTTAAAATAAATAAATAGTAATCATATTAATTAAATAATATTGACATCGAGATGTTGGTATTTTATATTAATTTATTTTTTGACTTATATAAAACCGTCATCCGAAGCACGATATATTTAGAGTTAATTGAAAATATTTTTTTGAAAGCACAGTATAAATATTTAAATTAAAATTTATTTAATTTCATAATATTTAATTTTACCGACTTTGGAAAGTCGGTAATATAATATTTTTTGTTTTTCATTTTACGTAAAACCGTCCTCATGGGTCGATATTTGGATGTAATAAAAATATTGGCATCATAGGGTCAGTGTTTATATGATGTAATGTCACGACCTAAAAATGGACACAATGACACTCGTCTTATCACAGCAAGACAAGTCAGCCTAAAACATAAAACCATTACACTAAAATGCAGAAATTCTATAACGAACTCAAAAATACCACCTAAATCTGATTGTCACGTGTACAAGTCTCTAAAGTATTACAATTGATTCAAAAGAAAACACAAGTCTCACATGACCTTGTTTCTAGAATAGAACAAGATCATAATTAAGAAGAAAGAAGGTCCGCTGAAATAACAAGCAACTACCTCACAAACCTCCAAAAGAAGCCTCGGACAAGGAGAAAAGGAAATATCACAAAGGTTCGGGCTAGTAACCTACAAAAAATTGTAGAAGCAACGGGTGAGTACGAAACCACACAGTACTCGACAAGCAAACCTCTAAACACAAGTTAAGCGAATAAAATACGGGTACTCCTTACTCACCATCCAAACCCCCACAAATACAACCTGAATAAAACCAACTAAACCCAACACCTTAAAGTTTACATAACATTTTAGCTTAACATCAACAGTTAACAAGTTACATATCCTCAACATCAATAATTTAACAAATTACGTGTCCTCAACAAAAACACTTTAACAAATTACATATCATCAACAACAAACTCAATATTCATCAATCACAAGTTTCACAAAAGACACTTGCAAGATCCACAACACACAATATCATGTTCATTAATGATAAGTATGTGCAATGCACTAGAATGCAATGTCAAGTATAATGATGCATGTCTGAGCTAGTGATACACACCCGTTGTCTCTCAGTCCGGGACTTATGGGGGACATATATGTCCATGCATCCATCGCGATGTGCGATATGACCCTCGATAATAGTAACAATCGCGGCGCGCGATTCGTCCCTTGAAATATAGTATCCATCGCGGTGCACGATACGTCTCTCGAAATGGTACATCTTTTTTAATTTATTATTCTTTATCAATTCACATAAAACTTTTCACAATCATGTCTCAGAACAATGCAAATGACATGTTCACAAAAATAATTAGGAGATGACCATTTTCATAACAACATCAACAATGATTGAACAAGCCATTCAAACCCTTCTCCGTTATCAACACATCACACACAAGCATTTATTCACATTTCCTTTTATTACCCTTTTTATTTCATCATTAGAATTATTCAATGTGGATAACTCAACCCATCACCAAGTCTGTAACGACCCATTTGGTCGTTTTGAGTACTGAAACTTCTTTTTTATTTTATAAAAAATTTCCGATATATTCTAAATGGGTATTTTTGTCTATTCGTAATTATAATTAGAAAATCAACGGGGTAGTTTAATAATTAATTTTGTTAGTGGTTAAAAAAAAATACTAAAATTAGTAAGGGTCACTTTTACCCCTTTTATAATTAGTCTTAAAATAATTAGGGTAAGGAAATTATTTGTAGAAGAAACGAAAGGAGGCAGATGTCATAATTCGACGCCACAAACAAAGCCACTGCATTCAGGTAGGAGCTTCAACTTTGAAATCTTGAAATACGTAATAAATATGTAGTCACGAGAGAATAAGGAGAATTATAGTGATTTAGAAGCTATTGTTTCTTTTAATTAAATTATTAATGTTAATGTACGTGAGTTGTTTGGATTTGGGCCAAGATTTAGTGGGTAATGTGAGGTAATTATTTTAAGGATTATGATCTTGTCACAAGGTATTGAATTCAATTATTAATTAATTATGGAAAAGGAATTAAGGGCTGCAATTGGCCAGTGATGCTTGTGATTAGTATATAGGAATATATGGTATAGGGTATGAGGCACTCGAATGATTATCATTCCCGTGGATTGTTCATAGTTTGTAGTCATGGGTTCTTTTATTAGAGTTATTTTCTTATAGTTAATACATTATCATTCAAATTATGATATATTGATATAGATAATTAAATTTTACGTGTATTAGATTATATGAATATTAGTAGATTATGTAATTTGGAAGAATTAGATCTTAACCCTAGGTGTGAATTTAAGAAATATATGGTTTAACCTATTAATTGAGATTATGGTTAAAAATTTGATTATAAAGTTAAGTGTGTGTACTTACAAATTATACATACTTTATAGATTGGAAAAAATTCTGAGGCATTGAGAAAAGGGAAAACATTGGGAATGTAGCTTGCTTGACATCGATTCTTCGGTGGAGGTAGGTTATGGTTTATGCTATTTGATAGTAAACTCTTAATAGTAATTGATATGCATTGAATGATATTGTGAAGTTTTCTATGTACTTGATTGTGTGGTTGTGTTTGGTTGTGTGTCTTGTGATTGGTCTGAAATCCTGAGACCGTGAAATCTTTATTCTTGAACCCTCTTTATCGAACTGATGCCTTGAATAAAGAAGGATTGAATGAAATATTATCAATGAATTGAAAGTGCTGATAATAAATGATAATTAATTGTATAATTGGATCGGAGTGTCATGTTCCAACACAGTATTCTTGGATCGGAGTGTCACGTTCCGACACGATATTCTTGGATCGGAGTGTCACGTTCCAACAATGTATAATTGCATCAGAGTGTCACGTTTCGACACGGTATAATTGGATCGGAGTGTCACGTTCCGACACGATAGTATTAAAGGAAAAACGTATTGAATTAACGGAATGTACTCAATTTCAAAGAACTCAATTCCCAAAATGGTTTTGTTTGGAGGCATGAGTCCTCATAGATAATCTTGATATTTTTTGACTTATTATGTACTTACTTTAATGTTGTTGACACTTGTTCATGTTGTTTGTTGCTTATCACCTATTAAGTACTATAGTTGACTTTATACTATTATTCTTTGTATTTTAGTTACTATTTTGGGTTGGCTGATGATACTTACTCAGTACATGTTGCCTCGTACTGAGCCCTACTTGTATTTTTCTTTGTTTTCCTTATATGGAGTGCAACAAGTGTACCGATGAATTTGAATCGCCCTCAGCTCCATCAAGTCTCGGCATATCAGGTTCAAGGGTGAGCTATTCATTTGAGCTTGGGTTGGATTCTCTCAGTCATTACCTGATGTCCTTAGTTTCCGGACACGAATTACTTTATTTCATTTATTTTAGTGTCTTTGATACTCTTAGACTTAGTAATTGGAGATTAGATGTCCTTGTTGTGATAACTTTCAGGTTTTGGAAAAATATATTTAGTAAGTTTTGAGCCTCCGCATTATGCTTGTAGTTTGTAAGTTGGGGTTAAATGCGTTGGTTCTCCCACCTAGGGGGTTAAGTGTGGGTACCACTCACGACTCGTTTTGGGTCGTGACAAACTTGGTATCAGAGCGTTAGTTTCGTTGATCTCATCACACAAGAACAAGTCTAGTAGAGTCTTGCGGAACGGTAAGGGGACGCCTTTACTTTTCTTCGAGAAGCTATAGGACTTTAGGAAAGCGCATTTCTTTCTTTCTTTCGTGCTACTACTTGAATCCAATTGGTATCTAGGTGATACAAATTGGCATCTGAACTTCTTCACTCTATTTCAAATATAGGTACTACTAGAGTATTTGAAGTTGAAATAGCAACAGCAGAAAGTGAAAAAAAATGTGTCCTTAGAAATAGATATATTTTCTCAATTGCAAAATATGGTTGTAGTTTCATGTTGAGTGTCGATTAATAAAGATACTATTATGACTTTATAGAGTGAGGGTATATTAGAGAAAGTCATCGATGCTTACTTGGTTAGAGTTAGGAAGTGTGTTATTTTTTGTATTGAATTGATCTAAGAAGTAAAACAAATTGTTTGGTCTAGAGAGAGAACAAATTCGATAATGTTTTGCAATTATTCAATGGTTAGAAATATGTGGGCTATTTGGGTAGGATATTATGGATAAGTATGATGTGTTCTAGTGAGGTATCTAATGGACTTTCACGGTGTGGCAGTACTAGGGTTATGTGGAAACAGGTACGTCGATTGTCAAGTATGAATACTAATCACTAAAGGAGTTACCAGTTGTATGACAGGGTCAGATAATAAGATTTAGTGTTGCATTCACATTTGAGAAAACAACTAGTTTATTACTACAGGAACTTAGATTGAGCATTATTTTAAAGGAAAATTTTAGTGGTGGATCTTTGGTAAAATATTAATACATTTAGGTTGTGAAATGTATCTTGAGGGTTCTGAATGAGTAGTGACGATTTTACCTTAAGCTTCAAAAGATAGAATGATGCTAAAATGACAAACTTATAGGGAAAGAAAGTCCTAGTGGGTATACTTGGGTGAAGTAAATTGAAGATTTAGCAAGAAAGTACATATAAATTGTGTTAGTCCCTTAAATTTGATTGGTATACCTAAGGTTAAGGTGTCAGATCGAGGAAAAGGTTCACTTCATGCTGATAAAAGGGTTAACTGAACATGATGGAAAAAAATCATGAGAAATTGTAATTGGGATGAAATTATATGATTAGGATTTGTTGGTTAAATAAATTTTGTATGTAATAAAGACTTGCGAGTATGTAAGGTTGTGATTTTCTACTATTTAGTGAGTAATGTGGGTGTATGACAAGTTTTAAGAGATGTTGGGTCAACGCTCGAATAGAATTTAAAGGAGCTGGAATCATAATTAAAATAAGATAAAACTTGTGCGATGTGTAGCCTTAAGAAAATAAGTGAGAGCAGGAATATTTCCTCAAATTGTAAGAACTAAAAATGTATCTTCGAAGGGGTTGAGAATTGGGTTCGGAAATGCGTGATTTTATCTATTTTGTATTGGTTAAGGTAATAGCATAACAGTTTAATCAACTTGGTTAAAATCTATTGAATAGAACTTAAGAAAGGAGTGTACAGACGTTCAGCTTGAGTGAGATGATAAGTTCTGTTGTACTGTTGAATTTAGAAATGAATAGGGTTGGATTTTTAGTGAAGCATATGGTATGGTTTATGGAGAGGCAATCAATGATAAGCTAAGATAATGTAATTATAAAAGTCTTCAAAGTATAAGCAAATGTAGATACATAAGGACATTGGGTTACACAATTGGACTTAAAATTCAAACGTTTCATTACAAGTCTCCATTCTTGGTGATATTTTTTTTTTCAAGGTATGAATTTGTAAGGTAATATGTAATTGATTGCATCGGTATTAAGCATGTGAAAGAACTTATACATGTTTTGGATCATAAAGTTTATTACTTTTGATTGTTAATGGATCTAAGAAGAATTTCGTTCTAAGTTTTGATTTAGAATGTGAAGTAAAATGTCATGGGTTGTTGGTAAAAGGATGAGATCGATGAGTGAGCTAAAGAAACAAGAATATTGACATATTGAAGGGTCGAATAGAATTTTGCAGAAGTTGACTTGGGGTTTTCTTTAAATAGTTTATAATGATGGAAAGGTACTATCAAATTTTAAATAATGTTAGTTGCCTTGTTTGGAACTCGTAATTGTTATGAAATGCTTAAATAGAAAGAGAGATAGCCATAGTTTGAACATATATTTTATAAGAATACTTTGATACTAATGGTGGTTTGGGAGTAAGGTAGATGATCGATGTGGTTATGATGTTTTGTTAGCACTAAAAGTGTTGACTTCAGTGGATGTAGGATTCGATAAAGTAAGTATGTGTGCAATTATAATAGGGACTAAATTGGTGATTGTGGGTAGCTAGAAAATCAAAGAGATAGAGTCAGATGAATGAAGATGTTTGATATGGAAACTATTGAAAAATATAAGTATCTGAAGTTATTCGACCATGGTTATGTACACTCTTATGTGAACAAGTACTTCATTCTGGGTGTGGTTTAGAGTATGATTTATTTTCTACGTCCACATGTGTTTTCGCTTTTATCAGTGATTTCCCTCGTAATGCATCGGGTGTACCATTTATGTGATTGTTTTCTTGGCCATAGGCAATGAGGAATGCATCATATGTCATGAACAAACATCCTCAACAAACGTTAGGTTTTCTTTCACTATTCGAGAAATTGTGGAATATGAAATCTAATGTTAGTTATTTTCGAGTATTTGGATGTGTATGCTATGTTTTTATACCTAATCAGTTGTGTAGCAAATTGGACAAGAAAGTTGTTAAATACATTTTTATACGCTATGATAATCAAAGAAAAGGGTGGAAATGAAGTGACCCTACAACTGGAAGATTCTATACATCACGACATGTAGTATTTGATGAAACCTCGTCATAGTGGTCTGCAAAAAGGAGATATTACTACACCAAACTTGTCACATTCGGGGAGTACCTCCTAGAAGTAATCGGTGTCGTCGTCCTCGGAGCGTACTAAGACTAACCTCTTAGCGTTCGTCATCACATATCATAGGTTAAATTGCGGAAAATTTAAATTGCGGAAAATTTAAAACTTTTCATCTATATCTACATTGAGGTTTACATAGTCCTATCACTTACACATAATATATAAATAGGGAGTTTAGATAGACTCCTCATATAAGAAGCACTACATAGGCTTCTACTTTTATTTCACATACATAATATAACGATATAATTTCATAGGAAGTCCATGATAAGTCTCACATATAAACCATCTAAATCGAATAGAACACTCGGGCATAACCCTTGTTTCATTACATCAAAGGCCACATATAGGCATATATAAAACAATCGTCTTCAAATGAAAAGGAAGGAACTAAATGACTTTAAACTAGAGCAACATCAATAGCTAGATAATGGCATCATCCTTGTAAAGTGAGTACTTACCAAACTTGGAGAATGAGAGTCCAAGTTATCTTCAGATGGCCCTTCTAGAAGCTCAACGGCCGGAATCTACATAATTGTATAAATATTGAAATATGGGTTAATACACCACTTGTAATAAGTATGGAAACATGCATGTAAAACATTTGAAAGATTGCTTGAGAAAGGGACATTTACCTTTTAGAAAACATGCTAAGTCATTTGGAAACCTTTTGTGCACATACAAAAGAGCATATACCACATAAGGAATCACAATAGCATAAGTCATGTTCAGAATCAATACAATTTAACATAAGAACCATGTATAACACAATACAACATCATCAATGCATCACCAAGTCAACATGTATACTAGCATACTTGAGTACATAGTCAAAACAACTCTAACATAATACTATATCAACAAAGCACATATAAGAGTTTATATAATTACCACATATACAAGACCCTCACTCATAACCAATCTTCGAGTCTATAAGTATAACGACTAAGCAAATCCCCATAACCTTACTCAACCAACTAAAACAAATAAAGGATCATACACAGTGCCTAACATTACATAACATAACATCAAGATTAGTAATCAACATGTATAGTCAACATATGGATAACATTTACTTTATATGACATAATAACAACCGTCTAGGAATTCCTTCAAAGCCAACTAGTGCAATGTATAGGTAGAATCCCATACCCTACCTAGACTAAGTCAACCCCTTAAGTAACCCTAGTTAGTGTTCAGTTTATTACTTCATTTTACTTTCGGGAATACTTGCCTTAACCGACAATGAACACAAGAGCTAAATGTGGAATCTGGTGTCATGAAACCCTACACCGAAAGAAGGTTGACTACTTTCCATAGTAGTAGCAAAATATGAACATAACATTTTAGGTGGATCCACTAGCTAGTATTCCTATGGGGGCAACATAGTTCAAGAACTAGGGATATAATAGGGACCCTCTTTATGCACATTGCATTATAGTATCCAATATCATGTGTACAATAGTGAACCTAACTTCCCTACTTGGGAAGGGACACTCCTCACTACTAGTTCACTCGGTGCTAAGCTAGAGTCCCTTTTTGAAATATAAGTCATCTTTTAACAATCATAACTTAGGTCCATAGGAGACTAACCCCTTGTATATTCATAGTCATTATCTCATTAGGAATTGCATGAGAATATCCTTTCAATACAAACCTCATATGTGAGATCAACACATTATCATCATCATGTCATAATAAGGCACATAGGCAATTCATAACCAACCTTATATCATTTAATCTTAAACATAATCTCACATCTTCACATAATCAAGACATTTCAATTGCATCATCAGAACAACACCTACTTAGTATAATCATAAGACGTTCATCAGTTTAACTTCATCATCAAATACAAGCCATCACAATTGAAATAAAGGTCCAAGATCACAAAGTCTTACCAATATTCCTTCAACAAGCCATCATCATTGGTATTACCCTCAACCAATCCAATTTAATCCATCAATAGGTGTAATAACATCTTTCAATATTAATTAACACAAGAACTAAGTCAATTGCATCAAATACTAATCAATTCAACATGAGGTCATAACCTAGGGTTAAGGAATTTGGTCAATTCATGATCTATTCCGCATACTAGGTTAAATCATCAAGAACTAGCATAATTAAACAATAATAGATCCTAATATTATCATAATAACCCAAATAAACCATAAACAATTTAATTAGAATATCAAATTTGGATTAGAAAGAAACCTATATGAAATCATCTTTACGAAAACCAATTTTTGAAGAACCCTTTGGGGAAAAGAATCCCAAAGGTGAAAGGTTATCATATCTTGTTAATCCTTGAAGAACGATGGAGAAAAGTGACCTTCTTGCTTCACTATAACCCTTAGACCTTGGTCTTTTATGGAGTCTTTTTGAGAGAGAAAGTAGAGAGAAGGAAGCACAATTTGGGTTTGGGAATTTATTGGGTGTTAAATTGAGTTTAGGCGTAGGATAGTTTATATAGTTGCTAAACTAACCTATTAAACCACCCCCTTGTCCCCAATTAAACACCTAACTAACTAAATTAATCAAATGAACCATTTAAAATAAACAAAAAAAAGTTGCAGGCCTGACCTACGAAACTTACGGATCGTAGGCCAGTCGATTCTTCTCCCCCCCAACCATCCTGCACAACCATTGTTTTGGTCAGAGACCATGTTTTTGTCCACTTCATGAAAATGGATAAGTTTCCATCGACGGAGGCATCAACACCCCATCATTGAGCTTACACCTCGTCGAATGCAGGTGTATGTCAACATTGTCTTTGACTAGTTTTTGGCTAACTAGGGAGGGTCCTTCTCAAGGACCCTTAGAGTTGTCCTTGGGGACTCGTACCCGGATGTTTTGAGCCTAAACCTACTGTAATACATTTTTGACACCTTTCCACCAAATTTCATCAAATTTCGACTCCTAAAGCACACTAGCACCTCTTTTACTAGTCTCCAGAACCAATGTTAAAAACCTTAGACACTCATGTGAGGCTCTATATTAGGTCTTAGACTTTCGAAGTGTTACATTATCCCCCTCTTGGGAAACATTCTTCACTGAATGACACTAAAATCTTTTGAAGGAAAAAGATAGAGTCAATACTAGCAGCCCAACCAATCAACAACATATTAAAACATGAGTTACAACTCAAATAAACATAACAACATGCAATTTAAACATAGCAATTACTTCATATAAGAGCTCAATATCACAACATAAGGAATTTCCTTATCAGCATCAACATGAGCTCAACAACACATAAGAGTCAGTTATGAAAAACACATTTCAAAACACATCAACATGCTTAATATCTTATCATTAAGGCAACAACATATCAAATACACAAGTAATTGCAAATCAAGCAAAAGAACATCTTTTCATGAAAATCTCATTTTAGCAAAAAATTTACCATATTTAGGCACATATTTACAAAACATTCCAAATTCAATTCTATTCATTATTTTAGTTATTAATAGGAACAACTAACCTCAATTAGCAAAAAGATGAGGATAACGGGAACTTATGTCGGTCTCGACCTCCCATTTTGCTCCCTCAATTAGATTGTTCTTTCATAACACTTTTACGGAAGCCACCTCTTTGTTCCTCAACTTCTTAACTTGTCGATCAAGGATTTCCACCGGAACTCTTCATAGGAGAGATTCTCATCCACATTTAGACCTTCAATAGGAAGAATAGACTCGGGTTCACCAATGCACTTCTTAAGCATGGATACATGGAATACCGGATGAACCAAAGCTAGCTCACTAAGTAATCTCAACTCGTATGCAAACTTACCAAACCTTTGCAAAATTTCATAGGATACACATAAAGAGGACTTAATTTCTCGTTCTTGCCAAATCCTCATCACCCTTTTCATTGGCAAAATTTTCAAATACACTTTATCACCTTCTTCAAACTTTAAATCTCTACTCCTATTGTCAGGCTTTTGCGGGCTATAGGTTGTTTTCAACCGGTTCCTTATGATATGAACTTTCTCTAAAGTCTTACAGACCAATTCGAGACCAAAAAGTAAAGACTCGCCAACTTTAAACCATCCAATCGGATATCTACATCTCCTAGCATACAAGACCTGAAAAAGAGCCATGGATACAGTCCAATGGTAATTATTGTTATAAGAGAATTCAACCAAAGGCAAGATTCATCCTAACTTCCCTTGAAATCAATTACACAATCTCTTAACATATTCTCAAGGATTTGAATAGTACACTCCGCTTGACCATCCGTTTGGGGATGAAAAATGATACTTAACTTCACTTGCGTACCTAACCCTTTTTGGAATGACCTCCAAAATCGAGATGTAAATTGAGAACCTCTATCCGGAATAATGGGGATAAGGGGAAACCATGAAGACTCACAATCTCATTGATATAGATCCTTGCATACTCTTCCGCCGAATAAGTAGATTTGACGCGTATAAAGTGCGGGGTTTAGTCAACCTATCTGCAACCACCCATATAGAGTCATTTTGCCTTCATGTCTGAGGCAAACCCACTGCGATGTCCATATGAATGTCTTCCCACTTCCAAGCGGGAACTTGTATATCTTGACGTAAGTCACCCGACTTTGGTTGCTCGTCTTTCACTTGTTGCAATTTGAACACTTTACAACAAATTCAGCGATGTCCATTTTCAAGCCATCCAACCAAAATACTTCTCTAAGGTCATGATATATCTTATTAGAACAAGGATGAATGGAATAACGGGTACCATGAGCTTTCTCTAGGATCTGATTTCTCAAATCATCCACATTGGGCACATACAACCTCTCTAGGTACCTCAAAACACCATCCCCTAAGGAGAATGATTCATTAATCTTGCCAAGAACTGATTCCTTTAACTCCATCAATGATGGAAAACAATGTTTCTTAGACTTCACCTCAACCACCAAAGACAATTTGGAGTTATGATGAAACATAAAACCACCATTTGGAGAATCTTCCAATCGAACACCCAAATGAGCCAAGCTATGGACATCTTTCACTAGGTCTTTCTTGTCCTCTTCCACATAAGACACACTACCCATGGTCATACGACTTAGAGTATTCACAACCACGTTGGCCTTTCTGGGGTGGTAGAAAATACTTATGCCATAGTACTTCAACAATTCCAACCACCTTCGTTGCCAGATATTTAACTCCTTTTGAGTAAACACATATTGTAGACTCTTATGGTCGGTATACACATCAACATGAACAACATATAGGTAATGCCTCCATATTTTCAAGGCAAACACCACAGGATCTAACTCGAGATCATGCGTTGGGTAGTTCTTCTCATGAACCTTGAGTTGCCTAGAAGCATATGCTATAACCTTCCCGTGTTGCATAAGGACGCAACCGAATCCCACTCAGGATGAATCACAATATACCACAAAACCCTTGGTACCCTCCGGTAAAGTCAACACCGAAGCAGCGGTAAGCCTATCTTTCAAGGTTTGGAAATTCTTTTCACATGCCTCCGACCACTCAAATTTCACATTCTTTTGGGTCAAAGTAGTCAAAGAAGGTGCAATGGGTGCAAAACAATCCACAAACCTCCTATAGTACCCGACTAGACCCAAGAAGCTTCTTATGTCGGTTGGAGACAAAGGTCTAGGCCAATTTCTAACCGCCTCTATTTTCTTTGGATAAACCTCTACACCCTCACTAGAGATGACATGACGAAGTAACGCCACCGACCTTAACCAAAACTCACACTTACTTTACTTGGCAAATAGTTGGTTTCCCTTCAAGACTTGTAACACCACTCTCAAATGCCCCATTTAATCACTCTCATTCTTCGAATATGCCAATATGTCATCTATAAATACAAACACAATACCATCTAGGAAATTCTAGAACATCTTATTCATTAGGTCCAAAAATGCCGCCGGGGCATTAGTCAAGCCAAAAGACAGCACCCCAAACTCATAGTGACCATATCTTGTTCGAAAGGCCATTTTGGGAATATCTTCATCTCTCACCCTAAGTTGGTGATATCCCGACCTTAGGTCAATTTTCAAAAAGTAACTCGCACCTTGGAGTTGATCAAATAAATCATCAATCCTAGAAAGAGGATACTTGTTCTTTATAGTGACTTTATTGAGTTGACGGTAATCGATACACATCATAAGGGACCCATCATTCTTCTTTAGAAATAGAACTGGAGCACTCCATGGGGAAATACTAGGTTGAATGAAGCCTTTGTCTAGTAAATCCTTGAGTTGAGACTTCAACTCTTTTAATTTGGCCGGGGCCGTCCGATAAGGAGGAATTTAAATGGATTTGTATCCGGTAGAAAATCAATACCAAATTCAATTTCCCATACGGGAGGAATTCCGGGAAGATCATTATAAAAGATCTCCAATAATTCCCTCACTATGGGGACTAACTCAATGGGAGGAGTTCCAGAGTTTAAACCCTTGAGTCTCACAATATGGTATAAACACCCTTTAGAGATTATTTTACAAGCCTTTAGAAAAGAAATGATACGACCTCTAGGCATGGAACTTCCCCCTTCCACTCTAAGACGAGTTCATTAGGAAATTAAACTTGACCACTCTTGTCCTACAATCAATGGAAGCAAAACAAGCATGCAACCCACCAATCCATTCCCAAAATGACATCAAAATGAACCATATCAAGTTATACTAATTTAACATGAGTAACTCTATTGGGAAACATTATAGAACAATATCTATATACCCTTTTGGGACCACCGATTGACCTACCGGGGTAGTCACCATAAAAGGTTCATTCAAGATATCGGGCAAAATATCAAAATTTCTAGCTACCAAGGGTGTAATAAATGACAAGGTATCACCCGGATCAAGTAAATCATAAATATTTATAGAGAAGACTGTAACAGAACTCTCTTATTCACCCCTAAACGTAGAGCATAAAAACGATTCTTTCTTAGGGCATCAACATTAGAACCACTTGCTTGTGATTTCACTACTCTTATCTTGCCCCTTTATATTAGAACAATCCTTGACCTCGTGACGACTTTTAACACACCCAAAGACATTGTCCGTCTCAACTAGGCATTCACCCCAATGCTTCTTACCACACTTGGAACAAGTAGGCTTCTTGCTTGGTGAACTATTACCTTTTCCTTTTTGAGTCTTAGGATTAGATAACCTATTATCACTAGACTTGGGAAATTTGGAAGGGACCTGATTGGAGAACCTCTTCTTGAATATAGGTTTATCTGAAATTTCCAACCTTCCCTTTGAAGAGCCACTTTCAAAATACTTGGCCCTCTCTATTCTTCCTCCTTAGTCCACTTTTCTTCTACTTGTTGAGCATGAACCATTGGACGAGAGATATTCATATTATCACGAAGCATAGATGAACGACATTCTTCTGTAAAGTCATCGGACACTCCCATAAGAAAATGACTCATCTCATCCCTTGGGTTAGACATAAGGGATGGAGCATACTTAGACAATTTTGTAAACTTCAAGGAGTAGTCAAGTACACTCATACCTCCTTGACGAAGGTTGATTAATTCTTCCACCTTAGCTTCCCTTAACTCTCTAGGAAATAACGAATCAAGGAAAGCTCTCTTGATGATCTCCCAAGTCACTGGACCACCTCTTAGCACCCTCTTATCTCTCTATTGGGTGTACCAAGTTTGCACCTCATCTTTGAGTTTATAGAAGGACAACTCGGCCTTTTCACCCGTAGTCAAACCCATATCAAATAGGATATTATAGACTTCATCAAGGAAACCTTGAGGGTCTTCATCCGCTTTTGAACCGTAGAACATAGAAGGGTTCATGGTACGGAATTCTCTCAAACGAGAAGCCATAGTTCTAGCATGTGGAGGCATACGGGGTCCAACTTCATAATTCACTTGGGCCGTCATGGCTTGGACTTGAGAAGTGATAGCATTAGCCCGTAAAGTCATGTCTTGAGCCAAATTGACAAAATCTGCCCTTCGGTGAAGGAACAACCGAAACTTGATCACCCATAGCAAATTCTTTAAGTGGAGGGACTTGATTGTCTAGCGGAGGAGCTTGGTTGTCATGAGACCCCGCATTAGAAATCCCCTTCCTCGGCCCTTCATGTCGCTGCCTTTCGAGTATTCATACCTATAACCACAATAAAAGTCTTCGGTGAATAGAATACATAAAGTAGACTTTAGAGGCACGACATATGATTACAAGAAGATGAGGATTTCCTAAGCATTACATAGTCTTTCGTTCATAAGTGTGGCGCGCTTCACAATAATGAAAAAGAATCTACATAGATGTGTTTTAGTGAGATATCGATCCTAAGGATATTCAACCTCATGCTCTGATACCAAGTTTGTCAAGTCGGTTAGCACCCCATAGAAGTAACCGGTGTCGTCCTCCTCAAAGAGGAATAAAATTAACTCTTTAGCATTTGTCATCACATATCATAGGTTAAATTGTGGATAATTTAAAACTTTTCATATACCTCTACATTGAGGTTTACATAGACCTCTCGCTTACGCATAATATATATATATAGAGAGTTTACATAGACTCATCGCATAAGAAGCATTACATACGGTTCTACTTTTATTTCACTACATAATGTAGAAATATAATCTTATAGGAAGTCCAAGATAAGTCTCACATATACACCGTCTAATTCGAATACAATATTCGGGCATAACCCTTACTTCATTACAACAACGGCCACCTATAGGCACATACAACAATCATCTTCAAATCAAAAGGAAAGAGCTAAATGTCATTAAACTATACCAACATCAATAGATAGATAATGGCATCGTCCTCGGAAGGTGAGGACTTACCAAACTTGGAGAACGAGAGTCCAAGTTATCTTCAACTTGCATAAGCTCAACGGCTGGAACTTACATCATAGTAGAAACATAGAAATATGGTTAGTAAACCATTTGTACTAAGTATGGAAACATTCACATAAAACATTTGAATTAATGCATGAGAAAGTGACATTCACTTTTTAGAAAACATGCTAACTCATTTCGAAACCTTTAGTGCACATACAAGAGAGCATATACCACATAAGGAATCACAATAGCATAATTCATGTTCATAATCAATACAACTTAACATAAGAACCATGTATAACACAAGACCAATATTATCAATGCATAACCAAGTCAACATGTATACTAGCATACTTGAGTACTAAGTCAAACAGCTCTAACAACATGCTATAACAACAAAGCACATTTAAGAGTTTATATCATTACCACATATACAAGACCCTCACTCATAATCCATAATCAAGTCTACAAGTACAACTACTAAGTAAAGCCCCATAACCTTACTCAACCAATTAAACCCAATAAACGATCATAAGCAATGCCTAACATCACATAACATAACATCAAGAGTATTCATCAACATGTATAGTAAACATATGCATAACATTTACTTTATATAACATTAGAACAACCTTCTAGGACTTCCTTCAAACCCAACTAGTGCAATATATAGGTAGAGTCCCATACCCCTACCTAGACTAAGTCAACCCCTCAAGTCACCCTAGTTAATGTTCGCTTTATTACTTCATTTTACTTTTGGGAATACTTGCCTTAACCAATATACACTGTAAGAGCTAAATGTGGAATCCGGTGTCATGAAATCCTACACCAAAAGAAGATGGATTACTTGCAAAGGTAGTACCAAAACATGAACATAACATTTTAGGTGGACCAACTAGCTAGTATTCCTATGAGGGCAACATAGTGAAAGAACTAGGAGATATAATTGGGACCCTCTTTATGCATATTGAATTATAATCTCCAATATCATGAGTACAATAGTTGACCTACCTTCCCGGAAGGAACACTCCTCACTACTAGTTCACTCGGTGCTAAGCTAGAGTCCCTTTTTGAAATGTCTTTAAAACATCTTTAACAATCATAACTTAATTTAGGCAATATAAGACTAACCCCTTGAATATTCATAGTCATTTTCTCATTAGGAATTGCATGAGAATATCCTTTCAATACAACACTTATATGTGGGATCAACATATTATCATCATCATGTCATAATAAGGCATATAGGCAATTCATAACCAACATTATATCATTTAATCTTAAACATAATCTCGCATCTTCACGTAATCAAGAAATTTCAATTGCATCATCATACCAACACCTACTTAGTATAATCATAAGACGTGCTTCAATAGAACTTCATCACCAAGTACAAGCAATCACAATTGAAATAAAGGTTCAAGATCACAAAGTCTTACCAATTCTCCTTTAACTAGTCATCATCATTGGTCTTACCCTAAAACAATCCAATTTAATCCATAAATAGGTGTAATAGCATCTTTCAATAGTAATTAACAAAAGAACTAAGTCAAATGCATCAATACTAATAAATTCACCATGAATTTATAACCTAGGGTTAGGGAATTGAGGTCAATTCATGATCTATTCCACATAATAGGTTAAAAACATAAAGAAATAGCATAATTAAAAAATAATACATCATAATATAATCATAATAACCAAAATAAACCATAAAAAAATCAATTTAGAAGATCAATTTCGAATTACAAAGAAACCCATATGAAATTATCTTTTTAAGAACAAATTTTTGAAGAACCCTTTGGGGAAAGGAATCCCAAAGGTGATAAGTTCCCATACCTTATTAATCCTTGAATAATTATGGAGAAAAGTGAACATATTGATTCCTTATAACCCTTAGACCCTGGTCTTCTATGGAGTCTTCTTTGAGAGAGGAAGTAGAGAGAAGGAAGAGCAATTTGGGTTTGGTAATTTGTGGATTGTTAAGTTGAGTTTAGACTTAGGGTATTCTATATAATTGGTTAAATAACATAATTAACTAACCCCTAATCCCCAATTAAACCCCAATCTTAACAGAACAGAAAACTTGCAGGCCTGACCTACGAGACCCCGACCTACGGGTCGTAGGTTAGTCAACGCCTCTCCCCCCAACCGTTCTGCAAAACCGTTATTTTGGTCAGGGACGACGTTTTTGGACACTTAATTAAAATAACTAAGTGTCCATCGAAGGAGGATTCAACGCCCCGTCGTTCATCCTACACCCCGTCGATGGAAGGCGTAGGTCGACACTATCTGTGACAACTTTTTTGCCAACTAGGGAGGGTCCTTCTCAAGGACCCTTAGGGTGCTCATTAGGGATTCGTACCCGGAAGTTTCAACCCTAAACCTACTCTAATACTTGTTTGACATTTTTCACCAAATTTCATCAAATTCCGATACGTAAAACCTCGTGAAATAGGCTAAGGCACACTAGCACCACTTTCACTAGTCTCCGAACATCATGGTCGTTTCTTGACTTCTTGTCTTTTAAACTTTGTACATGACTTATAAGCAATATTTTTGACCTTAAAACAATGTTACAAACCATAGAAACTCATGTGAGTCTATAGATCGGGTCTTGGACTTTCGAGTGTTACAAAACTGATCTGAAAAATAAGTTGCAAATTACTTATTTTAGAGCAAGTGAAGACACCGATGTTGAACAAGGCACAACTAATAATTTTGGGCAGTAAAATTTTCACCAGACAATATGTGAAGGCAGTGACACAAAAAAAGAGAAGTACCAGTCATTCCACAATCCAAGACGAGAAGTTTAGAACGGGTTAGGAGGCAAAACCCCGAATATGACAATGCAACAATAATAAAAGATGAATCTGGAAAAGAACCTGAAAGCTTTGAAGAAGAATCTCAAAAACATAACATGGACTAGAGAAATGGAGGAGGATATCGCCGCACTAGAACAAAATCAAACCTGGGAACTTGTGACGAAGCCAAAAGATGTGCAACCTATATCATGTAGATGGGTTTATAAATAATATGTCGCACATATGGGTTAGTGGAGAGGAATAAATATCATTTGGTAGTATACAACTGTGTGAGTCTTACTTGCACTTGCTGCTAGCATAGATGGGGAGGCGCTCGATGGACTCAACCAATGGGTTTCCAAATTGAAGAGCACCCTGGATATGTTTTTATGTTACGGAAGGCGCTCGCTGGGTTAAAGCAATCACCAAGTGCCTGGTATGGTAAAATTGCCGAATTCTTAACTGAAAGTTGTTATTTAATTACACCTGCAGATTCAAGCTTGTTTGTCAGATTCTATGGAGGAAAGCTATCTATAGTTCGAGTATATGTTGATGATTTGATTGTATCTGGGGACAATGAAGAAGAAATAATAGCTCAAGGATAAATTATTTGTCTGATTTCATATGAAAGAACTTGGATAACTTAATCACTTTCTTGGTTTGGAGGTTGATCGTATGTCACATCCGGGGAGCACCCCCTAGAAGTAACATGGCGTACTTGACCTATTGAAGGTCTTATATAAGCCCATACTTATCATTCATCGCATTGTCATAGTAAATTTAGCGGAAAATTTAAAATTTTTCATAGCACATCATATGCTAGAAACATCACTTCATGTATATAAAAATATAAGTCATAATACATATTTAGACTCTAAGTCTCTTTGCCATCTTAGACTCAAAAACATTAGAGTACATTAGGAATACGACCCTTAAAACATAATACAAAACTATACAATATTTAATAAACTTTACAGTAAGACATGAGTTGGGAATCCTTAGAACTTAACGACCCCTTTCCTTCAGCTTGGGAATCCTCTATCAAGCTCCTCAATCATAGAAATCCTTTTTAAGCATCCATAACCTACAGTTTGTGTAAAAAGTAGAGAAGAATGGGATTAGTACAAGAATGTACTAAGTATGACAACCATGCAAAAACATGCATTTAAAAGGGTCATTTTCTTGAAATCATACTTCAGGCATTTTTGAGTAAATATTTATAAAACCTTTAGACAATGGAATTTATATCATTTACATACTTCATATAGACATGTTCAAATGCCAAACATCATAGAAAAACACATATAAAATTTAAGTCATTTTTGAGGTCACTTTACAGTGAGCTCTTTTATGTTACAGTGAGCATTCTTTCCTATTATTTATTAACCTCCGAAGTAACCCTCTAGTGATACTTGGTGCAATGCATCACCTTAGGACACAAAGGAAAGCATACATACAACCTACACAAGTCATTACATATCATCATCATATAAGTATAGCACATGATAGACACGTTTTAGTCAAAACCTTAGGAACATCACAATAAGCTACATCAACTTACACATATAATGACTTCACTTCACACACATCGTTATTAGACCTTGTTCATGACCTCGATCTTTGTCTACTAGTGCAATGAAAATATGAAGCCCCATATATTCTTAGTAAACCCTTCATGAGACCACAAACCTTAGCATTCAATTCCTACCTCAACATATTAAGTGAAGACCACTCCATTCATATCAATAATCTTCATCATATAATCATCACGACCCACATATTGCATATAAGAATAAGACCATATCACATAGATTCATACCAGGGACATCTTCATGACAAATAGACAAATACTACCATACCATGCATAGAGATATACTCATAAACATACACATTAGGTCACCTTCCTAGGACTTCCTAAGGAGCTACTTGTGCAATGTCTAAATGAGTTCAATACTTCCACCTATCCTAAGTAACCTCCCTTAATCCCTCCTAGGTAAGATCCTATTCATTTACTTTCATTGTCCATTTTACTTTAGGGTAAATATAGCCTTAACCGACACTAAGATCATAGGTGCTAACCATGGAATTTGGTGTTGTCCTCTCACACCCAAAATAGGGCATATTACTTTCCAAGGTAACACATGAGTATCATACTAGTATATTAGGTGATATCACTTGCTATATCCTATGTGGAAAGCATAGTTTATGAAACTAAGAGATAGGTATTGTCCCTATACATACCGCTTGGAAATTGGGGCCTCTTCTCATGGGAATCCATTGGATGAGTATCCCTCTTTGGTGAGTCAACACCCCTTGTAGGATTATAGGGTGAACCTTCCTCTATGGAAAGTCATCACCTCCCATTGTCAAGTTCACTCGGTGCTAAGCTAAGTTCCCTTTATTGAAAAACCATTATTACATTACTTCATAAAATATAGGCTTAGGAGTGTCATCCCCTCATATTCTTAGCTCATGGGTCATAGATGAGAGTTCATCAACCTATATCTTGTGAAAAATCCTTTCACATGGACTTAACATATGTATTAGCTCTATCTAATTTAGGATACACTTGAGCACACCTTTCAAGGCTCCTCTATTGAATTGATCATCATTCATGTGTGTGTATACATATATGTGAGCAAACCTTTCACATAACGCAGTAAGGTCACACATGTTTATTCAATCATATTCATACACATAGAAACCAAAACTAGAAACCATCCTAACAAGGCACACATGTGCAATGCATAGGCAAAGTCCTATACCCTTGACCATACTAGTACATCTATCAAGTCATTCTAGTTAAGGAAAGACACATTTCATACTTTCATAGACATCATCTTAACATGCATAGTAGTAGACACTAGTGAATATGAGAACTACCTTTCATTTAGACACCATGACCTAGACTACTTGTAAGCATGCATAATGTGTGAGTATGTGTACATTGGTCAACATGATCACATAATGGATATAATTAACATCTTGAGGCATCCACCCTCTTGAGATAATAATGCACAACAAAGCATATACCACACAATACCATTTAGCATAGGAGACAAGTCAACTTCATATTACACTTAAGACTCCTAACTTTTACTATTCATACATTCACATAGGGGTACATAAGTAAGTAATTACTAACCATTTTAACTCATCTATGGCAGAACCTATACTTTATCCTAACATAGATATACACATGCTTATACAATAGTCATACAACCTAAATCACAACTACAATAGGAAAATAGGCATAAGCTTCACATAGTGTGATCATCATAACTACATATTCATATATTCATCAATTTTCCTTCAAGGACATAATAAACACGTATATAATTACAATAAAGCAAACACCGCCACCATAAGTTGACCATACCACACAATGCCATACAAGGATTCATCAACTACATTAATATAGAAAAGTAGAGGGATGAGCCATTCTTACCAATTCATCCATGTTTGATCATCATTGATCAATACACCTTTCTCATCATTATACATTATAGAGATGTAGCTATATGTACTTAAATCATAAACGAAACCATGTACAAGTTGTCACAAGATGCACTATATCACATATATGGTATAAAGTAGAGAGTTATAGATCATCAAGTAACTTCCCTATTTTTGCTCATCAATCATCATGTATAAATAATATACATATAGGACAGTATCTACATAGATATAAATAAAATCTAAATTATGCTTCATCTACCGTAGAATTAAAATCACATAATGTTCATTACAACATTCATATTGAAGGCTAGAAGAACCTAGATCAATTTATGCCAGGATACCTTTTCTTTGATCATCAAGAATTCATTCCCATAATTCATTAATAATATCATCAATATAAGGCAGTAGTTAAGGACATAATAACCTAAATGAAATCCTACTACAATTGCCATAACCTCTAGATCATAGTGAACATGCTACTTTAGAAATCAATGGAATATAGAAGAATCATAGGCTAAACTACCTTGATCCACATGAATCACTTATTTACAATTCATCAATAACATCTATGTAAGACAGTAGATACAACCATCCCTACACAAACGAATTCCACATTCATGCTTAATAGAGGCAAGGTTACAGTCAATCATGGAAATCTAAGCTAAACATATTCAATTCTTCATACATTTATCTACATGGATCTTTCATCATCAATTCACGTAAATAAAAATAGATATAGACAACTCAACGTTAGAGAACCGCAATTCAACCATTAAGAAGCCATGATCACAATGCCCATGCAAGAGCTAAATCGATTTAAGAAAGAAACATGGGTTCATCATGCAATTGGATTAAAATCACGTTAAAACCAATACATTAACATTAATTGGTCATGATTTAACCATTAAAAACATTTTTAGAAAGAACTCATAGATAGATTGAAGAAGAAGAACTTTGATCATGAAACTTTCTTTGAAAACATTGATAAGAACTCTCCAAGTGAAAGTTTACTTAGTCATGAAGGATCACCATAACTTTGTCCAGTTGAAAACATCTAAAAATTGGTGAATAACCCATGAGAATCCAATCTACAAGCTGTTCTTGATCTTCAACAACAATGTAGGTTTCTAGAGAGAATTGGTTTTTGGAGGGAAGGTAAGGGGATATGGAATGGGTTATTAACGTTTTAAATTACTTATATACACCCAAAAATAGGTAAATAAGGCAATTATACTCAGGTTAGTATGTGGGGTAAAGTTCTCATTCACCCCTTAATAAAACAGTGCGCAATTCAGCAGTTGCAAGCCACAATCGACTCGGCATTGGTGGTCCATCAACGGGCCGTTCTGTGCCCTCCGTCGATTGGGTATGAGGATGTAAAGTGGCCAAGCCTTCCCCATGATAAGTTACCATCGACGCCTCCCCATCAACGGGGTGTCAGTCAACCCACGGAGCGTGCATTGGTCTCGTCAATTGACACTGCCAAGGCAGTGTCTGGGCAGCCTTGGGTCCTTGTTATGTGCCCTTTTGCGGGGCCCTATAGAAGTCGTACCCGGACGTTTCCATCGTAAATACAAACCTTTAAAATTAATACACCTCCCACATCCGTTTCACCCAAAACAAATACATGTAACACGTCCAAATAGGTTAGGCCCCATCAAGACACACTTGAGCATCTTAAGGGCTACCTTTTGAACGTCTTTGACGTTCTTAAATGTTTGACCTCCAAACTTCACGAAACTCCATATACTTACTATAGACATCATTATAACTCATTTTAAGACTTCACCAGAACATGAAATATAATATATAAGCACACATAGACATATTAGACACATAGGTGACTAGTCATCGAACGTCTTTGTCGTCCCTTGACGTTTGACTTCCAAATCACCTAAAACTTTCTGCCTCAATAGATTATTATAAGAAATTTTAAGACCTTATAACCTTAAGATTATCATGTTAGGCTTAGACACCCTAACTCATTTTGGGGGTCTTACATCGTACTCAAGGACGAATTTTTCTTCATCAGCGAAAGTATTCCATAGACTTATTGAAGAAATTTGGAATGTTGGAATGCAAGCCAATTGAAACTCCAATTGAAGCAAATGTCAAAATGTGTGGACACGAAGGAAAAGATTTAGAAGATGTGACAAAGTATCGCCAGTTGGTAGGTAGTCTTATATATTTAACTCATGCTCAATCCGATATTTCTTTTGGAGTTGGTGTAATGAGTCGTTACATGTACAATCCAAAGAAGCACCATATAGAGGTTGATCTACGAATGCTAACATATGTGAAAAGTACAATTGGTTATGGTCTTCTGTATAGAAGAAGTGAATAATGCAAGTTGGTTGGTTACTGCGACTCCGACTATGCAGGAGATCATGATACTCGTCATTCAACTACTGGATTCGTGTTTAAGCTTGGAAATGGAGCAGTTTCTTGGTGCAGAAAAAGGCAGCCAGTGGTGTCGCTATCAACAACAGAAGCTGAGTATCGACAACAGCAGGTGCAACTCAAGAAAGTACATAACTTATGCTGCTGATGAAGGATTTAAAGCAACCAGTTTGTGCAGTTTCCTTGTTCTGTGACAATCAGTCAGCAATTAGTTTAGCCAAAAAATCCTTCTTTCATGCAAGGACTAAGCATGTGGAAATACATTATCACTTCATTAGAGAAAAAGTATTACAAGGAGAGATCAACTTGGATCATATTCAAACAGATCAACAAATAACATACTTGTTCACAAAAGGCTTATGCGCCATTAAGCTTGAAAGTTTTCGTTAGGAGCTAAGTTTTGCTAAGACTAGAGGTAATGTCAAGAGGAGGTGTTAAAGTCGTGCAACATCAACATATTTGATTTAGTTTGACTAAGTCTTGCAGTAGCTATTTTCTAGCTGTTAGTTGACACTTTGTTATTTAATTAGTTACTGATATTTTTCTAGTTGTAGTTAGTGCAAATTTATTTTTCTAGAGTTTAGGGCAAGTAGTTTAGTGGGATTATGATTCCACAAATTCTATAAGCCTGTACTAAGTCACTGAATGTATTAAATAAAATAACCTACAACTCTTCCGCAAAATAGTTTCACTGTTTTCTCTTCTCTTTCTTTTTCCCTGTTATTTGTCGTTTGATTATTGAGCTTCCTTGTCACGTCCCGCTAATTCTCAGTAAGATTTTGCATCCGGATATAGGCAAAAAAGTCTTGAGTTTTGGAGAGGTTTATATAAAACTCTAGAAGCCCCTAGATCTTTCAGGAAGGCTTTGGAGAGTTCTAGAAGAAAGACTAGATATTTTTTAGGAAAGCCTTAGAATTTCCTGGAAAGTTTAGAGATTTCTAGAGAAAGGACCAAAGTGTAAATAAGTAGGAAATTGTAAAGTAATTATAAATTACACTTTAGCCCCTAGGCGTTAGTATAAATAGAGGTGTCACTCATTTCCAAATCATCCAACAACTTGTAAGCAATCTTCCAAAATTCTCTAAGTCTTTACTTTCATTCTCTTAGCGAAGTTAGCATAAAGAGCTTACTTGAGCTTACAAGATCATGAAAGATTTGTGAGTAAGTTGTCAAGTGCCACGGAGCTTTTGTAAGACTCTAAGTCCGTGACATTCCTGTTGCGTTTAGTTCTTCAGAAAGCTCCTAGGTGTTATGACTTGTAACAAGCTCAGTTTTCGACTGTTAAATTATATTATAAATTGATTATGCAGTAGTTATTCTTGTTCAATTTACTCTTGGTAGTTATTATCTACTCCTTTGTTTAGTAAATGAATAACTCTCGGATGAGCTCTGTTGGGTTAATATTTTACTCTTCCTATTCTTTTCACTGTAGGTTGAAAGAAGTAAAAAAGTACCATCATACCGGTCTGAACTTTGTCTTCTTGTCAAGATTTGATATTTCAAGCCTCCGGCTCCTGTCGATAATATTGAAATGTTTGTTAAATAGTTTCCTAGGACCTGATATGCATATCAAGCCAAAAGTTGGAGCAGCTAGAGATATCATCTATTCACTTCTTTTGAAGTCAGGATTAAGATTGCATGAATATATCATTTATAATGAGCTTATATGATGTATGATTCTCTTCCTCCCCATCTCCTGCCCAGTTTCCATGAAAAGATTATAGAGGAAAATATTAGAACTAGACACAAATAAATGGATAAAACTGTTGGAGTTGAATGCCAAACTTTAGTAGCTTCTTTTATTGTTACTGGAAATTAGTTGCTACTGCAATGCTAGATGACATATACTTGGCAGGATTTTTTTCTCCCTTCCAAACGAAAATGTATTATGATTTTGTGGAGAATATGTTATAAATAAACAAAATGGTGCATATGTCAATGTGCATTGTGCAACCCTTATGAAGTACTTCAAATGCATATGAGGACAATCAACAGTTAAATCATAAAAGATGGTGTAAATGTTCTCTTCTCGTCGTTCAACAATATTTATTAATTAAAGAGTCTTTTATTTTTTATTAGGGAGTAAAAAAAGTGACTTGGAACAATAATTCATTCCAAGTGACGACATCAAATATAATAAAATAGTCCATTTTCAGTACCGTTAGTTAAATTGGAAAAATTTATTCCAAAAAGGGGTGTGACAATGTCAATTAGAAAATTTTACCATATATTTAGAACTTTAGAATAATATATTATGATATATTCATCTTTAAACTAACGAACATAGTAAATGTTTTCAAGGTGAGATTAAATCAATAGTTGTTAATAGTATGACCGTTTAACCTGTTCATGTTGAATATAAAAATTTTGATATGAAGAGCTTATCACTACATGGATTCACAACTTGAGATCACAGTCAACATTATTATCATGAGAGATTGCATCAATAAAGATGGTAATTGGAATCAGTGGGCATGCACATCCAAAAGAGAGGTCTTTTGGATCGAACAACCCAAAGATTAGAAGGGACAACTTGTGTACTGTTATGCATGAAACTAAAGGGTTTTAGCACTAGAATTGGTGGGGTGAGCCAGGCCAAGACAATTGTGCGGCACCAAGGTGACTCTGGAAGGTCCCGATAGCAAGCTAATGTAAGAACAGATACTACACTTGATCGAGCCAAAAGGCTGAGAAAGGTCACAAACCTTCGGAAAAGTCATAATCTTTAGGAAAGATCACAACCTTTCAGAAAAGCCACAACTTTTCATAAAATTTGCAACTTTTCATAAAAGTTGCAACTCTTCATAAAAGTCGCAACTCTTCATTTTCCATTCACATCTTTTAAAACCCAACACATAAAAGGGAAAAAATTGTGTGATATTATAAAACAAAAGGTTTTAAAAACTAGAATTGGTGGTGTGAGCCAGGCCAAGGAAGTAATAATGCAACACCAAGGCGAATCTTGAAGGTCCCAATAGCAAGCTACCATGGTGGACCTTCCACCTAAAAAATTAGAGTTAATATCATGTGAGTCAATGACTCACATATCAGATATTAAACTGAAAAAGAAAAAATACTACACTTGATCTTAGCCAAAAGGCCGAGAAAGGTATGAATTTCCATGTGTTATGCCGTGCTATTTTATATGTTACTTGTTCTATAGTAATCATCTTTATCTGGTTTTATATATAAAATTAATTAAATCCTATTATAATTGTTTATAATATAGTATTGGTCAAAGATAAATGAATGAAACAATATTCGTTTTGTTGGCTGCAAAATAGTTTCAACAATGTTGCTGAAATTAAGAGTAGATTACTTGTTATGTATTACTTGCTTAAACCTAACATTCTGATATGATGGAACAAAGGTTAGCTTTAAGAGGTGATGCGGTTTGTAACAGAATCAAGAATGTCACATAAGGTACGCAATTTATGCATGTGATCTAAAAGCTACTTTTTGACCCTCTTTAAACTTGAGGCTTTAGCAGATTGACCTTTTCCTTATATCAAAGGGATTTGCATTGCATTTTCTGAGTGCTAACATGAGTCGTATTGCTTATGTTGTAGCTGCATTACTGACCGAGGAGATTTTTAGTATCAAGATGCTCTTTACAAAGAAGTTATTTTTCCAACCCGACCCCATGAGGATCAATATTCAATAGTTATGTCACTTGCCCTCCAACATGACTCGAACCGTCAACCTACAGGTTGATGTGAAGATGCTCAACCACTTGAGCAAGATGTTCAAAAGTTTGCCTTGATGTGCTCCAGTGTGTTCTAGTGATACTTTGCATGTTTTATGTGGTGTTTGTAGTTCAAGTCGATGGGTGAGATTCCTAACATCTAGAAGAGCGTCTTTATGGTTTAAATGTACGGGCACGACTCCCCAAGTACCACCCTAAGGGTCCTTGAGTATGACCCAACTTTTGGCTTGAAACTGCCGAAAACAATCTCAAACCAGGATTGCCAGTTGATGCCTCGTTGTCCAATGTACGCCCCGTCGATGGGGCCGTTGCTCCACACTTAGGTGTAGGAGGTGAGCCCCAAAAAATACTGCTCTCTGTCATAAACGATGGACTTGTAGAATGGAGCCGTCATTCCATCGACGGTGCGTCGCTAACAGTCGTCGTTTCACACCTGCAATTTTCTGTAGGTGTGTCGGCCAAGCTTTGGGTATTATGGGAAATTCACCTAGCATACAAATAATATATTGCGTGATTTTATGGTTTTTCTTGTACTTTATGTTACTTTGTATGCCTAGAACCTATATTAGAGTTCATAATTCTAAAACAAAATCGAAGACCCCAAATAGATATCTTTAGACTCCATTGAAGCTTGAAACAAGGTTGAGGATAGGAGATTGATTTCTCCATTGATTCTTCATCATTTTCGTAGATTATTTTCATTGAGGTATGGTGTTTCATTCTTGAATCCTCTTTCTTCAAGGAGCCAAAATTCAAAGGCTTTTCTAAGACTTTCTCAAAGCATGAAATCTTCTATTTTGACTTCTAGCCATGGGTTCTTGCATAAATTATTTGAATAAATTATTTATGATATAATTGATGTTAATTGAATAATTTTACATCAAAACTATAAACCCATGCAATTCATGAAATCCTAATTTTACCTTTAACATGGGTGATTTGATCATGACTTTACTGTACATAATTCTTGTGTAGATTAATTGGGATATTGAATGATGTATAGATCACGATAGATAGGCTGCCCTAATTTGATGATTAATATTGTATCTTTTTGGATCATTGTATAGTTTAATTATTGGTTTAGAATGGTGTATATGGCTATTGGTAAGAGCCTTTATGAAGTGAATTTATTGAGAAGGCTAAGGATTGGTGGTGTTGATGATGGAAAGGTGGTGATATGACCTAATATCTCTATATTGTGTAGTATAGGTATTGAATTTTTTTGATTGGTATGGTCCACTTATGGTGGCGGTGCTTATGTGTTATAATTGCATATAACATGGCCTTGTCACCATTATTATGGGAATTGTGATGTTATCATGCCATAGCTTATATATATTATCAAGGTGAAGTATGATTATGTGTATATATGAGGTTAAAGTATGATTTCTTCTAATTAGTTATATGTGATCATGATAGACTATGATGATGCCTCTAGTTGTGTTGCTAGTGTGTCTTACTACGTAGAATTGGTTGTTCCTACATGATACTTGAATATTATTGTATAGGTGATATGAAGATAATGTGTGTCTCTTGATTAATAGACTATGTACCTCGACTTGATTCATGCAAGTATGTGAACATAAACATCTTAACTTAGTAGGCTTAAGCACCGTTGTCTTATATGTGTATGAATGAATGTTTAATGAAAGTCTAGGATCGGTAGACTTAAGATGGTACCCTTCTAAGTATGACTAGTAAATGACCTTGAACATGTAAAAAAGGTCAATAACTTGTAACTTTCAAACTAAAAGTCTTAATAATATCCTTTTTGTGTGAATGATGGACTTAGGGATAGGTTGGCTGGAACAACATGAAACCATTTTTATTGACCATTGAGTGGCATCCCTAGTGGACCCATTTTTGGTAAGGTGTATTATCATTTGGTAGTGACTAGAATATGGTACTTTTTCATATTCCCTTAAGTGATTGATCTTACTCTATGAGAACATGGCTAGCACTGAGTGAATATGCTTGTGGTAGTGACTCTACATAAGTTGAGACTAGATTACAAAGAAACCCTTGATATTCCTTAACCACGTGCCTCCATGGGATGTGTCCCAGTTCTACCGTTGGCATGTAGAACACCCTCCATCGAAGTAGGGTAGACTCCGGGTTCCATACCTAGCTAGTATGGTCTCGGTTGGTTAATGCCTAATCTCATCATGTGGGATGCATTCTAGTGTTGGAGAAGTTCTACAATGTGTAGGTAGTAGAATGGGTTGCTATCTATACATGGCATGAGTAGGGTTTGAAGATGCTAGGATGAGGTTCCCTAGGTCTTCTACAAGACCATTATGTAAAGTCCTTAATTGAGGAATTTCTGTAATATGTCTAAATGAACCTTGTTGACTTAATCTAATGTATGTGAATAAAATGTACTTATCTAGAGTATCTTTGAGGATTGCTTAGGTAGTTTTGAAGAAGGTGTATGGGTGGTCTCTTCATGTCTTACTTAGGTGAGTCTTAGAGTAACTTCAGGTGGGGACTTAATTAATGAAAAGGAAATAATCTTACTTTAGGTAGTCTTAAGGATTGCTTAGGTGTACTTGAAGCGGATGTATGTGCGTTCTTTTCTTGTCTTACTTAAGTAAGTCTTAGGATAACATTTGGTAGGAGGTTTATATGCTTACATGGTTTGAAGTGATGTTAATACTATATAGTGGATGACTTGAAATATGTGTTATATGTGTAGATTGATGTGACTATGGTTATTATACTTGTTTCTATGAGGTTTTCTTCAAAAGGGCATACATGATACGCTCAAACTTACTTCTCAAATAAGAAGTAAAGCGGTCGTGTCAAGTAGATAACCCAACTATTGAGGTTGGGATCGTTCCCACGAGGAAAATAGTCTAGACTTAACTTCAACCTGTTATTACTATTGTTTGGTCAATGACTTCCTTGGAAAGTAAAAACATTAAAAGGGGGGTTTCTATTTCTAAATGAGTGAAAAAAAATAACGAACTTGAAAGAGACACTTAACAGCTTTGAATGTTGGAGTTTAATCAATTAATCAAAGTAACTAGGGTTTATGTGTTCCCCACAGGTTCATAACTTGATAATTCTAACTATAACAATTCTTTCCTAGTATCTTGCATGCAAAGTGATAAGTTATGTATTTCTAAATCCTTGGTCCGGCATCTAGAAAATCTCACTCCGCACCTTGGTCCGGCTACGTGTGTTGCT
>NC_028637.1:46255079-46265285 GCF_001406875.1 Solanum pennellii
CCTAATTAAACAAGGACTCTATTTGCTGGAAATCTGCCAAAACGCGGCTGGGTCGACGGACCTCACGACAGATCGTCGTGGTCACTACGGACCGTCATGGACTCCGTCGTCCCATACTTGTGCAATTTCTTCTGCTTCTCTTCTTCATTACCCTCGACGGCAAGTATGACGGACCGTCATAGGCACAACGGTCCGTCGAGGGTCTACATTTCAAAACACTTCCAACTCTTGGAATCTGGGTACTGGGATTACTTCTCTGAACTTCATTGATGCCTCGTTGTCCAATGTACGCCCCGTCGATGGGGCCGTTGCTCCACACTTAGGTGTAGGAGGTGAGCCCCAAAAAATGCTGGTCTCTGTCATAAACGATGGACTTGTAGAATGGAGCCGTCATTCCATCGACGGTGCGTCGCTAGCAGTCGTCGTTTGACACCTGTAATTTTCTGTAGGTGTGTCGGCCAAGCTTTGGGTATTATGGGAAATTCACCTAGCATACAAATAATATATTGCATGATTTTATGGTTTTTCTTGTACTTTATGTTACTTTGTATGCCTAGAACATATATTAGAGTTCATAATTCAAAAACAAAATCGAAGACCCCAAATAGAAATCTTTAGACTCCATTGAAGCTTGAAACAAGGTTGAGGATAGGATATTGATTTCTCCATTGATTCTTCATCATTTTCGTAGATTATTTTCATTGAGGTATGGTTTTTCATCCTTGAATCCTCTTTCTTCAAGGAGCCAAAATTCAAAGGCTTTTCTAAGACTTTCTCAAAGCATGAAATCTTCTATTTTGACTTCTAGCCATGGGTTCTTGCATAAATTATTTGAATAAATGATTTATGATATAATTGATGTTAATTGAATAATTTTACATCAAAACTATAAACCCATGCAATTCATGAAATCCTAATTTTACCTTTAACATGGGTGATTTGATCATGACTTTACAGTACATAATTCTTGTGTAGATTAATTGGGATATTGAATGATGTATAGATCACGATAGAATTGTATATAGGCTGCCCTAATTTGATGATTAATATTGTATCTTGTTGGATCATTGTATAGTTTAATTATTGGTTTAGAATGGTGTATATGGCTATTGGTAAGAGCCTTTATGGAGTGAATTGATTGAGAAGGCTAAGGATTGGTGGTGTTGATGATGGAAAGGTGGTGATATGACCTAATATCTCTATATTGTGTAGTATAGGTATTGAATTTTTTTGATTGGTATGGTCCACTTATGGTGGCGGTGCTTATGTGTTATAATTGCATATAACATGGCCTTGTCACCATTATTATGGGAATTGTGATGTTATCATGCCATAGCTTATATATATTATCAAGGTGAAGTATGATTATGTGTATATATGAGGTTAAAGTATGATTTCTTCTAATTAGTTATATGTGATCATGATAGACTATGATGATGCCTCTAGTTGTGTTGCTAGTGTGTCTTACTACGTAGAATTGGTTGTTCCTACATGATACTTGAATATTATTGTATAGGTGATATGAAGATAATGTGTGTCTCTTGATTAATAGACTATGTACCTCGACTTGATTCATGCAAGTATGTGAACATAAACATCTTAACTTAGTAGGCTTAAGCACCGTTGTCTTATATGTGTATGAATGAATGTTTAATGAAAGTCTAGGATCGGTAGACTTAAGATGGTACCNATTGAGAAGGCTAAGGATTGGTGGTGTTGATGATGGAAAGGTGGTGATATGACCTAATATCTCTATATTGTGTAGTATAGGTATTGAATTTTTTTGATTGGTATGGTCCACTTATGGTGGCGGTGCTTATGTGTTATAATTGCATATAACATGGCCTTGTCACCATTATTATGGGAATTGTGATGTTATCATGCCATAGCTTATATATATTATCAAGGTGAAGTATGATTATGTGTATATATGAGGTTAAAGTATGATTTCTTCTAATTAGTTATATGTGATCATGATAGACTATGATGATGCCTCTAGTTGTGTTGCTAGTGTGTCTTACTACGTAGAATTGGTTGTTCCTACATGATACTTGAATATTATTGTATAGGTGATATGAAGATAATGTGTGTCTCTTGATTAATAGACTATGTACCTCGACTTGATTCATGCAAGTATGTGAACATAAACATCTTAACTTAGTAGGCTTAAGCACCGTTGTCTTATATGTGTATGAATGAATGTTTAATGAAAGTCTAGGATCGGTAGACTTAAGATGGTACCCTTCTAAGTATGACTAGTAAATGACCTTGAACATGTAAAGAAGGTCAATAACTTGTAACTTTCAAACTAAAAGTCTTAATAATATCCTTTTTGTGTGAATGATGGACTTAGGGATAGGTTGGCTGGAACAACATGAAACCATTTTTATTGACCATTGAGTGGCATCCCTAGTGGACCCATTTTTGGTAAGGTGTATTATCATTTGGTAGTGACTAGAATATGGTACTTTTTCATATTCCCTTAAGTGATTGATCTTACTCTATGAGAACATGGCTAGCACTGAGTGAATATGCTTGTGGTAGTGACTCTACATAAGTTGAGACTAGATTACAAAGAAACCCTTGATATTCCTTAACCACGTGCCTCCATGGGATGTGTCCCAGTTCTACCGTTGGCATGTAGAACACCCTCCATCGAAGTAGGGTAGACTCCGGGTTCCATACCTAGCTAGTATGGTCTCGGTTGGTTAATGCCTAATCTCATCATGTGGGATGCATTCTAGTGTTGGAGAAGTTCTACAATGTGTAGGTAGTAGAATGGGTTGCTATCTATACATGGCATGAGTAGGGTTTGAAGATGCTAGGATGAGGTTCCCTAGGTCTTCTACAAGACCATTATGTAAAGTCCTTAATTGAGGAATTTCTGTAATATGTCTAAATGAACCTTGTTGACTTAATCTAATGTATGTGAATAAAATGTACTTATCTAGAGTATCTTTGAGGATTGCTTAGGTAGTTTTGAAGAAGGTGTATGGGTGGTCTCTTCATGTCTTACTTAGGTGAGTCTTAGAGTAACTTCAGGTGGGGACTTAATTAATGAAAAGGAAATAATCTTACTTTAGGTAGTCTTAAGGATTGCTTAGGTGTACTTGAAGCGGATGTATGTGCGTTCTTTTCTTGTCTTACTTAAGTAAGTCTTAGGATAACATTTGGTAGGAGGTTTATATGCTTACATGGTTTGAAGTGATGTTAATACTATATAGTGGATGACTTGAAATATGTGTTATATGTGTAGATTGATGTGACTATGGTTATTATACTTGTTTCTATGAGGTTTTCTTCAAAAGGGCATACATGATACGCTCAAACTTACTTCTCAAATAAGAAGTAAAGCGGTCGTGTCAAGTAGATAACCCAACTATTGAGGTTGGGATCGTTCCCACGAGGAAAATAGTCTAGACTTAACTTCAACCTGTTATTACTATTGTTTGGTCAATGACTTCCTTGGAAAGTAAAAACATTAAAAGGGGGGTTTCTATTTCTAAATGAGTGAAAAAAAATAACGAACTTGAAAGAGACACTTAACAGCTTTGAATGTTGGAGTTTAATCAATTAATCAAAGTAACTAGGGTTTATGTGTTCCCCACAGGTTCATAACTTGATAATTCTAACTATAACAATTCTTTCCTAGTATCTTGCATGCAAAGTGATAAGTTATGTATTTCTAAATCCTTGGTCCGGCATCTAGAAAATCTCACTCCGCACCTTGGTCCGGCTACGTGTGTTGCTTTCCTAACCCTTATCTTTACCTCATATTAAGCATCGTATTCGATATTTGACTAAGTTATTACCTCGTACCAATCAATACTAGCCTATTAGATAGTATACACTAAATCTATGTTAATAATTCTTTTCCTATTATCTACCTCCTTGGTCCGGCAAGTAGCATTAAGGCGAGTTCTAACGTTGATCATCCGTTAAAAAGACTTCTAAGCGAAAGAATTATTAATACATGCAAGACACTATTCTAGAATTGTTATTTTAGCTAGGGTTTATCTCATTATTTGCCTATGGTTCCCACAACCCTAGTTATGGAGTTTAGTTACTCATAGCCATAAATACAATACTCAAATATATTAAATAAGAATTCATGTACTTACTTCAATGAGAAAGAATAAAGTCCAAAAGATTGCTTGATTAATCACCAAAAATCACTTGCAAGAATTCTCAAAGTAATCAATAATCTCACGAAAAGTCTAATGATTATCAAGAATCTCACAATACAATGTTTACCAATACGGAGTTTTAACAATCTAAGAGTCTAACTATCAGGTGTCTAACCTCAAAAACGAGGTTTTTCGAACTATTTATAAAAAAACAAAAACCTAATTAAACAAGAATTCTAATTGCTGGAAATCTGCCAAAACGCGGCTGGGTCGACGGACCTCGCGACGGACCGTCGCGGTCACAACGGACCGTCGTGGACTCCGTCGTCCCATACTTGGTGCAATTCTTCTGCTGCTTTCTTCATTCCCCTCGACGGCAGGTATGACGGACCGTCATAGGCACAACGGTCCGTCGAGGGTCTTCGTTCCAAAATACTTCAACTCTCGGAATTTGGGTACTGGGATCACTTCTCTGAACTTCACGACGAACCTGCAGGACGGACCGTCATAGCCATGACGGACCGTCACAAGCTTCGTAATCCCACACTTGGTCAGACTTCCCCATCTTCCTTCAGCAGCTGCACTACGTTGCCACCTACGGACCGTCACAAGCACGACGGACCGTCATAAGCTCCGTAGGTGGTCTCTTCTGCATTTTTTCGCTCAAAATCTCCGCATTCAGCCTTGGACAGATTTCCTGCAAAACAATGAGAAACTTATATCAAAATTAGCACAAAAAGGCTTTCGGACACACTAAACTTAAGGAAAAAGTATTAATTATACCGTGAAACCACGGTATATCAACACCCTCAACTTAAATTCGTTGTTTGTCCTCAAGCGACGCACTATGACTCACTACACAATCCTTGTACAATAGTATCCATGTTTTATCCTTTGCAATCATTTGGCTATCAATCCCGATTAATCTCATCAAATCTATGCATGCTATCACTATTAGGCTTGAATTTTTGTGGGATCAGAACATGACACAGACTCACCATGCATTAACACCTATCCTCTTCAATTTCTCACCGAGGTGCTAACAATTCCGGTATTGCAACTAATGTCCTCACTTTAGAACAAAATCCTCATTTTTCACACAATGATTTCAGTTTGAGTATAAGGATTACATTTCAACACTCGCTCTCAGAACAAAGTCACACTCATTCATACCTATTGCCATAAGCTTGCCCTTATTTTCACTGCCTTAAGTTCGCTATACAACCCTTAGGATCACGATAGGACTTTTTTAGCTTGTAACATAGGCTCAGGGTCAGGTAGGGTACATTTTTAGGTATACGTTAGTGACTTTTTGCCCTCCTTGACATATCGGCTAAACCTTCCCCCTTTCTATCATTTTATCTCGCCCAGTTTCTCATATTCTTTCCCTTTGCTCAATTTTCTCTTCTTTCTTCATTTGTGTAAGTGATTTTTCTTTTTCTTTACTTTTCTTTCAACTAATTTTGAGTCACCTTACTTTTGTTCTTTCTCTCTCTTTTGTTCTTTCAACCCCACTTTCCAGAGCATTCCTCGTAATAGCCACCCTCAACTCATGGCTTTGCCATGAGTCAAGGTACACAATACCCAAGGTTGGGTCAGGGCCAAAACGAAGGTTGTTTACTGTATTAGCCACCCTCAACTTATGCTTTTGGCATAAGCTGAGGTGCACATGTCCAAGGAGGGACCAGGGCCAACACATTGTTCCCCGAAAAGATTAGTTAGGGTGAAAAAGAAAGGTCTAATTTAAGCTCAGATTATTTGGATCAAAGAAGGATAAATTTCATTCGGTTTCTTTTATTTGGGTTGGAAATGGGCTTTCTTGAATAAGGGCCTATGATCCTTTCCTAATTGTTTGTTACAGCTTACTTTTAGCAGGACTAACCAGGCAAGTTCTAGCTCAGTACCAATAGTGGACTATTCAAATTTCCTCACTCTCACTTGACATGTCATCACTATACCAGATTATTAGACACCTAGTTCGAATTAAAGACTTAGGGTAATGCAATGGTGTAACTCTATTTCACGCTTAGAGCCACACAATTGTCAGTTACTATGCCTAGTCATGCGTTATTTTCAGTTTATCAGGATATCATTTTAGCCATCATGCTCTAGAATTAAACTATGTACAAAAGATATAAACATGCCGGTTCAACAAAAAAAATAATCAGTCTTTTGGGGAAAAAGAACTCAGGCAAGAAAACCCCAAAAGAGGATAGTGAGTTGGGCTACTCAGACTTCACCCTAACACTCACTTTCCATTTACCCCACCCCCAACAAAAAAGCATGCAATTGTCCCCAATGCATAAAAAAATCTAAAGATTAGAGGGGTAGGTGAAGCAAACCTGTGGCGCATAGCGCCGTCGATCAACAAGCTGGTGGGTCCGGTTTCCCAGAACCCACATCCTCTGCAATCTGGACACCCTCAGTGGTGTCCTCAGCAATCTGGACACCCTCAGTGATGTCCTCAGCAGCCACCGCACCATCAGTAGGGCCTCCTGCTGTCTCTATAGTGCGGGAGCTAGACGCCCCAGCCGCTATCTGTGATGCTCTGATTTGGTGTGCCTCCGCCTCAGCAAGTGAGGCTCTCCTCGCGGCCTCCATCTCCCGTCGCTCCTTCTTCCTTGCTCGCGCCTCATCTTCTGATCGACCCCTACGCCTCTTGGCACTCTCTCGAGGGGAAGGTGGGTGAATGTCTGAGGTGGCAAACAGGGCCGCCAATACAGTGTCCTCAACAGGCTCGACAGGCTCCGGCACTCTCGTCTCTAGGATCGTGTCAATGTCTGCCCGAAGACTGTCGACTGCAGCCTGAAGAGTCGACACATCTACCGGAGGTGCTGGGCGGGCTAACACTCTCAACTCAAATGCATCTAGGCGCTGGTGAACCTCAGCAATCTTCCGCTGCATCTTCCTCTCCATACGCGCTTCAGACTCAGTAATAGACTTCTGCATCCACGGCTGGATATGATGCAGAAGAGTGGCCATTTGTGCCTCTAGTTTCTGGACCCTAGCAAGCGGGACCAGTAACGGTAGAGGGGCTGTGCGAGAGGGGCTCGCGGCTGTGCTACTACCCGGGATAGACTCGACCGGGGTAGTGTCAGTGGACGCCTGTGTAGCTGTGCGGGCCTGGGCTACCGTGTCTACCAGATCATCCGCAAGTGGTGGCAGCTCTAGACGGGGCCCTCTACGTGGGGCCAACTCATTGGCCTCGTCTCTGATGAGGCCGACGTCAACGGTACCCTGTGGGGTCCTCAACTGATCTATGTGCCATATGGGCACACCTGCAGACCTGCAAAGGGCAAAGATCATGCACGGAAAGGGGTAGGTGGTAGTGACCTTGAATGCCCTCTCGTGCATGACTGCCTGGAGAAGCCATGCGAAGTCGACCTCGAATCCGGCTATCATCGCCGCTATCAACACTGCGCGATCCCAAGTGACGATGTTGTCAGCAGCTGTGGGGGAAAGGCAGTGACGGACGAGCAGCCACAAGAACTTCGCGACGAACGTGAGGTTGGCCTTCTTGATGGCCCCCTTCGGCTCAGTGACCCAATCTGCACCCTCTCCGTCGACTGATAGGTGCAGGGCCATCCACCTCTTGGTGGTCTCCCTCAGTGCTGGCTCTCGCAGGAACTGTCCATCCTTCACTATCTGCCAGCGATAGTCAAACTCGGCAGTGATGGGGGTCCGAGTAGCATCTGCACTCTCGCCGTATAGGAACCGGCGGATGGCTGGCAGGGAAATGTCAACCTGCACGCCCCGGACTCGAACCTGCTCCAATGGGGCCTGTTTAGCAGGAGCAGCCCGCCTGTCGATCTGCGATCGGAGAGTCGCTACGTAGGACGCGTAGAACTCTCGGACCATCTCCTCGCTGTATCGTCCCAACGGACGTGCTGTCCACTCTAAGCGATGCCTGGTGAAGAGGTTATGGATCTCCGGCATCGTGGGAAGACTCCCTGTAAGTACCCGCCGCTCCAGGGTGAGTGTTCGAGTCATTACTCCTTTATCGGTCAAGAACTTCGCGTCGGAGTAAACTTTAAACTGGCCGTCGACACACCACCGGTTTGGCTGGTCAGCGGCTGGGGTGGGGACCTGAACTGGTGCGCCGGATGTAGAGTCTGAACTGTCAGCCTCATCAGACGAGGCCGACGCTGCAGCAGTGGCGGGTGCGGGAACCTCTGCAGAGCCAGAAGCTTCCTCGGACCATGATACTCCTAAGGAGCCAGACGCTCCTTCCTCATTTGTGGCTGACCCAGAGGGTGTGCCGGTCAGTGTGCGCTCCTCATCAGACTGGGAGGCAGTGACTACGCCGGATGCCACCTTTTTGGGTGTGGCTCTGGGAGCACGCGCAGCACGGGAAGGGGCGGAAGTGCCTGGGGGCACGTACTCAGGGTCACGCTCATCATCAGAGCCGATGACCATGCGGGCAGACGGGGCGACAGACTTCGATCGCCCGCGTGCGTAGGTGCGGTCTTGCTTGGGTGCCATAGTAGATAGTACCTGTAAAGGATCAATATTAGTATGAGTAGTGGCAAACAAGACAGGCAAAACCATACGAAATAAAACATTGAAAATAGTGTGTCATTGCTATTGAAACTGTATCACACGACGGGCCTGGTGACGGCTCGTCGTGGCTATGACGGACCGTCATGAGGTCCGTCGTGTTTTACTTAGTCTATGTATATATAAAGAACCCTGAAGGAGAGTCTCTGACTAGCATGACGGTATATGCAGGACGGACCGTCACAGGTACGACGGTCCGTCGTAGGACACTTAAAAAATTATGGAGACCCTTAGCAGAGGGGTCTCTGACTATCATGACGGTCGTGCAGGACGGACCGTCGTGGATATGACGGTCCGTCACATGTGTCCGTTGAAGGACACTTAGAAAAAGTGAGAGACCCTTAGAAACAGGGTCTCTGACAACCGGAACGGTTGTGCAGGACAGACCGTCGTGAAGACGACGGTCCGTCACATGTGTCCGTTGGGACAGGGTGCTAGGGCTTTTGGAACGGACCCTACGACGGTCCGTCGTGGGTACGACGGTCCGTCATCGGGGTCTCGTTCTGAATAACAGTGACAGAACTGGGGGTACCCCATGCATCCCCGATGAACCCACATGGTCTTGTAGTGTTTTGGACCTACATTTGTCTATCCCAACTACCTAGGAAACTAGCAATGCAAAAGCACCTATGTCTAGGGTTGTCAACATGGCAAATTCAAACATTTTGAACCTAGGTTTAGACATAATCATATAAAGGAAACAACATACGACGAAGAACTAAGCTAATACTAACTAATAAACAAAAATGCAAGATAAATGAGTAGAAATTCGAGACACATACCTTAGAAATGGAGAAAACAACTGGACAAGTACTCGGTGGCTAGGCAAACACCCACAGTAGCAACTCCGACTAGTAGATTAACACTTTTAGGGCTTTGGAGAATTTTGGGGGAACAATGATCGAGGGGGAGAATATGGAAGTTGAAAAGAGAGGGAAGTGGGAGGAATAATGAATGAATGGGGTGAAATGAAGGGTTGGGGGGTTTAAACGGTCTAATTTTGAAAAAGACTCCAGCCGGGTCGGGTCGGGTACGACTCATTAATCACGCGACGATTCCCCGACGACGGTCCGTCGCAGTTGTGACGACCCGTCGTTGGTTCCGTCGTGTGTGCCCTAGTGTGAAAATAACAGAAAGACGTACATGGTACGACGGAGGCATACGACGGTCCGTCGCAGGCGAAACGGTCCGTCGATGTATCCGTCAGTGACTGCTGCAGAGTAGTTTTCTGCAGAATTTCCTGGTGATGTGCCTGCAAATTTAAAAACCCATTAGTAGAAACATGCTACCATTACTAAAAAGACTATAAGTATTGGGTTGCCTCCCAACAAGCGCCTGATTTAACGTCGCGGCACGACTGAGGACACTTGATTACTCAGCCTTCATCAAGATGGTATGCCTCTATCACTTCATTCGCCACTGCTTTATGCCCAAAATAGTGTTTTATTCTATCTCTATTCCTCTTAAACCGCACTCCCTCCTTGGCTTTTAACTCAACTGCTCCATGAGGGAATACTTGGGT
>NC_028637.1:46269022-46398618 GCF_001406875.1 Solanum pennellii
TTATCTCATTATTTGCCTATGGTTCCCACAACCCTAGTTATGGAGTTTAGTTACTCATGGCCATAATCACAATATTCAAATATATTAAATAAGAGTTCATGTACTTACTTCAATGAGAAAGAGTAAAATCCAAAAGTTTGCTTAATTAATCACTAAAAATCACTTGCAAGAATTCTCAAAGTAATCAATAATCTCACAAAAAGTCTAATGATTATCAAGAATCTTCCAATACAATGTTTACCAATACGAAGTTTAACAATCTAAGAGTCTAACCTAACAGAGTCTAACCTCAAAAACGAGGTTTTTCAAACTATTTATAAAAAAAATAAAACCTAATTAAACAAGGACTCTATTTGCTAGAAATCTGCCAAAACGCGGCTGGGTCGACGGACCTCACGATGGATCGTCGTGGTCACGAAGGACCGTCATGGACTCCGTCGTCCCATATTTGTGCAATTTCTTCTGCTTCTCTTCTTCATTACCCTCGACGGCAAGTATGACGGACCGTCATAGGCACAACGGTCCGTCGAGTGTCTACGTTTCAAAACACTTCAACTCTTGGAATCTGGGTACTGGGATTACTTCTCTGAACTTCATGACGAACCTGCAGGACGGACCGTCATAGACACGTCGGACCGTCACAAGCTTCGTAACCCCACACTTGGTTAGACTTCCCCATCTTCCTTCAGCAGCTTCACTACACTGCCACCTACGGACCATCACAAGCTTGACGGACCGTCATAAGATCCGTAGGTGGTCTCTTCTGCATTTCTTCGCTCAAAATCTCCGCATTCAGCTTTGGACATATTTCCTACAAAACAAAGAGAAACTTATATAAAAATTAGCACAAAAAGACTTTCGGACACACTAAACTTAAGGAAAAAGTATTAATTATACCGTGAAACCACGGTATATCAATACAAAAGCATGCTATGAATAAATGTTTGTTTTAGCATGGTTTTATTGCATGTCATCATACTTAGTGAATTAAATGTACTAATTCCATATATTATATTATCTCTAAAGGCGTAGGTGACAAGTTAGAAGTTTATTGAAGTGAAGCTTAAAATTATCATCCTTTCAAGAAGGTCTTGATATGTCCTCACATGATTCGAGGACATAGCTATGTTTAGCTATTTTTTCAAAAAATATTGTATTAGACTTTGATATTTTATATTTTGTTGATGTATGGGCTATGACCCATTATATTTGTGTGTCTAAGATGACTACAAGGAGATTTAGCATTTCCTATGTTTTCTATGAAAGGGATTTTGAACTATTCTTTTATTGTTGTGAAACTTTTTAATTCCGCACTACTTTTCATACATATATGTGATTAATGATGTCTAAGGGCTTGTGCAAGACCTCTGAGAAGTCGAATAGACCATGTCCCTACTTGAGGATGCCATTTCTTCTAGGGTATACTCTCGGATCATGACAACTGTTATGAAACAAAATGTTTTTCAAACTAGAATTGGTGGGGTGAGCTAGGCCAAGGCAATAGTGCAACACCAAGGCGACTCTTGAAGGTCCCTATAGCAAGATAGTGTATTAGACTTTCCCCCTCCAAAAATAGAGTTAATAGCGTGTGAGTCAATGACTCACATATCAGAAATTAAACTGATAAGAACAAATACTAAACTTGATCTTAGCCAAAAGGCCGAGAAAGGTATGATTTTTCATGTGTTATACCGCGCTAATTTATATGTTACTCGTAGAATAAAATCTCTCTTTCAGTCAGTATGGGACTATAAGAGCTTCCATATATAATTAAACTAGTAATCATCTCTCTGGTTTTATATATTAAACTAATTTAATTCCATTAATCATCTATAATTCCATTGATCAAAGAGTAGTGACTGAAACAATTTAGGTTTGTTAGCTGGCAAATAGTTTCAACAATGTTGCTGAAATTAAGAGTAGATCGCTTTGTCATGTTAGTACTTTTGCTAAATGTCTAACATTCTTCTATGAAGAATTTTTTTTAGCTTTAAGAGGTGATGCGGTCAGTAACAGAATCAAGAATGTCACATAAGGTACGGATTTATGCATGTGATCTTAAAGTTATTTTGTGAGTGCTAACATGAGTCGTATTGCCTATTACTAAGCTGCATTACTGACAGAGAAAAAGATTTTATAGTATCAAATGCTCTTCACCGACCCCACCCTAGTAGTTTCACCTTCCCTACAACATGACTTGAACCGTCAACCTACAGGTTGATGTGAAGATGCTCCCCCACTTGAGCAAGCCTACTTATCTTGCTACAAGTTTGATCAATTATACAGATTGCTTATTCAATTTATTGACATAACATTTTCCACCACAACGTATCAATCTTGGTCAAAAATGTTAAAGGTTAATAATAAATTCACCAAAATCCTAAGTACTAATATATTTGTCCTAGATCTCGGAGAAACTCCTTCAACAAACAATTGAAAGAAAGGTTTACAATTAGAATTGGTGGGGTGCGCCGAGCTAAGGCAGTAGTGCAACACCTAGGTGACGTTTAAGGTCCTGATAGCAAGCTACTGTGATGGATCTTCCCCTCATATTCCTCTGTTGTGAACAAATATTGAAAACTAATAAGAAACACAAATTATTTTTCATGAATCTTTAAATATTTGTCGATTAATAACACAAATCAAACCTTTTGATCCTCTAGAGATTTGAGAGTGTTGAGAATGAGCTTTTATAGTTCCCCAAAAATTGATAAGCAAGAATAAATGCAATGCCAAAAGGCGCTTTAAGGTACTGAATCTCAATAGCAAGATACCATATGGACATCCCCTCAAAAATAGAGTTTAAGTATTATACTTGATTTTACCAGATACTACACTTGATCTTACATTAGGGTGATACTTTGGGAGTATGTAGCTAAAATGGTATTCTTAAAACATTAAGCACCAGTGGTCTAGTGGTAGAATAGTACTATGTCACGGTACTTACACAGGTTCGATTCCAGGCTGGTGCTTTATTTAAGTGTCAGGAAGATAATTGTGCCATGAAGGCCCCAATAACAAGCCACCATGGTAGGCCTTCCCCCTCTAAAATAGAGTTAATATCGTGTGAGTCAAGTTGCCGTGGTGGACCTTCTCCCTTGAGAAATAGAGTTAATATTGTGTGAGTTGATTACTCACATATTATAAATTAAACTGATAAGAACAGATAGTATACATGATCTTAGCTAAAAGGCCGAGAAAGGTATGATTTTCCATTTTTTATGCTGGGCTATTTTATATGTCACATGTTAAATTATATCCCTCTTTCTAGGCAGTGTGGAACTTGAAGAACTCATTAAATATTTCTCTCCAAACACAAATGCTTAAAATATTCTTTTTTTATGTGCATTCACTAATCTCTTCAAGCTGATCTAAACATTCATATAAATACGATTCATCATACATATTTCTGGGATAAAAGTGTGTGACTTGTGAGACCCCTTTTTCGTGCATCAGCGGCGGAGGTAGTGTTATTCCAATTTAAGTGACATTATTGAATTAGGGATTACTTTTTTTTCAAAGTTGCCACTTGGAATTGAGTTATGGTGTTAAGTCACCTTTTTTTTTTTGTTTAATCCTTAATAAAAAAAGGAAATGCCTCTTTTGTTTGGTTTGCAAACCAGAAATTTGGGTAAGTAATTCTGTTGACGAAGGAGAAGGTATTAGGCATCCCTCGAGTCTTGTGGTTCTAACACGGTCACTTGTATTGACTTATACTTCTTTTAACTATTTTTTGAGTATATTTTATATGCTACAGGTTCGCTCATGTTTTTATTGTTGAATTTTTATTAGTCTTAAACTGGATGCATAACTGTATTCTTGATCTTGACATTTAGAGACATAACTGTCTACTTCGCATTTCACCTAATCATATATTTATATAAAACAAAACCCTATGCCCGCCTATGTGGCGCAACCACAAACCAGAATTCTCTTTTAACTTATTTATTTCCAAAATAAGTTTCCCTTTTATGAAAGGTTGTGTTTTTGTTAAAAGTTGCGACTTTGACAAAAAGTGTTGACTTTTTATGAAAAGTTGTGACATTTACAAAGAGTTACAATTTTTACGAAGAGTTGAAACTTTTATGAAGAGTTTTAACTTTAACGAAGAGTTGCAAATTTTATGAAGAGTTGCAACTTTTATAAATAAAAATTGTGACTTTTATGAAAGATTGTGACTTGACCAAAGAGTTGTGACCTTTTCGACAAGGCACAATAAATATTTATTCACACTACTTTTTGTTGTCTATAAATAGATAGATTTTCTCTAATTTTAACACAATGAAATTTCTGAACTTCTTCTTCTTCTTCTTCACAATTAAATATTTGTAAATTTTTCTCCGTTGAGTGGCTCACTGACACCATTATTTTTGTATCAACACACTGGTGAACAGAATCGTTCTGTCCTGAGAGGATCTATTCTTTTAAGTCTCGGGTACTAGAATAAAATAATTTTCTTAAGGGGGCAATGTGCATTGAGGGGTATCAACTTTTTCTTTATGTTTGATTTTATTATTGAAGATCCTGTTATGCTTTTTGCAGTCATTAATTTATGCTTATTTTATTAATTTTTATTTTTAAGTACATGTTTAAAACTTTGTTGTTTATGTTTATGTTTTTGATCATTATGTTGAAGTAAAGATATGTTAATCAAGAGTTTAATGTAATCATTAGACTATTGGTGTCATGTATATTAGAATTCTTAAACTTGTAAAATAGATGACTTTGATCTTTGTAGAGTTTTCAGTGGCTAAAAGATCCATGGGATATCCAAGAAGGGAATTTAGTGTTCAAAAGATATGTGGTTCTAGACTACCTTAGAGTTTTATTTATTCAACTTTTTATCTTATCGAGGCATTTAATCTACTAGTGACATCCAAAAAATAAAGGAATATAGCGGGATGGTAAATATTGTACTCAACCTTAGTCAAACCTTTGGGGTTCAAATGTTGGGTTGGAGTCAATGAATTACCCCTCAAAGTAGGATGAATCTACATTAATCAAATATTAAAGAAATAATTATCTCCTTATAAACATTAGATTAAAAGTCACAAAAAAAAAGTTTTAACTATACTGATCGAAACATAAATGCCAAAATATGTCTTTTGTCTATCAAAGTAGTGTCATTGACTTCGTGTGATTTTGAATGAGGGACTTGCGAATACATCATTTAATCCAATTTCGAGCAACATACGTTATTTCATTGAAATCTAAGAAATGTGTTTTTATATTTTAATAAAGTTATTAAGTACACAATAAATTATATAAGATATATAATATTCAGATTATGTATGTAGATGCCTTGAATATGAGGAAAACTCTCGCAGTTGATAAATAAAATGTTTGTACCACTTTTTAAAAATAAAAATATAGAAAATCAAATAATTACATATATTTTCGAAAGACTTTGATGATGACCACTACAGTAAAAAGAAGAATTAATAACAAAATCCATAAACACGTAGAATCAATTTATTTTTTTAAGATTACAAAACATTTCTATCTTCTTTGGATAAAATATTCTTGAAAATTTATCATAGGGTTGTACCCTCTCGAAAACACTTATATTATCAAATGTTAGAAGTAGATTATTGACGTAATTCACCACCGCGTGAAGCGCAGATAATTTACCTAGTAATTGTCTATAAGTGTTACTTTAAATTAATAAAAGTTATTTATTTTTTTATACAAGGTGCGTCACTGCATCTTGCATTTCTTTTACTGTCTTAAAAAAAGATGTGTATCCACATTCTTAATTGAAACAAATATTTATTAATATGTCTAAAACTCAACTAGTCATTTAAACAAATATTTTTCCTTCATTCATAAAACTAAATAATGTAAAATAAATCTAAATGTTGAGGATACACTATATACTTTTGACATTATTTCTATATCGTTTATTTTATATGTTAATATTTTATATTTTTATTACTCTTAAAGTTAATGTCAAAATTAAGTATGCACTTTCTAATAAAATAAAACAATAAAGAATTGTTAAAAACAAATCCCATTTTGTGTTTGATAAAATATAATAATAATAATTTATTTTTTTATTTATTGTTGTCTAATTGTACCAACATTATCATTATTGCCTAAATCAAGACAAAAACAATGTTATAATCCGTTCATTTTTAAGAGGTCACAACTAAAAAATAGAAATAAATAAAATAAAAAGTAATCATTGTTAAAGCTATCATCATTTATTTACAGATATATAATAGCTAACAATCTGTTCGTTTGAGTCAAATTACATTAAATTTCATGATAAATCAAAGAAGTAAAATTGAACCTTAAAACAAGAAGTAAGAACCGCAAAAATCTTGACCAAAACTAAATTAGAACGCTCTTCTTTTTTTTTTTGGTGTGGATGTGTGTTTGTATTTTTGTTTGTTTTGCTCATGGTTCTTGGTGTTTGTGATTTTTTTTTTATTTTTTTTAATGATGCTGAATTTTTTTTTCCTGATTTTTTGTATGTTTTTTTTGGTGTATCTTTCTGATTATTTGTGTCTTTTCTGTAGGTTGGGAAAAATAGGTATATAGTAGTGTATGTGCATGTGTTGTGTTTCTGTAGGTTGGGAAAAATACGTCTGTGTAGGTAGGTGTACATGGGTAGAAAGGGAAGTGGGGTGGAGTGAATTTTAATTTTGTAATGATATAATATAATATAATATAATATTGATTAACTGTTTTTTTAAAACTAACAAAAGTTGAGAAGTTAATAATAAATTATAATTAAAAAATACTAGCTTATTTATTAAACTAAAACAAAATATAATACTTTTTCGTTATTTTTCGAATCTTTTAAAATAAACTCATCAAAATAAGATGAAATTAAAATATCTAGTTTAGACTTATAAAACATTTAAGAAATAAAATAATGTAAAACTTATGTTCGGTCAAAAATTACGTATCTACATTACTGACCAATTAGAAGTACTCTAAGAAGTTCATCTATAAAAATTAAGGCCAACGGAACAAAGTTTTTGATTTTTCTTTTTTCTTTATTTATTGATAAAAATCATCGGTGACTAAGTTCAATGTCTTCCAAGAAGAAACGTACTTAACTGATTACTTTTCATTTTCTTAAGTTTTTGGTGAATTCAGTTATCCAATATCTACGTGGTTGGTAGAGCTTCATGATTGTGGAATTGACCGAAAACCACAACCTATCTTGAAAACCACCAATATGTAAGTTTGTTGAATTGTACAAATTATTTAGTTTGGAAAAAAATTGGTGAAGATGGAAAAAAATGGATGTTGAGAATTTATATGCAAAACCCAACTGATTTTGGATGGAGGTGTCATTGCAATTGTTGAATTGCTATTTTTGTATTATAGCATTTTATTATAAAGGGAAAAAAACAATATAATGTACTAGACTGATCTTATCTCTATCATTTTCAGGATCTAAATAGGATAGGAAATTATAAGACGGTCAGTAGCATTACATGTGAAAGATAACTTATTCTCCTTTGTTCTAGTCTAGACTTAATGTCACGCTCCGAGTCTACACCGTGGACGTGGTCAGCACCCAAATGACCATTTCTGGCTTGATCAGACCCTTGGCCTGACTTACATAACTCAGCAGAAGATTTAACTTTATACAAGAAACATTCTCATAAAAGCAACTTGAATTAAATATATATCCAAAATGACACTTAAGCCTCACAATAATATCTGTAATGCAAATAATCAGAGACTCAAAACTAAACTATCTAACCATCTATCTGTCTATGAAGCCTCTATAATTCTAAGATGGATATTAGGACATACTCCACAACATCCTATAAAAGAAAGACAGAAAAGCATCTAAATGTGTCCTTCAGAATGCAAGGAGACTCACCACTGACTCCGAGTGCTCAGCTGGATCAACGAGGCACTGGATGATGTTGATCCTGGTTTCCTGCATCTCATTTTGATATGATGCAAGACAACTGGTATCAGTACATTGAATGTACGAGTATGCAAGTTGAAATGCTAATAAAACTTAAGCTTGAAAAGAGTAAGAAGAAACCCTTACATTGGCTCTACTCAACTCATGATAACTTGACTAAATATAAAGCAATAATACACATACAATATATAAAAGCTTGTAAAACAAGTAAACACTTAGTTCGTTAATGAAAAGCAATAACAAATTCAACTTTAATTATATATGAAGTAATATAGCTTTTGTGGGAGTTTCTCTAACCGACAACCACACTATGAGCCTATGTGATAATACATCATTTTGTCCACGCTGTCAGAACAGTCGTATACTTTGTCGTCGCATAGAACTACTTAACTCAGTAGATCCATTAGCTTAACTTACGTGATCATCTAAAAAGTATGACCCGTTAATACCCATGATGGATACATAGATTTCATGTAGACTTGAGTTAATATGAACTCTCATCACCACATCGGTGCTCAATACTACTCCCAAAATATAATTTATCTCATGCTTTTAAAACAACTTCCTTCTCTGGGTTGAGATAAGTGCTCAACACTTAGCTTTAAAATGCTCTCTTAAAATCAACGTTCCTTTTTCTTGCTCAAAACTATTTTGAAAATCTTAGTTTTCTTTTAACTTAAATGTGAAAACATTTATAAACATTCAAGGAATACTTAGTTCCCTTATGACTTTTTAGAAATGAACTCAACTCTTTTTGTTCTTTAATTAACTTGAAAGTTAAGTCTTAAATCAAATCTTAGGGGATATATAGTTCTGTTATATTTCGTTGAAGAAGAGACTTTAAATTTTTACTCTTTACTTTAACTTGGAACTTGAGTCTTAAAACGAAGTTAAAACATTTAGTAAAGACTCTTGAAAACCTTTAAGAACTTTGCCTTGACTTAGTTTTCTAGACTTAACTCTTAACTGCTTTGACTTTGATCTTAACTTTCCTTGAATTGGATTATGGAATCAAGGTTATGATTCCTGTTCTTTGGTGATTCCTAGGTGTTCAGAAATCAATTGAAGTAATTAGAATCACTGGAGAGTGTTAATATACATTAGAAGGACTTAAAATGGACAAACCATTAAAACTGGGCGAAAAATGCTGATTTGGGTACGTTCGGGGTGCTCGGCACTAGATCATTTGGTCTGAGACACCATTCTAGCGCACTGAATGTGCGCCGCCCCAGGACTTCTGGCGCAGATGGGGCATGCCGCGCCTGGTGCTACCCAGATGTGTTTTTACAGTTTTCTTCTCTCGTTTTTTTATCGTAAAATGCCTAACCCTCCATAGTTATTTTTCAAAACCCTTATGATCATTAATACCTTTAATACACAATAGATCTAACTCGAAATATAACTCAGATATTATGAATCAACATCAATGGGCATTCAAACAACTCAACCAATAGGAATTCGATAAGATTCATCAAGAACTCACACTTAATTGAAACAAGTTTGGTGCCTGGATGAATTAAACCAACAAGAAAGATCTCATATACCTTGATAGGGATCACCACGGACAAATCCCACCACGCAAATCCTTGGTGGTCTTGGCGAATCCTTGACTTTTCTCTCTTTCCTTCTTCTCGTCTCTATTCTCCAAAACCTGAGCGTAAAGCTAATTTTCTATATGAACTAAACTTGTTTTTACCCCAATTAAATTCCTAAAACAAAATTAGAAATTAATTGGTGAAAATACTAGTTTTCCCTTGCTTAAATACAGATTGGGACCTTCCTCAATCCAACAGCCTAACTTTCGATATGCATATCTCTCTCATACGATATCGAAAATGCAAAAACTCGGCTTTGTTAAAAAAATCTTTCCTAGGAATTTTCAACCATATCAAGAACTACCTTTAAATCATCCTGAGATAGGAGTTATGACCGATTGAAAATGACCAAAACTCACTTTAATTTTTTTTTCTAGATTTTCTCCTTTCTTTTCAAAAGTGATTATTTTTAGATTCTTAGCTATTTAGAGTTACGAGATGTTACGCTTAAGTTTGGAACTCTCTATCTCAGGAGGCAGTTACAGCCAGTGTTTTAAAAGGTGGGGGTGTGAGATGAGATATTTTATGTAGTACGGGGCGAGACGTAAGCCTGGAGACATGGGGAGTAAGTTCCATGGATCTACAGGGCATAGTCTCATGTATATTCAATTTCATAATTTTATTACTAAGAAAATAAAGCAAAAGTAAAATTGAACTTTCAATGATTTTACAAGTAAATTTTTATATATAAACTATAATAGTATAGAAAAATAATTATGACTTTTATTTGAGATAGATATTAATAACCAATAATGAAGAAACAAAAGTATTATAATTACTATTTGGGAAATATCACTACAGTAAAAAAGTATGATTTAAAGCAAAAATAGTAATAATAATAATTAAAACCACTAAGGCATACATTTTTTACGCCCAGAACTTATGGATTTATGCTTAGACCTTACGCCTCAAATTCTAGGACTTATCAATTTGCGTCCGAAGCATTTTTGGTACTCCCCGCCCTCAGAATCGCCCAAAAACATTTTTGAAAACACTGATTACAACTCTATAAATAGCTACTACTGATGGTAATTATAATGATGTTTAGTTTCTTTCCTTTTGTTTTCTCTGCCATTTAAGAATCTGATGATATCAGTATACTTCTATTTTTTCCTTAAAAAAATATTAATTAAATCTTGATATCAATATACTTTCATTTTTTCCTTAAAAACTATTAGTAAAATCTTTACTGATGGAAATTCTGATTATGGGAGCATGTATCATTTGTCTGATGGATCTCAAGAAATCATGAATCGAAAAACCTATATGAGGACCCGTTTTCTAGAAGGTGATAAAGAGTTGTTGGACACAACCTCTTTTGTTTCTCTTGTTGAAGTAGGTGAAAAGGATTCAACTACTAAATCGAATTTGATAAATTTCAACGAATCACATTAATGGGAGTTTAGATATATTAGAGATATAATTAGAAGCCAAACTTGATAAAGGAAAGATTTATGTTGAGTGAGACTCAACGTATTATTGTTCTTGATCTCTTTGTCCAATTAGAGAATCAGAAGGCTCGAACTAATAATGCAGAAGAGCAACTGAATATTAGGAGAAGAGTATTGTTTGATTCAGTAGCAGAATGTATTGAATTCATTTGATTTTAAGCTGAAGTCTGGCAGAGGTTTAAATCTTGGAAAAAGTGGACAACCACTCCTTTCTTTTGATCAATATTGTCCATTTTGCCCAAGCTTCACAACCTCTGCCAAAACTCTGTTTACATCTGAATTCCAAACATTCAACCACCTAAAACAACACTCTTCTCCTAATCTTCACCTGCTCTTTTGTATTTTTGTTAATTCCAACCTTCTAACTCTCCAACCAGAAAAATAGAGATCAAGAGAAGTAATACGTTGAGTCTCACTCAACACAAATCCTGCTATTATCAAGTCTAAGCTTCTAATATATCTCTAATATATCTAAAATTCCAGTAAGGTGATTAATTAAAATTTATGCGAGTCACTGTAGTATTTGAATCCTTTTCATAAGGATTACCAAGACAAATAAGAAGTTGAATCATACAACTCTGCATCACTTTCCACCAAATAGGTCCTCATGAGGTTTTTCCAATTTATAATTTCATGAGAGCCACCAAACAGATGATACTTGCTCCATGATTCTTAAGTTTCATTAGTAAAGATTTAATTGATATGTTTTCAAGGGAAAATAGAAATATGTTGATAATGACAACATTCAGTTCTTCATTCAATGTAATGACTTGGCAACATCTTTAAAGTCTACAAGCAATTACTACATTTGTTTTGCAGTCTAAGTGCACCCCTTATGCTCTTGTGATTTTTAGTTAAATGAGCCTTATGAAATGCCTTTTCATTGACAATTCTATTAAGCAAATTAAACTACCTTCTTACTATAATAATTTATAGAAGCAACTCTATGCACCCAAATTAGAGAACAATGACTAAAAAGGCATAAATCAAGTAGGCGTAGAAAGAAACTCGACAGAAAAGTGGACACCTAATGAATCAATTTCAACATATATCATCATAATCTTACATTGGAAAAAATAGGATGAAACTAAGTATTAGTATTATTACTATTAGTAGTTAAACTTTTTTAGCTATCCAAGAAATGCGACTGCATTCTGGAATGGAAGGTTCCACTTGAGGTTAGATTAGAAAAGGGAGTCTGAATTCTCTTTCACTCGTAATGCAACTGACAGTCTTAGGATTTTTTACTTTATTTTGGATCCTGAAATTGATGCAGATAATTAGATTGGCCTAGCTAGTACATTCTATTGTTTTTTTCCTTTCTAAGAAAATGCAGTATAGTAATAATATAGAAAAATAAATTTAACAACGACAATACAACCTCAATTCTGAATTACTTGAATTTTGCATACAAATTCTCAACACAAATTTTATTCCATCTCCACCATTTTTCTCAATACTTAGTAATTTGTAGTACACCTTCATACAAGAAAACAAAGTTAGTTGAGAAACAAAAAAAAAATGAAGAAGCCATATGGCTAAGAAAAAGAACCTTTGAAAATTGATCTCAATAGCAACAACATCAGGGTGGGAATCTTAATCACCCATAACCAAAGGGTAAGGAAGCTACAGCTGGGGAGAACAAGAGATACCATCTCCTCAAAAGGCAAGAGAACAAGGAGAAGAAGAGGCGGAGAACACAAAATAGAAAACCCTATCATTTAGGATTCTTTTGTATTCACTAGGTCTAACCACTTTTGGGCCGATCAACTCTTTCTTAGATATATTATGTGTGGATCCGTTTAGGAGCCCGTTTTTAATTAAATAAAATGGACCATTAGTCCAAATTTAAACTTAAAAAAGTTAGGATATTGGTGGTTTTCAATTCCAATTGTGGTTTTTCGGTCCATCCCACAGTGGTTAGGGCTGCCATAATTTGGTCGAAACCAAAAAAAATGATTGAACTGATTTTTTTTTTAATTTCAGTCTTGGTTTTATTGTTTGATCGTTCGTTTTCAATTTTCAGTTTTAAAATTTTGGTGATTTTGTTTTCAGTTTTTAAGTATTTTTTTGGTTAATGAAAAAATCGAATTTTATATAATACATTACCACATTTATAGAGTTTATGCAAATACTTAGCTGAAAAGCCCAATAAATAATACGGGAAATTTTCATAATGTTAATATTTTGTAATTTAATAAGACTCCTTAGCCACACTTTCAATATTTTTTTAAATGTCAATATTTTAGTTTATTTATATATCCGATTTATGTATTTTTTTTTATTTGTTTGATTTTGCAAGAATACAATTATTTAATAACATAATGGAGAAAACTAAGGGAGAGAGCATTTATAAAAAAAAAAGCATCACTTCAAATTTTCATCATTTACAATTTCAAAATCGCTTTCTCATTTGATTGGATCAACAATTTCAATCTCCATTTTTCTCCCTTATCACTATCTTAATCATGGATGGTGAAATCAAGATCTTGATCATGGATGGTGAAATTAATAACATCAAGAAGTGGAATATACATGACTGTCAAATATATTTTTCTTTCATTTGTATTACAAAAATATTACTCAATGTATCACAATAATATAATTTATGAAAGGATACAAGATTCTAGATAAAAAAAAAACATACATGATGAAAATAATGCAATTTGTTAAAAAATGATACAATATTGTAATTAAAAAATACAAATTGAGTGTCAAGGAAATTGAGATACAAGATTTTGTAAAAAAAAAAGTCGCATACATACTAGAAATAATACAAGACGTTGAGGCCGGATACAATATTCTAAAAAATATAAGGATATAATATTGTAAAAATATATATGGATACAATATTCTAATAAAATGTATATAAATTGACATTGAACAAAAAGAGAATACATTTATGCTTAAAAATACAAATTCATTTGGCATGCCTATTGAAATAACTACAAACTAAAAATGAAATTTAATGTTCTGAATAAATATACAAATTTTTAGTTAAAAAAATAATTAGCAAACAAAAATAAATATGAATAAAATTCTAGTATGAATATATTTTTTGCAATTTTCTTCTTTGACTCTCTCTCTTTCTTCTTCTTTTTCTTCATCTGCTATGTTCTTTTTTTTTTTTTAAATTTTTTTCACCAAGCTCAAATTTGAATATATATTCACTTCTGTATTAGTAACCCAATAAGCAAAATTTGAAATTATTAAATATGAACTTATGAAAAAGCAAACTATATATGATATATGAATGCAAATGTAGATTACTACAATCTACTAAATCTCAAATATGAAAATAAAATTAAAAAAAAATCGAATAATAGTGTTAAAAGATGAAAAGATGAAATACATAAACGAGGAAAATCTCACGAAATACTTGGTGAATATGAAAACTAGCTCATAAAAAATCGAATATTATTGTTTAAAATATGAAAAATCCGAAATACAAATACTTAGTGAATATTAAAACAAAATCACAAAAATCTCATAAAATACCTGTTGACTTTGAATTTTACCTTTTATCAATGGGTTAAGAATCTTTTGAATTAATTGCAAGATTTCTTAAAAAAAGTATAGTAAATTCGAAGAGTTGATTTTCTTGAACAAGGAAAGAAGATGACAATGGTTTAAAAAGGAAGAGAGAAAAATGAGTGATTTGAGATAAAACCTAAAAAGAGGGGTAACTGAATAATGGGTGTATTTATGTTTTAAAAACTTGTAGTACAAATGAGTAAAAAATTGTTCAATGTGGGTCAGATTTGAGAAATAAAAGGAAAGAAGGTTACTTATATTAGGATACAATTTATTTTCAAAAATATTGACAGTTTTATTAATTATTTTGAAGTATAGATATTTTTAATAATTATGTTAGAGATTGTGACTAGTTAACTAATTTTTCTCTAAATAATAACAAATAAAGCCTATTACTTTATATGTATATTGACTATATCCACCAAAAGTCAAATCTCAAAACCCTAATCCACACCAAATTCGCTTTTGACTTCTCCACTCTCAGTTCTAAGAGTGAAGAAGAGAGTTGCGACCCGCGAGCCATCGTTCCCGATTCTCACTTTTCACTTCTTTGTTCCATCTCGTTGACTCTTGAGTCTTGACTGTCTATCTACTTCACGAATCACAACTTTGTCTCAACAATAAATTTCTTCTTTATTTTTATTTTTTTGGTTTTTTGTATAGGTAAATAGTAATGGAAGAATAAAAATCAGAACTCAGGAGGATTTGACAATGACAAATATTGTTTTCTTGTACGTTTAATTGAAAATTTAGAATTTACTTTTTTGGTATGGGTTCTCAGTTCTCACATTATTGTTTTTTTCTTTTTTTCAAATGACACAAATTTGAAGTAAGATAAGTGAAGGTGGACCTTCAAATTAAAGCATTCTTAATACTTCTTATCTGAATGAAGTTGAAGAAGATGACATTAAAGTTTCAAAGAAAAGAAAAGTCCAGTTATGACTAAAAAAGGGCCCAAAATGATATTCGAACCGAAAAAATAAACCAAGCCGAAATTGCAAAAATCTAATTGAAACATATTTATTTCAATTTAGTTTGACTTCATATTTTTGTCAAACCAAAATCTAAAAAATCGAACCAAATTTTGCAAATCGAATTAAGTGATCGAAGCCTAGTCCTAACAATGGTAGAGTTTGATCATATCGGTGTACGAAATCGAATAAGAAAACAAACCAAACCACAAGTCAATTTAAATCAGAAAAAATCTAATAATTTGATTTGATATTGGAAAAAAAAGAAAAAAAGTCATCTCGTGACCAAATCAACCCGACATTAAATATATAATTTTTAACTTTTTGTATACGTAAAAGTATTTACTTTGATATTAGTTATGCTAAATGACCAGTAAATTTAAAAGCTTGTAATATCTTTTTTATTTTAAAATAAAATGAATTTTCCTTTCATTTTTTACCTAAAAATTATTAAAGTTAAAAGGATAAAAATGTTCAAAATGGTAAAATAACATAGGTAAAATATCATTCCGGCCAAAATAATTTTCCCTATTTTAAAATATATTTTCTTTTACTTTTTTTATATAGTTTTTACTCCCTCGGTCCTGAAATGTTTGTCATGTTGCGCTTATCGAAAGTCAATTTGACTAATTTTTAAAGGTAAATTAGATCACATTAATTTGATATTTTAAACAAATTAGATATTCTAAAACTATATAAAGAGTACTATAGATTACAATTTTTTCATATTAATATGATGAAAAAATGCATCTTAAAATGTTAGGCAAAATTTTTATAGTTTTACTCTAAAAATAGAAACAATGACAAACAATACCGGATGGAGGGAGTATATTTTATCATATTATTTCATGTTTTTGAGACTTTTGAAAATTTGAATGGTCCAATAAAGGTTATAGTCCCTAGATATTAGTAACTCTAATAAATCTCAACAAAAATCAAACCAATATTAGTGGGAACAAAAAAAAATTACTTCAACACTAAGAACCATAATAATATTTATTCTTTCAATTTTTAGATAAGTGAACCCATCCGTTCTTCGCGCGATCATATAAAAACACAAATTATACACTAAATATATTAGGTTTGTTTATTATAATTAATATACTTTTAATGTAAATAAGTAATGATTACAATTAAATAGTGTGTAATATTTTAATCGTGAAAACTTCTAAATACCTATTTATACATACAATATATGTTTGACTACATACACAAACATCATCATCTTATTTAAATTCTTGTGATTAGTCTAACACTAATTTATAATCCCCTCAATAGAAAACAAACTAATATTAGTCAATACAGTATATCATTCATTGGTGTTATTAAATTTAACTTTATTCATTTCGATCTTTTCCGCCCTCCTTTAACCAAATATGAATCGTAATTATGTTTAATGAATTGAATTTGTAGTAAAATAATAAACAATTTATGGAGTCATATGAAATTAATACAACTTGATCTTATGATGAAAAGGTATTATACCCTTTCTTTATAATATCTTTAACAATGATCATGTCTCAATTATTTTAAATAATATAAATATTTCTTGTTTCATGTAAATAGTTGTTTTTTAAAAGTTTTCACGCAGGTATATTTCTCGATAGTTTTTATAACTTACCTAACAAACACCAATAAATAATATATATTAATCATTAAGATTTATTTCTCTTAAGCAATCAATTTTAAATTGAAAATTTTGATTAGTAATTAGCAGATTTTTAACATTTATAAGTTACTAATTTGAAACAAGAGAAAATAAGTATAAATTTTAAATTTGATTTACACTTTCAACCATAATTAAGATAAATTCATGAGGAAGTGGTATATCTTTAGGATCTACTCTATCATTTTAAAATAGTAATTTAAACTAAAAAAAAAACTATAAACTTAAAACAATGAAAAGTTCGTATAAAAATTAAACTTAAGAAACATCATAAAGATACACAAGGAAAAAAAAGAGAAAGAAATAATATTAATCGTTAAAATACAAGAAAAACAAAATTAATACATGATTGTCTAAGATCTTGTCGTTATCCATTTCGCAAGCCTATCAATATTCATGAGTTGTCTTCTTAAACAAAAGTAGAGAGTGGTCACTCTTGCTGATATCCACTTCAAGTCTACCACTATCCAAAATCTTTGTTCGTATAAAAAAGTGCAGTTGGACTGGCATCTATGCCTTCTTCTTTTTTGTCATCCTTCATTCTTTCCTGTTATAAGTGTTGTATAGCGTTAGTTGTTCACTAAAGCTCTCTTATTAAACCTTTTAAATTTAAATCACACATATGACCAAGTCTTTATGTGTCTCGATTATAATACAAACAAAGAAAACAAAGAAACAAAGTGCAGTATACAAAAATTAAAGAAAACATAGGGGGGACTAGATCCAGAATATGTTAGGATTATGTAAATGCGACTTCTTGATTTCATTTTCCTTACCTTGAGCACATAATAAAAAGATGAGATCTCCATTGGTAAGCATGAGATAGAAAGAATACATAAAATATCAAAAAGTGGTCAATAAAATTTGAATTACTTGTAACAACATTAGTACTTAGTGCAATCTATAAGCAAAAAAGACTTTATTCTCCACAAGATCATATCCAATTAGGAAATTTCCCTATGCCAAGTTTCCAAATATAGTAATTTCATCTGCAGGTAATATTGTAAGACAAACCAAACCTTCCTCCACTTGTGCAAATGTGCTTGAAGGCAACAACTCTAAATCCACATTTGTAAAATGTGCAACGATCGTTGGCGCATCGATTGTTAAATTCTATGACTCATAACATAGATGAAAAGTCTTTGATGGATCATTCTTCCTAGTAGAACTAATTGAATCAACCAATGTTGATTCCATATTCAATATTGGATAGTTTTAACATTAAGCACCAGTGGTCTAGTGGTAGAATAGTACCCTGCCACGGTACAGACCCGGGTTTGATTCCTGGCTGGTGCATTATTGTTGTGCTGTGAAGATAAATTATGCAAATGTGAATACTTTGGGTCTTCACCTTGCCTGATAATTAGGCGATAATGGCACAATTGAGCCTCTTTTTTTTTTATACTGAAAATTAGTCATCTCGAAAAACATTCTATGATGTAGTATGGAATGGTTTCAAGTCATTATCAATGTTTGCACCATATGCGTCTTATTTTTTTGACACTGAAAAAAAATCATCATAAAAAATATTCTAAGATGTAGTTTGAAATGGTTTCAAGACATCAATAATGTTCTCACCATATGCATCTTTTTTGTTTTTGATACTGAAAAAAATCATCATCGAAAACATTCTAAGATGTAGTATGGAATGGTTTCAAGTCATCAACAATGTACGCACCATATGCATGTGTTGTTTCATTTAGGAGGGTAGAAAATTAACATGATACTTGTTATTTCAATTGAGGTTCAACATCATGACAACAAAAATATTTTGTAGATTCATAGAATTCTTTACAAAAGAAACTTATTACATATCAATTGAGATAATCTAAATTTTGTAATATAATTGGTGGAATGCACCAGGACAAGGTTATAGTGAAAGCTACCGTGATGGACCTTGCCCTAAAAAATAGAGTTAATATCGTGTGAGTCAATGACTCACATATTATATATTAAACTAATAAGAACAAATACTACACTTGATCTTAGCCAAAAGGCCGAGAAAGATATGTTTTTACATTTGCTATGTCTGTTGGGTTTTAAAAGGTGTGAATCGAAAATGAAGAGTTGCAATTTTTATGAAAAGACGCGACTTGTATGAAAAGTTGCTATTTTTATGAAAAGTTGTGATTTTTATGAAAATTTATAATTTTTATTAAAAGTTGCGTCTTTTATGAAAAGTCGTGATTTTTATGAAAGGTTGTGATCTTTTCGAAAGATTGTGATATTTCCAAAGATTTGTGACCTTTCCAGTAAGGCGCAATTAGAACTTTTTCACACTACCCTTTGTTTTCTATAAATTGAGGGACTTCCTTTTATTTATTTTTTTGGAAAAAGAGCGAATTTATGACTTCTTCTATTATTACTAAATTTAGTATTCTAAGTGTACTTTACTACCGTTGAGTGGCTTGCTGTGAATACACTGATGATTGAGATCATTCTATCCTGGAAGGACGTATTCCAAATCAAACCTCGGATAATAGAGGGGAATAATTTTCTTAAAGGACATTGTGCATTCAGTGTGCTTGATCTTTTTTGTGTTTTTCCAGATTCTGGTATGTGTTATTGATTTTAGATTTGTTTATTAATTTTTTTCTTCTGTTCTTCACTGGTTCATTAAACTTTGACAACTTTGTGTTTCTGCAAAGTCTATTGGAATCAACAAGATTCTTTAAACACAGATTGACAACAATTCTTCTTTATGAAAAATATTTCGTATATTTTTCCTAATATGTTTCTGATACTAGTTTCTCTACTAGTTTTAATTTTCTAGTTGTGAAAATGTTCTTAAACTTTATTATGTCTTACCAAGTTCTTCAAAGTTTTGTTCTATGTATCTTAGGAATACAAGATAACCAACAATCTTAAGGCAATTATGATACTTTTGGTATTTCTTGTATTCTACTGAATTGAGAGAAATAAATCATGAAAGTAGAAGATTAATGCATTACTTCTCCATAATTTAGTGCTTTGTTTAGCAAGGTCAAAGTGAGAGTGTACAGAAAAAAATTTGGTGGTATTCCGGTTAAAGATTACACCGGGTAACCTTCTTATTATTTTGACTAAGGAGGAAATTAGTTTCTAAAAGTTAACAACTTTGATTTTTTATCATGTGTATCTTTGGAAAAAGATTTGTAAACCATATGTTGTGGAATCAGTTTTCTAGGAAATTAGTGTTGCCTTTAAATTTCTTTAGTTTGCAAAATGAGAGATACATAATATTTGTTTGATAAAATAGTATGTCAAAATTGTGTAGTTGGAAGGCTATTGAAAAGAAAAACATTTCTTTGTGATAAAAAATATGTTTAATTTTGTTCGGAAACTAAAAAACTTTTGTAGTTTTGTACTCCATGTTAAATTTGATTGTGTCTGATTTTTGTAGACTAAAAATATTTGTAGTTTTTACTATGGATAAATCAGTCTATGCACTTGGTTTATTTGAAAACTTCACATAATAAGTCAATGTGTACTTTTGACTTTCTATAAACTTCACCGGTATATAAAAATAAATTATACAATTTTTGTATATCTTGTTAGTTTTCTAAATAGTAGGTGATATGTCTATTTGTGATAGACGAAAATATACCAGTGACTTAGAGTTTGTGAATTTGTGCGTATATGTAATGAACTTTGACACTATGTAAAGATTTTCAAAGAGAACTGAAGAAATATAGTTCTTTTTGTAGAATAATATTTCCAAAAGAAGTTTCATACTTCCAATGACATTTTGATAGTATGGAAAATATGTGAAAAAACTATTTTCAAAAATTTGAAAAATATTTTTGAGATCACATTTAAAATATGGAGGTTCTTTTCTTATTACAAATATAAAATCTACTTGGTGTCTAATTTAATTTTGGAGCAAAATATATGAAATTCAGTTATACTTTTGCATTATGTTATACCCACATAATTCTTGGAGTATATTCGATATTGTGGTTGTTGAGTTTCTCTATTACTAGTATATAGTGTGACTAGAATGAAACTACCAAATTATATATATACTTGTCCAAAATAATTGTGTTCTTTTATGGAAAAAGTGTCACTTAAAAGGTTATGATTTTTCAAGATAAGATATGTACGTTACAATAAAAGTATTTGCATAGACTATATTGCCTTTATTGGACTCGATAAAACTTTGTTCATGGGTAGTTCTATAACAATCAAATTGAAAGTTATGGAGAAGTCCTTCTGAAAAGAACATTTGACAAGGTGATGACTCTATAAAATATTTGTATCACACAAAATTGTAAGAAATCGGAATAAAATATTAGTGAGAAAAAAGCTATCTCGAAAAGAGCTTTTCGAACTCAATATTTTTAATTGTTCTTACTTGCTTGAGTCAAAGTTTGTGACATGAACACTTGGGGAATGTCAATTACAAAATATTTTATGGAAAACTGATCAACTTAAAAGTTTGTCTACCTTTGAGTGCATTAAATAGAAATATCAAGTTTGTGTGGAATCTAAATATGCTGAGAATTCTTATAAATCGGTTGAAAGTAATTCTAATCCCTTAGAGTTGATTTTACACTTTTGTGATGTGAAGTCTTGAAAAAAATATCTCATAACTTTCATTGACAATTGCATTAGAAAGGACTATGTCTATTTGCTGAATGATAAGGATGAAGCAATAGAAATATCTAGACAATATAATATCGAATTTGAAAATTAGTTGGGAAAAAAATAAGAAGTGATAATAATGGAGAGTATAAATCTCCTCATGCAGAAATATGTTTGCAATGTGAAATTATCCATCAAAATGCTGCCCTATTCACCTCAATCTAATGAAAAATCGAACATTGAAGGAAATGTTGGATGCATTATTTATAAGTTCGGGTTTACCACAAAATTTATGTGGAGGAACAATCCTTACTGCAAAAGGGAACAACAACAGTTTTATCTTTGTAGAAAGAAAGCAATTTTGTTTGTTCAGGACACAATCTATTCCATATGAGTAATAGAAAGGAAACGAAATTCAACTTGAAATATTTCAAAGTGTGGGGTGTGTGTATCCAAAGTCCAAGATCCTATTCCTAAAATGATTAAAATAGGACCTAAGACTGTGGACTGTAAACTTAGACTTGAATAGTCTAGTGAGAGGTGTAAATGACCTTGGAAAGAACAAGAGGAGAATGTAATTAATAAAGAGATTAAGAGGTGTAGTAAATGTCAAAGGATTTTAACTTCCTTCGATATAGATTCATCCTTTTGGACAGTCGGTGTCAACCGTGAGATTTGTTCAATCTTGAGCAATTCTATTTGAAGTTGGTTGATCTTCCTCCTGGAAATAAACCTTTGGGTTCAAAGTGAATCCTCAAAAGGAAAATGAAAGTCAATAGAACTGCTTACAAATATAAAACAAGACTTTTTGTAAAAGATTTTAGACAAAAATAAGGTCTTGATCTTTTCGATAGATACTCCCCAGTAACTAGAATTACATTCATTTGGATGTTAACTATGTTACCTGTGGTATATGACCTCCAAATTCATCAAATAGAAATGAAAACAATTCTCTGAAACGGAGAATTGGAGGAAGAAATTTACATGAACAACTAGAGGTTTGTATGGTTCCTGATAAATACAAGAAAGTGTGAAAACTTGTCAAGTTGCATTATGGACTAAAAAATCAGCACCCAAACAGTGACACAGGAAATTTAACCAAACCATGTTGGCAAATGGATTTAAGAATGATGGAAGTGATAAATGTGTTCACATTAAAATCACAAGGTCATGGTCTGTTTGTATATAGGTGATATATTGATCATCACTAGAGACACTATTGACATAAATGTTACTAAGCATACGCTAGAAAACAAATTTGGAAAGAGATATCTTTGAGTTGCTGATGCAATCTTAAGTATAAAAATCCTTAGAACTCCATAATGTTTAGCATTTTTACGGTCTCGTTGCATTGACTAGGTACTTGAATAGTTCAAATATTTGGTTTTCAATATTGTCAAGTCTCCAATAAATTTGAGCTATGCATTCCAAAATAATGAAGGCGAAAGTGACTCACAATTGAATTGTGCTATAGTATTGGGAGGTATGATGTATATCACGAAGTGTGCGCGATCAGATATATCATTTGCTATTAATGAAATGAGTCGGTTCTTGAGTGATCCCACTAGAACTCATTAGATGGCAATAAATAGAGTTTTGGAGTATTTTAGAAATACCTAAAACTATGTCTTGCATTACAACAAGATTCAGTATTATGAAAAGGATATAGTGATGCAAATTGGATCATTGAACACGTGAAGTAAAATCCATGAGTGGATATGTATTTACTCTTTGTAGAGGAGAATTATCTTGGAAATATTTCAAAAAGAGACATGTATTGCTAGCTGTAGAATGATCTTTGAACTAGGTTCTCTAGATAAGGTCTGTGAATAAGTTAAAAGACTCCGACGTTTCTTGATAGATATTCTTTTTCGTCCCAACCCATTGACACTAGTATGAATACATTTTGACTGTAAAAGTTCAATAGGTTGGGCATGAAGCATGATGTATAACAGAAAGTCTCTTCAAATAGGACATAAACATGATACCATTAGAAAACTACTCTATAGTGGAATTATCATAATTGACTATATAATGTCAAAGGATAATATGTCATGTCAACTTACAAAAAGGCCTAACAAGAGAAAAAGATGAAAGATCATCTAAGGGAATTGTTTTGCGGCTTAGGACAAGTCATCATGGTTATAACTCTATCTAGAAGACTGGAGATCCCAAGAGTTAGATTCAATGAGAAAAACAAAGTTGTAACTGATGGTTCAAAATTGTCAACAGACTCAACCCATTCTCATGTTGAAGAAAATTCTCAGGAACAAGGATATAACATTAAGGCTTGTTAATGAGTTAATAAAGCTTAATGTTTTTAATAATTTGCTAAGTTTGGCAGATTTGACCAAATAGTGTATCTACACAATAACATGGTTAGAAATCACCTATGTGATTGTGAAATGTAAGCCACTTCAAAGAGAATTATTTTCAAAAGCCTATTGTGTATACACTCATGAAATCAGGAGGTGTTCATGGCTAATGCGAACACATGCGTAAGAACCATAAATGGTAAAGGGTTAATTGTGTGACATATGGTTGTATAGGTATACACCAAAGCTTGACGGTTCAAAGATATCACATCTAACGATTTGTAATACCTGGCAACTAGAAACGACTTGAAAAGAGGTTATAATCTGAAAATATTTTTTTTGGAAAGAATAAGAAAAATCTGGAAAATTTTCAAAGTTAAGAAAGTGAGTTTTGGTCATTTTCAAACGACCAATACATCTAGCTCAGGATGAGATAGCGTTTATTATAGATATGGGTGGAAAGATCTTGGAATAATGTTTCTGAAGTTGCCAAGTTTGCGTGATTTCGATATCATATGAGTGAGTTATGCCTTTCGGAAGTTGGACTATTGAATTGAGGAAAGTCCCAATCCGGGTTTAGGGAAGGACAAACTAGTCTTTTCACCAATTAATTCCCTATTTAATTTTAGAAGGTTTATTTGGGGTAAAAATAAGTCTTACATCAGTTTGAAAAAGTTAGAATTATGCTTAGGGCTTGGAGAAGAGATCAAAGAAGAAAGAAAGGGAGAGAAGTCAAGAATTCGCCAAGAATGTCATGCTTTGCGAGTGGAATTCGTCGGGGGTGATCCCTATCAAGGTATGTGAGATACTTTAGTGTTGTTAAGTTCACCCACACACAAAACGTTTTTCAATTAATTGATTTTCGAGTTGGTTGCATGATAAAAAGTGAAGTACTTGATGAACATTGTAAGTTCTTGTGGGTTGAGTTGTTGAATGCCTAGTGTTGATTTGATTCCTCTTTCTCGGTTATTTTTCGAGTTAAATATATTGGGTATTGAGGGTACTAATGATCCCAAGTGTTTGGGGGAAAGAACCATGGAAGTTTAGAGGGTTTAAAGAATAAAATGGAGGAGAAAAATTGAGAACGCCTCTTCGTAGGGCCTTGGGGCGCCGCACCTCCCATAGCCCCACATGACAATATCTGTCCATAGAGCCTTGGGGTGCCGTGCCAGCCAGAGCGCCCCAACCTTGCCTTTGAAGTTTGCGTGCTGGTGCCTCACGCTTCTTAGAACGCCAACGTCACCAGTTCACTCCATTTTTCGCCGATCTTTTCAAGCTAGTTTCTAAGTGGTGTAGCTATATTTCCTAGTTGATTCTAATAGTGTAAGGTATTTTAAGCATATGAAATCATCCATAGACATGAGATCATGATCCTTGAATCAAGACTCTAATACAAGGGAAATTAAGATCAAAGTCAAAGAAGTTGAGAATCAAGTCTAAAAGTTAAGAAACAAGTCAAAGTAAGTTCTTAAAGTTTTAAAGAGTCTTTAACAAACATTTTAACTTTTTTTTAAGGCTCAAGTTGTAAGTTAAGCAAAGAGAAAAGATTTGAGTTTATTTTTCAAAAGTTATAAGAGGAATTCCCTAGGAGTAGAGTTGCAAATTAAGAAAAAAGTTAAGAGTTGAGTTCATTTCTCAAAAAATATATAAGGGAACTAAGTATTCCCAAAGATTACGTATGTTTTAACATTTTCAGCAAGAAAGGAAGCTGAAACTTCCAACAGAGCCTTTGGCTAGTTTTAGTAAAAAGGAAACGACGATTTCCACGAGAGCTTTTAAAGCTAAGTTTGAGCAATCATCTCAAACCAGAGAAGTTGTTTTAAAAACTTATGAGATAGTTATTTTTAGAAGTACTATTGAGCACCGATATGGGGACGCGAGTTCATATTAACTCAAGCCCCCCATAAACCATGTAGCCAACATGGACAGACGATTCCTTAGTGCTTTTTAGTACAAACTAGTGGATCCGTTAATAGTTCAAATTCTATACTGAAAGGAAGATATAAGACGGTTCTCTTTCAACATGATGTAAGACGTTGTACCATTACTTAGGCTCATAGTGATGATTACCGGTTAGAGAATCTCCTACAAAAACTATATTACTTCATATATAAGTAAAGTTGAGTTTGTTATTACATTTTTCTTTAATGAACTAAGTGTTTTCATTGTTTTACAAGATTTTATATATTGTATGTTTTTTATTTCTTTATATTAAGTCATGTTATTCATGAGTTGAGAAGAGCCAAGGTAAGTGTTCCTTCTTACTTTTTTGAAGCTTAATTTGTTGGTAGCATACCAACTCGCATACTCGTGCATTCAATGTAATAATTCCAGTTGGCCTTCATCGTCTCATGATGCAAACATAGGTAGCCAGTATTAGCATCATCCAGCGCCTCGTTCATCCAGTTGAGCACTTAGAGTCAGTGGTGAGTCTCCTTGCATCCCGGAGGACACATTTATTTGCTTTATAGTCTTTCTTTTATAGGATATTGTGGGGTATGTAACATCCATCTTAGTATTATAGAGGTTGCATAGACATTCAGATAGTTAGGTTTAAGTCTTTCATCTTTGTATTAAAGATATTTCATTTTGAGACTTAAGTGTCATTTTGGCCAACTTATTATTCTTGCAGGCATTAAATGACACTGTTTTTTGAGTTAAGTCTTCCGCTAAGTTAAGTAAGACATGTGTAACAACCCGAGAGCACCCCCTAGTTGTTACCGGCATATTCAACCTCAATGATGTCTTATACAAGCCCTCAACATTCATCATAGCATGTATCATAGAATAAAAATGTAGAGAGATAAAATCTACTTGGTGTCTAATTTCAATTTGGAGAAAAATATATGAAAGTCAGCTATACTTTTGCATTATGTTAGACCCACAAAATTCTTAGATTATATTTGATATTGTGGTTGTTGAGTTTCTCTATTACTAGTATATAGTGTGACTAGTATGAAACTACCAAATTATATACATACTTGTTCAAAATAATTGTGTTATTTTATGAAGAAGTGTTACTTAAAATGTTATGATTTTTCATGATAAGATATGTATGTTACAATAAAAGTATTTGCATAGACTACATTGCCTTTATTGGACTTGATGAAACTTTGTTCATGGGTAGTTCTGTAACAATCAAATTGAAAGTGATGGAGAAGTCCTTCTGAAAAGAACGTTTGACAAGGTGATGACTCTATACAATGTTTGTGTCGCACAAATTTGTAAGAAATAAGAACAAAATATTAGTGATAAAAAATCTACCTCGCAAAGAGCTTTTCAAACTCAATATTTTTATTTGTTCTTACTTGCTTGAGTCATAGTTTGTGACATGAACACTTGGGGAATGTCAATTACAAAATCTTATACGCAAAACTGATCAACAGTTAGATTGGATAAATCTTGAGAAATCCTATTTGAAGTTGGTTGATCTTCCTCCAGAAAATAAATCTTTTGGTTCAAAGTGAATCCTCAAAAAGAAAACGAAAGTCAATGGAACTGCTTCCAAATATGAAGCAAGACTTTTTGTCAAAGGTTTTAGAAAAAACAAGGTTTTGATCTTTTCGATACATTCTCTCCAGTAACTAGAATAACATTCATTTGGATGTTAACTCTTTTAGCTGTGGTATATGACTTCCAAATTCATCAAATGGAAATGAAAACAACTCTCTTAAATGGAGATTGAGGAAGAAATTTACATGGAACAACCTGAGGTTTTTATGGTTCCTGATAAATAAAAGAAAGTGTGCAAACTTGTCAAGTTGGATTATGGACTAAAATACACACACAAACAGTGATATAAGAAATTTGACCAAACCATGTTGACAAATGGAATTATGGAAGTGATAAATGTGTTCGCATTAAAATCACAAGGTCATTGTCTGTTTGTATTTGGTGATATATTTATCATCACTACAGACACTAATGACATATATGCTACTAAATGTGTGCTAGAAATCAAGTTTGGGATAAGATATCTTGGAGTTGCTGATGCAATCTTAAGTATAAGAATCTTTAGAACTCCTTAATGTTTAGCATTTTTACGGTCTCATTGCATTGAAAAGGTACTTGACTGGTTCAAACATTTGACTTTCAATATTGTCAAGTCTCCAATAAATTTGAGCTTTGCATTTCAAAATAATGAAGGCGAAAGTGACTCACAATTGGATTGTGCTAGAGTATTGGGAGGTATGATGCATATCACGAAGTGTGCGCGATCAGATATATCATTTGCTATTAATGAAATGAGTCGGTTCTTGAGTGATTCTTGATAACGTTCAAATATACTTCTTGAAAAGTTATATAAACGATCAGGTGCAATATAATTACCCAAATATTAGTCCGGGTCCATTCCACAGAGAATATGGAAGAATATTATCAATAGCAAATATTTAACTTGATAGTCGTTATATAAAAATGAGTGGTTTTAAATTAAATAAAAATAAAAACAATAAAATAGCTTTGAACTAAGTATTTATTTATATCCAAATTAATAAAAATAACAAGGAATGTGTTCCCCATAAGCTCATAACGCGGTAATCCTAGTAATAACAATTTTTCTCTAGTGTTATGCATGCAAAGTGTTAAGTTATGTATTTCTAAATCCTTGTTCCGACATCTAGAGAATTTCACCCCGTACCTTGGTCCGACAACGTGTTTATAATTTACCAATCCATACCTTTACTTCATATTACGCATCATAATCGATGTATGGCTCAGTTATTACTTCGCACCAATGGACACTAGTCTATTAGATAGCATCCAACTAAATCTATCTTGATAATTCTTTTCTTATTAACTACCTCCTTGGTCCGGCAAGTAGCAACAAGGCGAGTTCTAAACGTGCAGTCATTAAAAAGACTTCTAAGCGAAAGAATTGTCAATACATGCAATAACCTATTTGAAAATTGCTTAATTACTATTCATACTTTGTTAATCGCTCATGATTCCCATAAATCTAGTTGTGGAGCTTAGCTACTTATTATCTCAAAAACACAATCAAAATTTATTAAAATAAATATGTTTGTGTTAATCATAAAAAGTTAAGAACAATAGCTAAACTATCTTATTATTAGTCACGAATACAAATAAATAATAAAGGAGAAGAAAAAATAAACCACAATTCTGCGGCCTCCACGTCGGCTCTTACAAATCTCCAAAACTAGAAGAAAATTTATATTATGCCTTGTATCTTTGTTCTTGGGCCCCTCAAAATATAATATTTCCTGCCCTACTTATAGATATAAAAACTCTATATAAAATAATTGAGTTCAAGACATATTAGGATATCAAAACCCGGAAGGAATTAATTTCCGTAAATTAATTTTATGTCTTGAATAATGTCGCCACATCCAAATTAAGTTACCCTTCATATGCTGACATGTGGCAAAGAAAACTCTTTCCATCAATTTAGTTTCAGCTTAATTTCCTTCTTTAACCTTCCATCTTTAATTCGTTTTAGCTATAAACTTCTTCATTTTTTCACCAAATTAATCCTACAAATAAAATACGCAATTTAGCACAATTCATAAAATTTATGCTCAAAACAAACAAATATAAATAAAAAATGTAAGGTAAAAAATGATAACAAATATGTATTTTGGCCTCACATCAACACCCCACACTTAAAACTTTTGCTCGCCCACGAGCAATCATTAAAGTTCATCTTTGAAAATTATACTAGGAATGTCATCACTTTGATTAATACAAACTATTAGGCCATATGCCAATTTCAAAATATCTAGTAGACTTCTCGATCATTATGCAAGACATTCAAATTTAGAATAAAACTCTAACCTCGTAACTCCAAGGAAGGATTTTGAACTCATCAAATTCAAGCTTTCTCACCTACTCTCATCAAAGAATGTTAATAACATCACCTATCTATCATGAAACAAGTGCCCTTACAAAAAGAAATAGTCCACACACTCAATTCAGAAGATTGATCTAAATTAAGACTTCATATCAAGAACAACTCTCACACTCACAAATAAAATTCACATGTATGCACAAAGAACCATATGGTTGCCCATTTTATACATCTCCACTAATTAATAATGCTTGAATAGAATCAAATATGACTTTAACGGTTTGTAATGTAGGCTAAGGGATGGGTAGAAAAACTATATAATAGTGACTTCCACTTCCTTAAGCACTTTGCAATTTTAGACTTCATCACTCATATTTTATTCTCTTTATTTTAAGCCCTCTCGTCAATAATTATTTCACAAGTAATTCTCATCATCTCAAGAATGTTTCAGTTTTTTTTTCTTCATAATAGCCACCCTCAACTTGTGTTAAGGTGCAAGATGTCCTTGGAAGGACTAGGGCCATCATCAAGGTAACTTTTTTTTTCTTTATGTCATATTTCAATCTTTTTTTTTTCATGTCACATTCTTTCAAAGAGGGCTTTTAAGCACTTTGTAGCTATCATTGATTATCTTTTCACTCATCCATTCATTTTTCTCAGAGTTGATAATTAAAATAAGTCTATGTTATGATGCTCAAGGAAGCAAGGTGCAACAACTAGGGATTCAACAAAATAGTCAAGGGCAAAATATGGCTATTAACAAAAGGCTACAAGCTCAAAAGGGCTTACTAGTGATAAATATCTGAAAAGACTAAAATTCATAAGACAAATTAAAGAAAGCCTATTATCATCTCCTAAACAAGGCAACACTTTTTTATTTCGCTTCAATAACATCCAAGACAAGTTCTAGACTAAGATGCAAAACATGGAATAAACAAAATCTTACCACATATGACACAAGTATCAATCAAGATGAATCAATTCTACATCTAACAGAGACAGGACCATAAAAAACTACAAAAATAAATAAGCTATATACAAAGTCACAACCATGAACCTAGATGTCAAAAGGATTGCAATTTTAATAGTAATCAAGCACTTACAAGAAAGTACTACTTAAAATTAGGCCCAAATAGTAAGTATCATATAACTCAAAAGGGTCTTTTCTTTTCTCTCCAAAAATAATAATTAAAAAAATTTCTATTCCAAAATAAAAAATAAAAGACACTCGGTTCAAAGGGGACTATTCTCAGGAAAAGAACCGAAAACAAAACCCAAGGAACCCATCCTAAAAAAAATCAATAAAACAGAAAAAACTAGGAATTCATTCCTCCACCCCACAATTAAAAAGATGCTACGTGCCCAAATCATTAAATAAAATATAAAACAAGGGTTAGGAAAACTCTTTGAGGCCTAGCTAGTAGCACGTTCTCTAAATTAATATCAAAGGTCGTCACCCCACACTTAAGCTCAATCATACTCCTTTCTTTTTTTGTTTTTTTTTACTTGGGTACTCAGACTTCCCCTAATATGCAAAAACAAGAAACAAAAAGTGATACTAATAAAATAAAATAAAACATAATAATAAAATAAAGAATGGCGTTACACTACTAATTGGGTTGCCCCCCAATAAACGCTTAATTTAACATCGCGGCACGATACTGTCAATTTTACTGTTTCTCCTTCCATTTTGAATATATGAATTGCACCCCCAATTTTGAATCAATTTTCCTATTACGCTCAACGGGTGGTGGTACAAAATGAAAGGTCCTAAACAACAGATATCACATTTTGCACTTCTTGGATCCTAAGTGATGAATGTAATTTATTGATGTTGGAACAATAAATTCAAGAATATATACACAATTTTCCTTCTCCATACACTCTTCTATAGACTCATATGACTCGAAGATAATATAATAAAAAATATAAAACTAATCCTAAGAAACAAAAAACAAAAAACACTACAAGTTAAAATAAATACTAAAAATAATTTTTAAGACATATTCACGGCAATGGCTCCATTCTTGATAACGTTCAAATATACTTCTTGAAAATAAACGATCGTGTGCAATAAAATTACCCAACTATGATTCGGGGCCGATCCAACAGAGAATATGGAAGAATATTATTAATAGCAAATATTTAACTTGATAGTCGTTATATAATAATGGGGGGATTTTATATTAAAATAAAAGTAAAAACAATAAAAAGATAGCTTTGAACTAAGTATTTATTTATATCCAAATTAATAAAAATAACTAGGAATGTGTTCCCCATAAGCTCAAAACGCGGTAATCCTAGTAATAATAATTCTTCCCTAGTGTTATGCATGCAAAGTGATAAGTTATGTATCTCTAAATTCTTGGTCCGGCATCTAGAGAATCTCACCCCGTACCTTGGTCCGTCTACGTGTGTATATTTTACTAATTCATACCTTTACTTCATGTTAAGCATCATATTCGATATATGACTTAGTTAATACTTCGTACCAACCGGCACTAGCCTATTAGATTGTATCCCACTAAATCTATGTTGATAATTCTTTTCTTATTAACTACATCCTTGGTCCGGCAAGTAGCAACAAGGCGAGTTCTAACGCGTGCACTCGTTAAAAGACTTTTGAGCGAAAGAATTATCAATACATGCAATAACTTATTTGACAATTACTTAATTACTATTCATACTTTGTTAATCACTCATGATTCACAAAAGCCTAGTTGTGGAGCTTAGCTACTCATTATCTCAAAAACACAATCAAAATTTATTAAAATAAATATGTTTGTGTTAATCATAAAAAGTTAAGAACAATAGCTAAACTATCTTTTTATTGATCATGAATACAAATAAATAATAAAAGAGAATAAAAAATAAACCACAATTCCCCGACCTTCACGGCGGCTATTACAAAGCTCCAAAGCTAGAAGAAAATTTATATTATGTCTTGTATCTTGGTTCTTGGCCCCCTCAAAATATAATTATTCATGCCCTATTTATAGATATGAATACCCTAAATAAAATAATTGAGTTCAACACATATTATGAAATCAAAACCCGAAACTGATTTTCATAAATTAATTTTGTGTCTTGATTAATGCCGCCATATCCAAATTAAATGACCATTCAGATGCTGACATATGGTAAAGAAAATACTTTCCATCAATTTAGTTTCAGTCGCCACTTACAATAACTTAGTCATCTATAGAATGTATGACTACATAGGTAATTCAGTACTCCCCATTGGTGACTATCTGATTCACATATTCACATGATGGTTCACATCCTTGAAACCTACTAATAGCTTCAGATTAATGGACTAAGGATCTCTTTCCTAAACTAGTCTCATCAAAGCATACAACATAAGTAAACATGTAAGTCATACAAATCAACAACCAACATGATGACTCAAACATATTAACCTCATATTAGTGCATAAACACCATACAGTCAAATACATGAAAGACTAATTAAGGCTACGCACCCGAGACTTCCACAGAGGTGCCTTCCCCTCCACCCCTAGACTTGAGTACGAAGAATCATTGCCTCCTTGGAGCCACTTCCCTTGGACCATTAGGTTGAACTCTATCCTTCCCTTGTTCTTGACTTCTCCTATTCGGACAATCCTTCATCATGTGACCTGGTTTGCCAGAACTGTAGCAAGCGTTAGAGTCCATCATACATTCTCCCCCATGCAGTATGCCACACTTCCTACAAGGAGGACTCTCCTGGGCTGTAAAGTCTTACGAACCTCCTGGAGTTATCCCTGACTGAGATTGAGCCCTGCTTAAGGTTGATGAATTCCTCAAACATAGCCTCCTTCAATTATATGGGAAAGATCCACCCTAGAAAAGTCATATTGAAAAGATCCCACATAATAGGACCCCCTCCTAAGGCTCTGCTATCCTGCCACACCTTATACCAGGATTGAGCTACATCCTTTAGCTGGTAGGATGCCAACTCAGACTTCTCCACATCAATCAAACCCAATAGCCTGATCTTATAAGGTGCTAGCTTGGGACATCTGTACCAAAGTTGTCCTTAATTCTTAATCTGTCAACCCAGCTGGGTTAACAGGCATCTTTATTCCAGCAGCTGGAGCCTCGGAAGGAACCTGAATTACTCCAGCAGCTGTTCCTCTAATCTCTTTGCTTTATTTTCTCCTTGTATTCATCTTTTGGAAACATCAAGATTTGATGTTAGATATGCTCTTAAAACCAAGAAGTATGACATTATAGAAGGCACGATAAGATTAGAAGAAGGGAAATTTTCATACGCATCATGCAGTCTCTAATCCAGGATAGTGGTGCACTTCACTACCATGACTTAGAAACCACTCGATGTGGTTGATGTGAACTTAATATCCTCAGAATTTAACCTAGTGCTCTGATACCAACTTTGTCACGACTGGAATCTAGACCCTAGACTAGACCGGCGTCGTTGACCTCTAACAGGTCGCAAACAAGCCTACTTACGTCATTCTTACTTCGTCTAGCTTAATTTAGCGGAAAATTTGAAAAAACCTTTTGTTTCTTAACATGCCTACTAAACATTCTACTACATACATAATTGTTCACCATCAACCATCTAACATTAAGATCATCAAATGAAAGAAACAATTTATTATAACGATAAAGATGTACTTGCCAAAATTGTACCAATACATGGTCTGAACAAAAATGGGGAAAAAACTCTAGTGGAACATACTCGACTAGCTCAATCCTACAACTAAGCTAGAACATAAATGGGCAAGAATCCTCAAAAGCATGAGGGTCCACCAAGTCCGGATGAATGCTCGACGTCCGAATAAATGCAACGTTGATCCTGTAGCTCTAGCTTCCACCTGTGCCTGCACCTAAAAGTTTAGAGTTGTATAGGGTTAGTACACACTTGTACTAAGTATAGGTATATGCAAGCACACACCAAGGACATGCATGAGTAAGAATAGCTCTTTCCTACCAACCTAATTATAGCAGGTCAAGTTAGTGGACTTGCCAAATTGAGATTACGAAAGTGAGTAAACTTTCCAAATTTGGATTAAGAAAGTTATGCCATGAGAGTAACATGCATCATCATATTTAACATTTTGCACACAGCACACAACATCGTACACATAGCACGTATCATAATTCATATAACACATAACATTATTCATATCATTCATTAGTATGCCATGAGACTTTGGAATCATGGACTTGCCATTAAGACTTCCCAAAAATGAGGGCTCAACATATGGTACCTCAACTAGGGAGTCTGCTTTAGCAAACACAGAGTCTGCTTCATTCATTCATACGTACTTCATTTCATTTCATTCATGGGCCAATGTAAACACCAGCTATACGTAGGATGTAGTTTAAGACTTTCATTGGGTTTGTTGTTCAATGACCAAGAATGACCTAATGTAATTACTTGAATCTAACTCACCTCTTTATTATCCCATCCTAACAACTTTGGTATCATTCGTTTCATTATGTGTATCATTTGAGGTTGGCCTCATTTATTAATTGGGAACTTTAACTTTAACTTTAACCGACATAGATCATGTGAGCATCCTGAAATCCAGTGTCATGAAACCCCACACCAAAAAGAGGTGGAATCACCGACCAAAGTGACCCAAAGCATGCTATCATATATAGGAATTAAACTCCGCCAGATCCCTATATTGGCAGTATAGGTTCGAAGACTAGGAGATATAAAGAGACCCATACCCGGCATGCCGGATAGTCTCATCTCATGAGAGTTACGTGAACCACCGCCCTTCCCGAAAGAAGGCATCACCGCTCATAGCTAGTCTATCGGTGCTCAGTATAAAGTTCCATTACATTCAACTCATACATCATGGAAGTTGTCTTCTAGTAAGAGGACATCATATCTCAATGGATGATTTCTCATCTCATCATTAGTATTAAGTGTGTTAATCTCAATACTTTCATTAGAGTGTTCATAGAGACTGCTTTCTTCATTAACTTTACACTCTCATAGGTGAGTACATTTTGGTAACATTTACTTAGGCTCATTTGAGATTTCTCTCATCTTTTATATTAGCCTCATATCATGTTGTCACCAAATTCATTATTATTAGCACATTTGCTCTTCATAGTTACTCACCCCTTTTATGTGAATGTTCATTTCATCAAATGCCAATGAACTTGACCATTTGGTGTATTTCACATTCTTACTTAACTCTTCTAGGGTTTCATCATTTCATTGTTCATTTCATCATATGCCAATGCACTTGGCCATTTAGTGCATTTTACACTCGTACATAACCTTTCTAGGGTTTCATCATTTCATTATATACATCTTAGGTTCACTTACTTTTAAACGTATGCTAGACTTATGGATCTATACATACAAGCCATGGGGCTCTATTCATAGTTTGTCTAAGTGATTCATATTTACCCAAGATTATGTGGTACAAGACTTATGCATCTTGTAGATATGCCAAAATATTGATTTCGATCTTTAGAGGCAGCATTCATTGAATATTTACTTACGTATGACTTATGTGTCAATATGAAATTGGGCAAGGGAACCCGATTTCGAATCCCTTGGACAAGACTCAATCTTATTTTAAACTTGATAATAGCATTTTTCAGATTTGGGGGACCCTAGTTCGATTCCCATCAACCCCATCGTATTTCCTTTCTTTTTCTCCTCTCCTTTTTCATTTAAGTCAAGGAGTTTGTGGATTCAATCCCCCACAAGCTCATTATTTTTCTTTTAATTTATCTCCTAAATCTCTACCCTATCCAATAGGTTGTGGATTCAATCCCCACTCTCCACATTTATTTTCTTATTTATTTTTCTCCTAACTCTCTCATCCATTCAAGAGGTTGTGGGTTCGATCCCCACTCACCACACCTATTTTTTCTTGCATTTTTCTCAGGAAATTTTTATGAAATTTTCATTTAGTGAGGTCATGGGTTCAATCCCCAATTACCTGACATTTTAAAATTTTTTTAAACGAAACTCATTTTTTAAAAAGTTGGTTGAGACTACAATTTCCAGCAAGCTGGAAATTTATTCTCTTCCAATCCATTTTTGTCTTAAATTTTTGTTGATTTTTTTTGTAGCTTTCATGTAATGATGTTTTGGGTTCAATCCTTAGTGATATCACTTATTTTACATTCATTTTTCATTGCATTATTTACCATTTTGTTTGGACGAACCCAACCTACCAAATGCTGGAAATTTGTTCATTATTTTCAGCTTTTTTTTTATCATCATTCATACTTTCTTTATTAAGGAATTTCGTGGATCATTTGGTGCATATTTAAGTGTAATATTTTTATGATTATATTCATCCAAGAATTAACATTTCATCCAGCAACATTACATCACTTTACACCTCGTGATTTACACAAACATTCGCACATAAAATTCAACCATAAAAACATATCATTTTTCACATACTTTCGGTTGATATAACTTAACATGCTTACAATTCCAAACACATAATCAAGAACACATTATCAGGAAAATCAAATTTCATACTTAAACTACCAGAAAACATACCAACAACATGATCTCTAACCTATTTCACATTGAGATCAAAGGGATACTAGGGACAAGGAGTTTGACAAGACCGGGAACAACCCTAGTTTTTGAGTAGATTCATCTGAGCCTTAAGGGTCTCTTGGGAAAGGTACCAAGAGTAAGAAATACCATACCTTTTTGAAGTTCAAACCTCAACTTTCTTCCCAAAGAACCCCTCCGAAAACACGTCCAAATCCAAGATCTTCAACACCAACTTAACGAAAAAACCCTCTATTTGCCTAACGCGTTTGATTAGTTGTTTGTTTATAATTTTCGTTGTGAGTTATTCAAGTGTGAAGAACTTTGGTTTACCTACTGTTTTGTACGTTATTTGGAAGAGAAAAACGTGAGTGAGAGTGATAGAGACGTGAGAGAGAGATGAGCGTCGGAGAGAAGAGTTTTCTTAGGCTTAGAAGTCTAGTTTAGGACTTAGTCAAATAAGGTTTTATTTAATTATTAAAAATCTGATTTCCTTTTATTTTAAATCAGCTAATAAATAATAAATATAAATTAATTACATTAATTTACCAACTTAAATTAAAAACAATTTAATTAATTGCTTCCACCTAGGTTCGAACCCGGGTGGAGCAAGACTACACTTCAATAGCCAATTTTTGGTCCTCTCTCCCCAAAATGCCCCTCCACCTTATTGATTAAATAACTAATTATATATTTAGGATAATTACGATACTACCCTTAGTCTGGAAAAACACCATTTTACCCCTAGACCCTCAGATTCTAAGATTTTCCCTTTTTAAGTCCGGCAAAGACTTTTTCAAGTAAATCTTCGTATTCGAGAGCCCTACATGGTTGGACCCAACCCTTACTATATCAAATAACTCCCCAGGTTAGTTGTATTGGTTGTAGCAAGGGTTCCGAGGTATAGTTCTACGCGCATCAATCCGTGTGAACCCGGTTTAATTGTTGGCGTTCTAGACACATTAAGCATTACTTAGCATATTCATTTTTTAGGGTTGTTACAGGTCTTCAATTGATGTTGCAAGACATCTTCTTTGATTCAAGATGGGTTCCTCCTCAAGGGTCCCTTGTGGTTCCTTGGGGAGTCGTATGAGGATGTTCAACCCTGAAACATGTGGTTCTAGAGCCTAACATGTGCTTCATGATGTTTTAAAGTCCTAAAATAGTTAATAATAGTTTTACTAGGCAGTATATAATGTTTGGAACTATTTGGAGGTCAAACGTCCAAGAACGTCCGAGACGTTCGAAAACTAGTCGTAGTTAAACTAGTGTGTCATAGTGTTTTGTAGTGATGTTTTGGGGACGTTTGAGGGTGAAATTTATTACCGAGGGTTCCTACCCGTATCCTGACATACAAAGGGTATAAACATCTAAGAAAGACACCCCGGGGACCATAAAAAAGAGTCCCCAAAGTGGACCCAAACTTGGACTGCGAAGCTGTCGCACCAGCCAGTTTTGGGCAGTGGCTGCGCGTCGTTCAGCTGACACACAGTAGGAAAAATTCTTTCCCTGCGACGCGGGGCTATCATGCACCATTCTGTCCAAAAAAATTTGAAAAATAAGATTTGGAAATGCCTCCGCGACGCGCAGTAAAATCCCATATTTTGTTGCGTCATTTTATGTTAAATTTGAGTTGGTTAAATTGTGTAATGAGTGCAGTGGTCTTTCGGATAATTTGGGGACGACTTTTAGACGGTTATTGAGTACTTTTTAGGTCCCTAAACTCACCAATCAAAGCTAAACCCTCAACTCAAAACAAAACCTCTCCATTCACTCTCTCCAAAACTCTATTGTTGAAGCTTTGAATCTCCAAGGAAGAAGATAGGATTTTTCAAGTTTTTCTCCATCAATCTTGTGGGATTGTAATCACAATTAAGGTATGGTTATTCATCCTTGAGTTCTCTTTCTTCAAAGAGTCAATTCCAATGATTATTCAAAGATTATAAAATCATAAATTCTCCAATTTTGTGATCTAGCCATGGGTTCTTGCATAAAATGTTTTGAATCATTGTATTATGATTGAGTTGATGTTAATTTGATGATTTTAACCTAAAAAATCTATGAAACCATGCAAACCATGCGATTCTAGTTTTGACTATTTTATGGGTTAAGTGATCATGTCTCAGTGCTTATGAATTCTAGTGTAGTTTTCTTTGGGCTATTTAATGATGTAAGGATTTTAATGGATTGATTCATATGATGTCTTATAATGGTAAATCTACATTGAATTGATTTAGATTCATTGATTATTATGATTTTTGTATTGAATTGATGATCATGACCATGTGTAAGGGCCTTTTGTCATTGTATTGGATTATTTATCTATGGATTGAAGTGGTGAGAATGGATTGGTGGTACACTTCCCTGCTTCTCTTTGTTTTATGTAATGTCGGTCTTGAATTATGTTGTTATTGGTATGGTCCACTTATGGTGGCGGTGATATGTGCTTTACTTGTGAATGATGTGGCCTCATCTGCATTAGTGTATGAATAGTGATATTATCATATTAAGACTTGATTATGATAAATGTGATTGAACTCTCCTAACTGACCGTATGTGATTATAATAGACTAGGGTGCTGTCTCTAGTTTTTTTACTAGTGTGTCTTGATAGCTTAACTTGATTATTCCTACATGATACTTGAACACTATTGTATATGTGATATAGAGATGATGTGCATGTCTTGATTGGTAGTCTATGTCCCTTACTTGATACATGAAGAATATGAATATGAACATCTTGACTTAGTAGGCTTATGCACCTTTGTCTTGTATGTGTATGAATGAATGTTGAATGAAAGTTTAGGATCGGTAGACCTAAGATGGTGCCCTTCTAAGCATTACTAATACTTGGAACCTTCTAACTAAAGAGAAGGTTAAGAATTATCTATCCTTATAGACCTTGAGTGGCAGCACTGGTGGACCCATTCTTGGTAGGGGTAATATGAGTTGGTCGGACAAAGAGAATATACCTTCTCATATACCTTTAGATGATTGAACTTACTCTATGAGAACAAAGGCTAGCACCGAGTGAATATGTTATGGTTTGTAGGTCTACTTGAGAAGGAGACTAGAGTGCAATGTATCTCTACTTGAGAAAGAGACTACAGTGCATAAAAGACCTCGATATTCCTTAACCATGTGCCTGCATGGGATGTGTCCTAGTTTTACCCTTGCCAAGTAGAACACCTTCCATCGGAGTAGGGTAGACTCCGTATTCCACGCCTAGCTAGTATGGTCTATGTTTTTAATTGCCTATTCTCATCATGTAGGATACATACTAGTGTTGGATATATATTAGGAAGTTTAGGTAGTGGAATGGGATGTTATCTAGACATTGCACGACTAGTCTTTGAGGATGTTAGCAAGTGAGTCCCTAGGTCTTCTCCAAGACCATTATGTGAAAGTACTTGATTGATAAAAGTCTATTAAAAGTTCTAATGAACATAATGAATTAAGCAAACGTATGTTAATAAAAAGGTACTTATCTAGAGTAGCTTTGAGGAATGCTTAGGTAGGCTTGAAGAGGGTGTATGGGTGGTCTCTTCATGTTTTGCTTAGGTGAGTCTTAGAGTAATTCTAGGTAGGGATTTTAATTAATGAAAAATAAAAATCTTATCTTAGGTAATCTATAGGATCACTTTGGTGTGTGTGAAAGGGATTGTATGGGCGGTCGCTTCACAACTCACTCAAGTATGCCTTAGAATCACCTTTGGTAGGAGGGTCTTATGTTTATGTATTGAAGTGTTCTTGAAGTTATTTGTGTTCTTCATATACTTATGATATGAAGTTTTACTCAAAAGAGCATGTTTTATACAAATGTCCTTTCATCATGATTGTATGCATTATGTCTTACTTAGTACAAGTGTTTGTACTAATTCCATACAGTTTGTTATATCTAAAGGTGTTGGTGGAAGGTGAGAAGGATCTAAAAGGAAATCTTGGATTTTAGTTATTGTTCAAGCAAATTTGAAGTATGTCCTCACTTGAATCGACGGCATTATCTTCTTTAGATTTCTTTTATTCAATGTATTCTAATAGACTAATTATTTCTATATTCGTTGAAGTATGTGTCGTGTCCCAATATATTGGTATGTCTAAGATGGCGACTTTGAGACTTAGCCTTTAATTATGTTTTTCAATAAAAGAGATATTTTCAAGTATTACTACTTCGTCTGAAAAGTTTTAATTCTGCACTACCTTTCATACATGTATGCAATGAACGATGTCAAAGGGCCTGTACAAGATCTCCGAGAGGTTGAGTATGCCGTGTTAAGCTTTTAGAATGTCCTAACTTTTAGGGGGTAGTCTTGGGTGGTTACAATAAGACCCCTCCACACGACACCTCAAACAACACACATAACTTCGACCAAAACTCACAAGAACACATTAGCACATACAAGACTAGTCTCCGAACGTGTTGGTCATCCCTTGACGTTTGACCTCAAATACAACCAAATTGACTTATAACTCCTTATACACATTACTTCATGAACTTAACAACACATAAAACCCATGTGAAGCTCTAGTTCATCTTAGTTCATTTTGAAGGTTGCAACACGCTTAGGCATTAAGGAAGGTATGTCTACGAATGTTGATAGCCTAAGGGAAACAATCTCAGAAGAGGCCCATGGGTCCCGATATTTCATCCATCTGAGGGCCACCAAAATGTTTCTTTACTTGCGCGAGATTTATTGGTGGAATGGAATGAAAGGGGGCATAGCAAACTTTGTGGATATATGCTCAAATTGACTACAAGTCAAGGTCAGGCATCAAGGATCGGAAGGTGTAACTCAAGATATTGATATCCCCACTTGGAAGTGGGAAGATATCAACATGGACTTTGTGTTAGGTTTTGCTCGTACCCGTAGGCAACATGACTCTATTTGGATTGTTGTGGATAGGTTGACTAAATCAGCCTATTTCCCTCTCGTTAAGGTTTCATATTCGGGAGAAGAGTATGCTAGATTGTACATTAAGGAGATACTAAAGTTTCATGGGGACCCTTTGTCGATCATTTCAGATAGAGTTGACCAATTTACTTTCCACTTTTGGAGGTCTTTCCAAAGTAGGCTTGGTACTCAAGTGAAACTTAGTACCGCATTTCATCCTCAAACGGATGGTCAAGTGGAGTGCACCATCCGAACCCTAGAAGATATGTTGAGAGCGTGTGTCATTGACTTGAAAGGTAATTAATATGACCACCTACCTTTGATACGAATTTTCCTATAACAATAGCTAAGTATTCGAGTATTTCTAGGCACCATTTGAAGAACTTTATCGTAGGAGGTGTCGATCTCTGGTTGGGTGGTTTTAAGTGGGTGAATTTGCTCTTTTTGGTATCGCGATAGTCTATGAGGCCACAAAAAAAAGTTTTAATAATAATAAATAGGTTAAAAATAGCTTATAGTCCGCCAAAGTCATATGCCGACAATAGAAAGAGGGATCTTGAGTTTGAAATGGGTGATTGGGTCTACTTGAAGATTTCACATACCAAAAGGGTGATGAGGTTTGGTAATAAGGGGAAACTTAGTCCACATTATGTGAGACCTTGTGAAATTTTGAAGCGAGTGGGGAAATTTTCTTATGAGTTTAAATTGACAAATGAATTGTCTCCAGTTCGCCTTGTGGTCATGTTTTTATGCTAAAGAAATGTATTCTCCCTCTAGAAGTTTTAGGGGTGAATGATAACCTTTCTTATGAAGAGGTACCGGTTGAGATCTTAGATCGTCAAGTTGATAAATTGAGGAGTAAAAAGGTTTCCTCTGTAAAAGTCCTATGCAGAAACCATCTAGTTGAGGATGCAACATGGGAGGCCAAGACCAACATGAAGTCCCGCTATCCTCATATGTTTCCTCACTCAAAGTCAAAGTTGAGGTTAGTATTTACTATTAGTAAGAGTTTTTGTATAATATTGAACTCATCATGGGTTCCTAATAGGTGCATATTCTTGTATAAATTCATGTTTAAATTGAGTTTTCATGAATTATGTTCCTCATAGTTGACTTGCACTTATATGCATTATGTTGTATTGTCCTCATGAGAGTTATATTGAGCATGCTTGATGTTGTTTTAAGAAGAAATTAACATGTTAACTCTTTAATGTTCATATGGATATCATGTGGCAATGGAGAAGGTAATTCCTCTTTATATGATATGAAATGATGAGCTTTTGTATGGGATGAGTTATGGATTAAGTTCCTATGTTTTGATGCCACGATTATGTGTTGAAAGCAGTTGAGAATTCCTCCTATGAACGGTGACTCATTTTGATATTGGTTGTTGTTGGGCTATAGTCTTGAGTCTTTTTCCCCTTATAAAAGGTTTGAGGTGCCATTCGGGATTGAATGTTCCTAAGGAGGGATATTGTAACGCCTCAGAAATTTTAGGACTTAAATTAGATCCTAAGCTAATGAATTATGACCTAAAAATGGGTAATTACAGTCCAAACTGTTTGGCGAAAGAGTTGGGGAAGTTGTGATGATTTAGAGATGAGAAACAAAGAAGAAATTCATATAGACGGATTTTGACCATGGTTGCGCGTCGCGCGCCTGATGCCTGATTCTGAAAATTTCAGCTCCGTGTCGCGAGGTCTTGTACCTCAAAATGCATTTTCAAAAAAAGGAATTTGGACACCATTAAACGTTGCAGACCCACCTCCCAGATTTTACAAAATCGGGAATTTAATGAAAAGTCAAGTTGGACTTTTGTTTTAAGGTCCAACAAGTATAAGAGTGTTTGGGGTATTTTAGGAGGGTTAATATATATAGTTTTTATCCATTTTCCACCCATTACCCAATCAAAACTGAAACTCACATTTAGAATCAAAAGAAAAGAATTAGAAGCTCTACCTTTTCTCTAGTTTCTCTCTCTTCTCAAACCTCCATTGAAGAACTTTGGAGCTCCAAGAATACAATAATTTATCAATGGATATAACTCAATTTAGTGGCTAAAGTTTCATTAAGGTATGGTTTCTTTCACAGTTGGGGTTCCTTTCCCCATGAGGTTCCGTCAAAGATGTTTTTAAAGTCTCCCACATCTAGGGTTTTTCTCTACACATGGGTCTTTTTTGAAAAAATAGATTATGAATCAATTATGATGAATTATGATTTATTACGATTTTTTAGGTGATTAATGATGGACAATTTTTATTTTTCACTTGGAATTCCCTTGGACCCATGCTCTTCCCCAATTTCATAAATCTTGAAATTTATATGATGAATTCATTAAAGATGATGAATATATCCATTGGTTATATTGATGTTAGTTATATTATTGCTTCTTGAATTACCTTATATTATGTGTTGGTTATACATTGCTGGGTGATTGAAGCATGAAGTACCATGAAGGGTAAGAAGGTATGAATGTTGGTTCTTCATCGTACTCAAGTATGAAAGATGAATTACTTATATAGTAATGATGTTATATCTAATGTGTCATTGTGGTTTTGATGACAAGGTCCCCTCATCCTTAACCCTGCACATTTGAATTAGATTTGAAGTATGTATGTATATGATTGAAAGGTAGTTCTGAAGATCATAATGAAATATTAAAGTGAAAGATTACTCACTTTCTAGTTTTCCTTAAGTGAAAGGATTGTTCTCGCTTAGGAACACCTATCAGTTATTATGGTAAGATGTTTACATAAGAGTCTAGTAAACGCTAATGTGAACATATGGGTTGACAAAACATGGTTACTAAAGGGAATAGATTCTTAGAACCGAAAGGGCATCTATATGAGATGGGAGTCTCACATTTAGTAAGTTCGGCTCCCAACATGGGTTTCCTCATGTTTAGCAAGTTCGGATTCCCAATATATGTGTTGTATCATGAGATGGAAAACCCCAATTTAGCAATTTAGGGTTTCTAGTAACAATCTCCTTGACCCTTAACTATGTACCCACATAGGACTTTAGCTTAGTGGATCCACCTAGATAGCTATGTACAAAAGGTTACACCTTAGGCAAGTTCTAACCCTCTCTATTCGGTGTGGGAGTAGAACACCGGATTTCATGTAGCTCTCATGGTCTCATGTCAATTATTTCAACCTCTTTCCCTAATGTAAAAGTAAATGAATGAATGAGATGCATCAACTCTCACTAGGGATTTCTAAAGGGGTTATACATGGTGTAAGTGAGGTTATGGGACTTCTCTTACGCATTGCACTTGTGGGATCCTAAGAGATGGTTGTAGTGGTGCTCTCCTATAACTATGTTTCTTATGATTTATGTATGTAAATCTATGTATGTTCTCCATGAATATGGAAAGATATGATGTAGTATGATATTATGAATGTATGCATAAAGTAGGTTGATTAATGTGATACTTAGGTTTGGATAGGGTTATGGGATCCTATTCTTTGCATTGTACAAGTATTGCTTGGGTTTTCTACATGTTGGGATGATATCATGTTGGGTTGAATTATGATGCTTACTTTGTGTGCATATTGGATTATTTGGTAAAAAATATGTTTTGACTAAAATGTCCTTTTATACATGCATTGATGATTTTTATGCATAGAAGTCATACTTAGTACATGTTATGTGCTAACCCATATTTTCTTCCCTTTTTCCAAAACATTGTAGGTTCAGCCTTTAAGGAGATTTCAAGGCTATTTCTCAAGTCACTTGGATTTTCTTCTCTAAGTTGGTGAGCCCTCAAGTCCGAGGACAAGACCCTTATGTTCTAGATTTTAGTTCCTTTTGATTTTGTTGGAAGATATTGTTGTATTTCCTATTTCTAGACTTCTTATTGATGTAAGGGATAATTCCCAATATATACACTTCTATGTGTAGATGGTATGACGTGATGAAATTAGATTATATTTTTCATATATGAAGTGAAGTTGAACTTCCAAAGTAAAAGTTTTAATTTTTCTACATTTTTATTCTATGATACATGCTATGATGAATGTTGAGTGCTTGTATAAGACATCTTAAAGGTCGAATACGCCGGTAACGACTAGGGGGTGGTCTAGAGTTGTTACACCTGTCTTACTTCAACTTATTAGAAGACTTAACTCAATAAATAGTGTCATTTAATAACTGCAAGAATAATAAGTAGGCCAAAATGGCACTTAAGTCTCATAACGAAATATCTGCAATACAAAGAGGAGAGACTTAAAACTATCTGAATGTCAATGCAGCCTCTATAATACTAAGATGGATGTTACAGATCCCACAACATCCTATAAAAGAAAGAATATAAAGCGAACAAGGCGTTGTATGATGCTAAACCTGGTTACCTGCGTTTGCATCATAAGACGATGAAGGCCAACTAGCATTAGTACATTGAATGTACGAGTATGCGAGTGGGTATGCTAGCAACAACTTATGCTTGAAAAAGAGTAAGAAGGAACACTTACCTTGGCTCTTCTTAACTCATGAATAACATGACTTAATATAAAGCAATAAAAATCATACAATATATAAAAGGTTGTAAAACAATGAAAGCACTTAGTTCATTCAAGAAAAATGTAATAACAAACTCAACTTTGCTTATATATGAAGTAATATAGTTTTGGTAGGATATTCTCTAACCGACAACCATTACTATGAGCGTAAGTGATGGTAGAACGTCTTACATCACGCTGAAAGAGTACCGTCTTATACCTTGCTGTCAGTATAGAATCTAAAATACTTAGGGATACACTAGTTTTTTTATAAAAAGCACTACGGAATCATCTAAAAAGTATGACCCTTATTCTGTCCATGTTGGCTACATAGTTTATGGGAGCTTGAGTTAATATGAACTCGTGTCGCCATTTCGGTACTCAGTACTACTCCTAAAAATAATTAGCTTATACTTTTTTAAAACAACTTCTTCTCTAGTTTGAGTTAATTACTCAAACTTAGATTTAAAAGCTCTTTTGGAAATCGTATTTTTCTATTTACTAAAACTAGCCAAAGGCTCTGTTGGAAGTCTCAACTTCCTTTCTTTCTCTAAATATTAAAACATACATAACTCTTAGGGAATACTTAGTTCCCTTATAAATTTTGAGAAATGAACTTAACTCTTAACTCTTTTCTAAATTTTCAACTTGAGCCATAAAAAAAAGTTAAATATTGTTAAAGAATCTTGAAAACTTTAAGAACTTACTTTGGCTTATTTCTTAACTTTTAGACTTGATTCTCAACTTCTTCGACTTTGATCTTAACTTCCCTTGAATTGAAATCTGGATTCAAGGATCATGATATCATGTTTATGGATGATTTCATGATGTTTAAAAGTACCTTACAATGTTAAAATGAACTAGAAAATTTAGGTACATCACTTAGAAACTAGCTTGAAAGATGGGGGAAGAATTGAGTGAACTGGTGTTCTTGGCTTTCTAAGAGGCGTGGGCCATCAGGCCCTAAACTTCAGAGGCCAGGTTGGGGCGCTCTGGCTGGCGCGTCTCCCCGAGTCCCTACGAATAGGCGTTCTCAATTTTTCTCCTCCGTTTTCATCTCTAAACCCTCTAAATTTCCATGGTTCTTTCCCCCAAACACTTAGGATCATTAATAACCTCACTACTCAATATATTTAACTAGAAAAATAACCAAGAAAGACTAATCAAATCAATACTAGGCGTTTAACAACTCAACAAACAAGAATTTAACAATGTTCTTCAAGAACTTCTTTTTTAATCATGCAACCAACTTGAAAATAAATTAATTGAAGCAAGTTTCGTGTGTGGGTGAGCTTACCAACACTAAAATATCTCACATACCTTGATAGGGATCACCCCTGACGAATTTCACTCGCAAAGCTTGACGTTCTTGGCGAATTCTTGACTTCTCTCCCTTTCTTTCTTCTTTGATCTCCTCTCCAAGCCCAAAGCGTAATTCTGACTTTTCCAAACTGATCTAAGACTTATTTTACCCCAAATAAACCCCTAAAATTAAATAGGAATCACTTGGTGAAAGACTAGTTTGCCCTTCCCTAAACCTGGATTGGGACTTTCCTCAATCCAACAACCCAACTTCCGAAAGGTATAACTAACTCATATGATATTGAAATAACACAAACTCAGCAACGTCGGAAACATTATTCCAAGATATTTCCACTTATATCCAAAATAAGCTCTAGCTCATCCTGAGCTAGAACTTATGGCCATTTGAAAATGACAAAAACTCACTTTCTTAACTTAGAGAATTTTCCAGATTTTTCTGATTCTTTCCAAAATAAATATTTTCAGATTATAACCTCTTTTGTAGACGTTTCTGGTTGCCATGTGTTAGAAATCGGTAGATGTGATATCTTTGAACCTTCGAGCTTTGGTGTATACCTAGACAACCATATGTCACACAATTAACCCTTTACTATTTATGGTTCATATGCTTGTGTTTGTATTAGCCATGAACACCACCTGGTTTAAATGAGAGTATACACAATAGGCTTTTGAAAGTAATTCTCTTTGAAGAGGCTTACATTTCACACTCACATAGATGATTTCTAACCATGTTATTACATAGATACACTATTTGGTCAAATCTGCCTAAAGTAGCAAATTATAAAAAATATTAAACTTTATTGACTCCTTAACAAGCCTTAATTCTGAATCCTCGTTCCTAAGCATTTTCTTCAACATGAGAATGAATTGAGTCTGTTGACAATTCTGAAGCATCAATCACAACTTTGTTTTTCTCCTTGAATCAAGCTCTTGGGATCTCCAGTCTTCTAGATAGAGTTACAACCACTTGTCCGAATCTGTAAACCCATTCTATTAGATGACCTTTAAATTCTTTCTCTAGTTAGGCCTTTTTGTAAGTTCATATGACACATTATCCTTTGACTTTACATAGACAATTTTGATAATTTCACTACAGAGTAGTTTTCTAAAGGTATCATGTTTATGTCCTATATGAAGAGACTTTCTGTAATAAATCATGTTTCATGCACAACCTATTGCATCTTGACTGTCAAACTGTATTTATACTAATGTCAATGGGTTGGGACGAAAAAGAATATCTATCAAGAAATTTTGGAGTCTTTCAACTTATTCACCGACCTTATTGAGAGCACTTAGCTCAAAGATCATTGTACAACTAGCGATACATGTCTCTTCTTAAAATATTTTCAAGATACTGCTCCTCTACCGAGAGTAAATACATATCCACTAGTGAGATTTACTTCATTTGTCCGATGATCCAATTTGCATCACTATATCCTTTTCATATTATTGAATATTGTTGTAATGCAAGACATAATTTCAGGTATTTTTAAATACTCTAATACTCTATTTATTTCCATCTAATGAGTTTGAGAGGGAACACTCAAGAACTGACTCATTTCATTAATAGTAAATGATATATCTAATCACGCACACTTCGTGATATACATCATACCTCCCAATACTCTAACACAATCCAATTGTGAGTCACTTTCGCCTTCATTATTTTCAAATGCAAAGCTCAAATTTATTGGAGACTTGGCAATATTGAAAGCCAAATATTTCAACTACTCAAGTACTTTTTCAATGCAATGAGACTGTAAAAATGCTAAATATTATGCAGTTCTAAGGATTCTTATACTTAAGATTATATCAACAACTCCAAGATATTTCATTCCAAACTTGCTTTGTAGCATACGTTTAGTAGCATTATGTCATTATTGTCTCTAGTGATGATCAATATATCACCAATATACAAACAGACAATGACCTTGTGATTTTAAAGTAAACACATTTATCACTTCCCTCATTCTTAAATCCATTTGGCAACATGGTTTGGTCAAATTTCTTATGTCACTATTTGGGTGCTGATTTTAGTCCATAATGCAACTTGACAAGTTTGCACACTTTCTTTTATTTATCAAGAACCATGAAAACCTCGAGTTGTTCCATGTAAATTTGATCCTCCAATTCTCTGTTTCAGAGAGTTGTTTTCATTTCCGTTTGATGAATTTGGAGGTCATATACCACATCCAACACAATTAACATCCAAATGAATGTAATTCTAGTTACTGGGGAATATGTGTCGGAAAGATCGAGACCTTGTTTTTGTCTAAAAAACCATTGACAAAAAGTATTGCTTTATATTTGTAAGCAGTTCCATTGACTTTCATTTCCTTTTTGAGGATTCACTTTGAACCCAAAGGTTTATTTCCTGGAGGAATATCAACCAACTTCAAATAAGATTACTCAATATTAAACCTATCTCACTGTTGACACCATCTGTGAATCTACAGAAGATACAAGAAATGTTACAAAATTATATTCGAAGAAAGTCAAATTTTCTTTGACATTTACTACGCCTCTGAATCTCTTTATTAAGTACCTTCTCCTCTTGTTCTTCCCAAGGTCATTTACACCTTTCACTAGTCTATTCAAGTCAAAGTTTACAGTTCACAGTCTTAGGTCCTATTTTAATCATTTTATGAATAGGAACTTGGAATTTGGATACACACCGCACACTTTAAAATATTTCAAGTTGAATTTCCTTTCCTTTCTATTTCTCATATGAAATAGATTGTGTCGTAAACAAACAAAATTGCTTTCTTTCTAAAAAGACAAAATTTTGTTGTTCCCTTTTGCAGTAAGGATTGTTCCTCCACATAAGTTTTGTGGTAAACCCAAACTTATACATAATACATCCAACATTTCTTTTAGTATTTGATTTTTCATTAGATTGAGGTAAATAAGGCAGCAGTTTGATGGATAATTTCACTTTCCAAATGAGGAGATTTGTACTCTCCATTCTTATCACTTCTTATTTTTTTCCCAACTGATTTTCAAATTCGATATTATATTGTATAGACATTTCTATTGCTCCATCCTTATCATTCAACAGATAGACATAGTCATTTCTAATGCAATTGCCAATGAAAATTATGAGATACTTTTTTCCACCACGAGATGGTATTGACTTCATAACACATGGGTGAGTGTAAATCAATTCTAAGGGATTGTAATTCCTTTCAACAGATTTATAAGAATGTTCAGCATATTTAGATTCCACACAAACTTGACAGTTTTATTTATTGCACTCAAAGTTAGGCAAACATCTACGTTGATCAGTTTTCCGTACTAGGTTTTGTAATTGACATCCCCCAAGTGTTCATGTCACAAACTTTGACTCATGAAAGTAAGAAAAAATAAAAAATTGAGTTCGAAAATCTCTTTGCTAGGTAGTTTTTTTTCTCACTATATTTTGTTATTATTTCTTACAATTTTGTGTGATACAAACATTGTATAGAGTCATCACCTTGAAAAATGTTCTTTTCAGAAGGACTTTTCCATAACTTTCAATTTGATTGTTATGGAACTACCTATGAACAAAGTTTATCGAGTCCAATAAAGGAAAATATAGTCTATGCAAATACTTTTGTTGTAACATATTCTTATCATGAAAAATCATAACATTTTAAGTGACACTTCTTCATAAAACAACACAATTATTTTGAACAAGTATATATATAATATGGTAGCTTCATACTAGTCACACTATATACTAGTAATCGAGAAATTCAACAACCACAATATCGAATGTACTCCAAGAATTTTGTGGGTCTAACATAATGCAAAAGTATAACTGAATTTCATATACTTTGCTCCAAAATTAAATTAGACACCAAGTAGATTTTATCTTTTTGCATTTTTATTTTATGATGCATGCTATGATGAATGTTGAGGGCTTGTATAAGACATTTTCGAGGTCGATTGCGCCGGTAACGACTAGGGGGTGCTCTCGGAATGTTACACATGTCTTACTTAACTTAGCGGAAGACTTAACTCAATAAAACCGTGTCATTTAATAACTACAAGAATAATAAGTAGGCCAAAATGGCATTAAAGTCTAATAATGAAGTATCTACAATACAAAGATGAGAGACTTAAAACTAACTATTTGAATGCCTATGCAGCCTCTGCAATACTAAGATGGATGTTATAGACCACACAACATCCTATTAAAGAAAGACTAAAAAGCAAACAAAAGTGTCCTCTGGGATGCAAAGAGACTTACCACTGACTCTAAGTGCTCAATTGGATCAACGAGGCGCTGGATGATGCTAATCCTGGTTACTTGTGTTTGCATCATGAGATGATGAAGGGCAACTTGCATTAGTACAATGAATGTACCAGTATGCGAGTTGGTATGCTACCAACAACTTAATCTTGAAAAAGAGTAAGAAGGAACACTTACCTTGGATCTTCTCAACTCATGCATAACTTGACTTAATATAAAGCAATAAAACACATACAATATACAAAAGCTTGTAAAACAATGAAAACACTTAGTTCGTTAAAGAATACTGTAATAACAAACTCAACTTTACTTATATATGAAGTAATATAGTTTCTGTTGGAGATTCTCTAACCGGAAATCATCACTATGAGCATAAGTGATGGTACAACATCTTACATCACGTTGAAAGAGGACCGTCTTATACCTTGTTGTCAATATAGAATCTTAAATACTTATGGATCCACTAATTTGTGCTAAAAAGCACGGAGGAATCATCTAAAAAATATGACCCTTATTCTGTCCATGTTGGCTACATGGTATATGGGGGCTTGAGTTAATATGAACTCGCGTCCCCATATCGGTGCTCGGTATTATTCCTAAAAATAATTAGCTCATATGTTTTTAAAACAACTTCTTCTCTGGTTTGAGGTAATTGCTCAAACTTAGCTTTTAAAGCTCTTTTGGAAATCATAGTTTCCTCTTTACTAAAACTAGCCAAAGACTCTGTTGGAAGTCTCATCTTCCTTTCTAGCTCAAAATATTAAAACATACGTAACTCTTAGGGAATACTTAGTACCCTTATAAATTTTGAGAAATGAACTCAACTCTTACCTCTTTTCTTAATTTGCAACTCAACTCTTAGGGAATTCCTTTTATAACTTTTGAGAAATGAAAACAAATTTTTACTCTTTGGTTAACTTGCAACTTGAGCCATAAAAAAAAGTTAAAACGTTTGTTAAAGAATCTTGAAAACTTTAAGAACTTACTTGGACTTGTTTCTTAACTTTTAGACTTAATTCTCAACTTCTTTGACTTTGATGTGGATTCAAGGATCATGATCTCATGTTTATGGATGATTTCATGGTACTTAAAAGTAACTTACATTGTCAGAATTAGTTAGTAAATGTAGGTACATCACTTAGAAACTAGCTTGAAAAGATGGGGGAAGAATGGAGTGAACTGGTGTCGTTGGCGTTCTAAGAGGCGTAGGGCGCCAAGATCCAAACTTCAGAGGCCCGGTTGGGGCGCTCAGGCTGGCACGGATCCCCAAGGCCATACTTACATAGATTGTCATATGGGGATATGGGAGACGCGGCGCCCAAAGCACCTACAAACAAGCATTTCAATTTTTGTCCTCCGTTTTCATCTCTAAACCCTCTAAACGTTCATGGTTCTTTCCCCAAACACTTACGATCATTATTAACCTCAATACCCAATATATTTAACTCCAAAAATAACCGAGAAAGATGAATCAAATCAACACTAGGCATTCAACAATTCAACCAACAAGATTTTAACAATGTTCTTCAAGAACTTCACTTTTTATCATGCAACCAACTCGAAAATCAATTAATTGAAACATGTTTGGTGTGAGGATTAACTTATCAACACTAAAATATCTCACATACCTTGATACGGATCACCCTCGACGAATTCAACTCGCAAAGCTTGACGTTCTTGGCGAATTCTTGACTTCTCTCCCTTTCTTTCTTATTTGTTCTCTTCTCCAAGCCCTAAACGTAATTCTAATTTTTCCAAACTGATATAAGACTTATTTTTACCCTAAATTAATCCTAAAATGAAATACGGAATTAATTGGTGAAAAGACTAGTTTGCCCTTCCCTAAACCCGGATTGGAACTTTCTTCGATCCAACAACCCAACTTCTGAAAGGCATAACTCACTCATACGGTATTGAAATCACGCAAACTCGGCAACGTTGGAAACATTATTCCTAGTCTTTCCACCCATATCAATAAACTCTATCTCATCCTGAGCTAGAAGTTATGGCCGTTTGAAAATGACCAAAACTCACTTTCTTAACTTAGAAAATTTTCCAGATTTTTCTTATTCTTTCCAATATAAATATTTTCATATTATAACCTCTTTTCTAGTCGTTTCTAGTTGTCAGGTGTTACAAATCGTTAGATGTGATATCTTTGAACCGTCGATCTTTGGTATATACCTAGACAACCATCTGTAACACAATTAACTCTTTACCATTTATGGTTCTTAAGCTTGTGTTCATAGTAGCCATGAACACCTCCTGGTTTCATGAGTGTATACACAATAGGCTTTTGAAAATAATTCTCTTTGAAGAGGCTTACACTTCACACTCACATAGATGATTTCTAACCATGTTATTGCGTAGATACACTATTTGGTCAAATCTGCAAAACTTAGCAAATTATTAAAAAAATTAAGCTTTATTAGCTCATTAACAAGCCTTAATGTTGTATCCTTGTTCCTGAGCATTTTCTTCAACATGAGATTCGATTGAGTCTCTTGACAATTTTGAACCATCAGTCACAACTTTGTTTTTCTCATTGAATCTAGCTCTTGGGATACCTGTCTTCTAGATAGAGTTACAATCATGATGACTTGTCCTATGCCATACACTCATTCCCTTAGATGATCTTTCAACTTTTTCTCTAGTTAGACCTTTTTGTAATTTGATCCGACACATTATCCTTTGACTTTACATAGTAAATTTTGATAAATTCACTACAGAGTAGTTTTCTAAAGGTATCGTGTTTATGTCCTATATGAAGAGACTTTCTGTTATAAATCATGTTTCATGCACAACCTATTGCATCTTGACTGTGAAACTGTATTCATACTAATGTCAATGGGTTGGGACGAAAAAGAACATCTATCAAGAAATTTCGGAGTCTTTCAACTTATTCACCGACCTTATCTAGAGCACCTAACTCAAAGATAATTGTACAACTAGCGATACATGTCTCTTTTTAAAATATTTCCGAGATACTTCTCCTTTACCAAGAGTAAATACATATCCACTTGTCGATGTTACTTCATTTGTTTTGTGATCCAATTTGCATCACTGTATCCTTTTCATATTACTGAACTCTATTTATTGCCATCTAATGAGTTCGAGTGGGATTAGTGAGGCCAAAATACATATTTGTTGTCATTATTTACCTCACATTTATTATTTATATTTGTCTATTTTGAGCATAAATTTTATGAATTGTGCTAAATTGCGTATTTTAAGAAGTTTGGAGCTAAAATGAATTAAAGATGGAAGGTTAAATAAGGAAATTAAGCCAGCAACTTAATGCATTAGGGTCTAGGGGTAAAATGGTATTTTTCCAGACTAAGAGTAGTATCGTAATTACCCTAAATATATAATTAGTTATTTAATTAATAAGGTGGAGGGGCATTTTGGTGAGAGAGGACCGAAAATTGGCTCTTGAAGTGAAGTCTTGCTCCACCCGGGTTCGATCCTAGGTGGAAGCAATGAAAGGAAATCATATTTTTAATAATTAAATAAAACTTTATTTGACTAATCCTAAACTAGACTCCTAAGCCTAAGAAAATTCTTCTCTCCCACTCTCATCTCTCTCTCCCACGACTCTATCACTCTCACTCACGTTTTTCTCTGCCAAATAACGTACAAAAATAGTAGGTAAGCAATTTTCTTCACACTTGAATAACTCACAACGAAAATTATAAACAAACAACTAATCAAACGCGTTAGGCAAATAAAGGGTTTTTCTGTCAAATTGGTGTTGAAGCTTTTGGATTTGGACGTATGTTTGGAGGGGTTCTTTGGGCATCAAGTCGAGGTTTGAACGTAAAAAAGGTATGGGTTTTCTTACTCTTGGTACCTTTCCCAAGAGACCCTTAATGCTCAGATGAATCTACTCGAAAACTAGGGTGGTTCCCATTCTTGTCGAACTCCTTGTCCCTAGTATCCCTTTGATCTCAATGTGAAATAGGTTAGAGATCATGTTGTTGGTATGTTTGCTGGTAGTTTAAGTATGAATTTTGATTTTCGTGATAATGTGTTCTTGATTATGTGTTTGGAATTGTAGGCATATTAAGTTATGTCAACCGAAAGTATGTGAAAAATGATATGTTTTTATGGTTGAATTTTATGTGCAAATGTTTGTGTAAATCATTAGGTGTAAAGTAGTGTAATGTTTCTGGATGAAATTTTAATTCTTGTCTGAATATAATCATAAAAATATTACACTTAAATATGCACCAAAAGTTCCACGAAATGCCTTAAGAATTAACGTATGAATGATGATGAAAAGAAGCTGAAAATAGTGAACAAATTTCCAGCATTTAGTAGGTTGGGTTCGTCCAAACAAAATGGTACAAAATGCAATGAAAAATGAATGTAAAATAAGTGAGATCACTAAGGATTGAACTCAAGACATCATTACATGAAAGCTACAAAAAAAATCAACAAAAGATTAAAAGAAAAAAATGGATTGGAAGAGACTAAATTTCCACCCTGCTTAAAATTGTAGTCTCGACCAACTTTTAAAAAAATGAGCTTCATTTATATTATTTTTTAAAATGTGAGGTCATTGTGGGATTGAACCCATGACCTCACTAAATGAATATTTCATAAAAAATTCGTGAGAAAAATGCAAGAAAAAATAGATGTAGTGAGTGGGGATTAAACCCACAAGCTCTTGAATGGATGAGAGAGTTAGAAGAAAAATAAAGGAGAAAATAAATGTTGAGAGTGGGGATTGAACCCACAACCTCTTGGATAGGTGAGAATGTTAAGAGATAAATTAGAAGAAAAATAATAAGCTAGTGGGGGATTGAACCCACAACCTCCTTGATTTAAATGAAAAAGGAGAGGAGAAAAAGAAAGGAAATATTATGTGGTTGATGGGGATCGAACTAGGGTCCCCCAAATCTGAAAAATGTCATTATCAAGTTTAAAATATGATTAAGTATTGTCCAAGGGATTCGAAATCGGGTTCCCTTGCCCAATTCCGTATTGACAAATAAGTCATACATAAGTAAATATTTAATGAATGTTGCCTCTTAAGATCGAAATCAATATCTTGGCATAGATACAAGATGCATAAGTCTTGTACCACATAATCTTGGGTAAATATGAATCACTTAGACAAACAATGAATGGAGTCCCATGGCTTGTATGTATAGACCCATAAGTCTAGCATACGTTTAAAAGTAAGTGAACCTAAGATGTATATAATGAAATGATGAAACCCTAGAAGGGTTAAGTACGAGTGTAAAATACACTAAATGGCCAAGTGCATTAGAATATGATGAAATTAACAATGAAATGATGAAATGAACAATGAAATGATGAAACCCTAAAAGGGTTAAGTAAGAGTGTGAAACACACCAAATGCCCAAGTGCATTGGCATATGATGAAATGAACATTCACGTAAAAAGAGGTGGTAACTATGAAGAGAAAATGTGCTAATGCTAATGAATTTCGTGACAACATGATATGAGGCTAATGTAAAAGATGAGAGTAATCTCAAATGAGCCTAAGTGAATGTTACCAAAACGTACTCACCTATGAGAGTGTAAAGTTAATAAACAGACCAGTCTCGATGAACAGTCTAATGAAAGTATTGAAATTAACACACTTAATACTAATGATTAGATGAGAAATCATCTATTGAGATATGATGTCCTCATACTAGAAACCAACTTCCATGATGTATGAGTTGAATGTAATGGAACTTTATACTGAGCACCGATAGACTAACTATGAGCGGTGATGTCCTCTTTCGGGAAGGGCAGAGGTTCACGTAACTCTCATGATATGAGACTGTCCACCATGGCAGTTATCGGTCCCCTTATATCTCCTAGACATCGAACCTATACTGTCAATATAGGGATCTTGCGGGGTTCAATTCATATATACGCTAGAATGCTTTGGGTTACTTTGGTCGGTGATTCCACCTCTTTTCAGTGTGGGGTTTCATGACACTGGATTTAATGATGCTCACATGATCTATGTCAGTTAAAGTTAAAGTTCCCAATGAATGAATGAGGCCAGGCTCAAATGATGCACCTAATGAAACGAATGATACCAAAGGTGTTAGGATAAGATAATAAAGAGGTGAGTCAGATTCAAGTAATGACATTAGGTCATTCTTCTTCATTGCACAACGAACCCGATGAATGTCTTAAACTACATCCTAGGTATAGCTGGTGTTAACGTTGGCCCATGAATGAAATGAAATGAAGTACATATGAATGAATGAAACAGACTCTGTGTTTGCTAAAGCAGACTCCCTAGTTGAGGTCCCATATGTTGAGCCCTCATTTTTGGGAAGTCTTAATGTCAAGTCCATGATTCCAAGGTCTCATGGCATACTAATGAATGATATGAATAACATTATGTGTTATATGAATTATGATATGTGCTATGTGTACGCTGTTGTGTGTTGTGCGCAAAATGTTAACTATGATGATGCATGTTACTCTCATGGCATAAATATCCTAATCCAAATTTGGAAAGCTCATAAACTTTCCTAATACAACTTTGGAAACTTCACTCACTTTCCTAATCTCAATTTGGCAAGTCCACTAACTTGACCTGCTATAATCATGTTGCTAGGAAAGAATTATTCTTACTCATGCATGTCCTTGGTGTGTGCTTGCATATACCCATACTTAGTACAAGTGTGTACTAACCTTATACAACTCTAAACTTTTAGGTGCAGGAACAGGTGGACGCTAGATCTACATGATCAATGCTGCAGTTATCCGGACGTCGAGTAGTCATCCGGACTTGGTAGGACCTCATGCTTTCCAGGATGCTTGCCCATTTACATTCTAGCTTAGTTGTAGGATTGAGCTAGTGGAGTATGTTCCACTAGAGTTTCTTTCCTATTTTTGTCCATACCTTGTATTGGTGCCATTTTGGCAAGTTCATCTTTAATCGTTATAATAAACTGTTTCTTTCATTTGATGATCTTAATGTTAGATGGTTGATGGTGAACAATTACGTATGTAGTAGAATGTTTAGTAGGCATGTTAAGAAACAAAAAGTTTCAAATTTTCCGCTAAAATATCCTAGACGAAGTAAGAATGACATAAGTAGGCTTGTTTGCGACCTCTGAGATGTCAACGACACCGGTCTCGTCTGGGGTCTAGATTCTAGTCGTGACACAACCTCAATTGACGGCCATTCAATGCGTTGACACTCTTCAATGAGGGGCGTCAACCAGGCCTATCAAAACCTGCAAGTTTGAGTTTCTATCAAAAATGGCGGACCCCATTGATGGCCAGCCAATCAAATGACGGTCCATCAATTGGGGGCGTCAAAAGGACCTGCAAAAGCTGTCAATTTTTAGCCAAGTGAGGGGTGAGATGGTAAATTCACCCATGTCCTAAGTAGATGATAGACGGTTATTTTAGGTGTTTTAATGTATTTTTCATTTAAACACCTACACCTAAAATTTGATTTCAATTTTCAAAATCATAACCCCTCCTCCAAAAAAAGTTCTCTCAAGACTCTATGGGAGCTTGAAGCCAAATTGAAGCTAGGATTGATGATTTAAATTGATTTCTTCATCAATTATTTTGGGATTTCTACTAATAAGGTATGGTTATTTCATCCTTGATTCTTTCAAGGAGCCAATTTCAAAGGCTTTTCGAAAGATCTCAAAAATCCTAAAAACCCAATTTCGAATTCTAACCATGGGTTCTTTCTCTAAAAGGTTTAAACTGATGTTTTATGAAGTATTCAATGTTATTTGATGGTTTTATAATAAAAAACTCCATGAACCCATGCATTTATTAAATTCCTAATTTTTTCTCTAATGTGGGTATGTTTATTATGACTTAATTATGTTAGATTCATGTTTAGATTGTTATGGACTATTAAATTATATGTTGATCATTGTTAGAATTGTTCATTGTGTGCTTTATAGTATTTATATTTATCTTTGTTTTTGTTGAATCATTGATATGGGTGAATTAGTGGTGTCAGCCTTATGACATTGTAATTGGTAAGTTCTTTTGTTGTGTGCAGTTGTTGGAGATGTTAAGGAATAGTGATTGTGGATATTGGAAGGTGGTAAGTTGAAATAATTCCCTTATTTTATATAGAATTGATATTCTATTTCTATTGTTTGGTATGGTCCACTTATGGTGGCGGTGCTTAATTTTTATAATTGTTATGAATATGCCCTTGTCGACATTATTATGTGAATTCTGGTATTATCATAGTAATGTATATGTGAATGTATAAGGTGAATGTGATCATGTGATGTCTATATGATCCTCTATGGGTGCTATAATGAAATGGTTGAAAGTACTTTTTCTCTAATTGTTGATACGTTGTAATGAAGGACTAAGAAGACTTTTAATAGAACGATATTCTATCTTGTGTTGGTAGACGTAGTTGTCCTTACTTGGTACTTGAATTGTATTGAATGAGTGTATGAATGAAAGTGTATGATCGGTAGACCTAAAGTAGGTACCCTTCTATGAAAGACTAATGTGAAACCTTGAATATGAAAAGAAGGTTAAGAATGTGAAACCTTGAATATGAAAACAGGGTTAAGAATGTAAAACCTTGAATATGAACAAGGTTAATAAAGAACCCTTAAAGTGGTAGACCGAAACGGTACCCCCTTATTAAGTGAAATGATGGACTTAGAGGTAGGTTGGCCGGAACGACATGAAACCATCTTTTAAGAAAGTCATAAGAGCTATCCAAATGAACCTTGATCGGCAGACCGTGTGGACCCCTCTTTGAAATGGTATTATGAGTTGATAGAGATTTGTGATGTTACCTTCCCTAATACACTTATGTGAATGAACTTACTCTATGAGAACTAAGGCAAATCACCGAGTGGATATACTTAAAAGAGTAGCTCTAGTTGAGTATGAGCCTAGAGTACAAAGAAACCTTTTGATATCTCATAAACCATGTGCCAACATGGGATGTGTCCTAGTTCTACCCTTGGGAAGTAAAATACCTTCCACGGTGTGGGGTTTCGATGACACTAGATTCCATACCTAGCTAGTGTGGTCTATGTAAGTTAATGCATATTCTCATCATGTGAGATGTGCACTGTAGTTATTGGATATGTTCTACAACGTGTAGGTATTGGAATGGGACGCTATCTACACATGGTATGAGTAGGCTTTGAAGATGCTAGAGTGATTTCCATAGGTCTTCGAAGACCATTATGTGAAGTCCATTGATTGTCTAGTTGTTTCTTAAATTTCTTAAATGAATAATGTTTAGTTAGTAAAGGTGTTGAATTATACAGGTTCTTACTTAGGGTTTCTTTGAGGAACAGTTAGGTGTGTATTGAAGAGGTTGTATGGGCGGTCTATTCATGTCTTATCTAGGTGGGTCTTAAGATAACTTTAGGTAGAGGGTCTAGAAGGAGGTGTCTAGAGAGAATATTTTTTGAGAGGGAAGGCTAATTTTGAATTGAGGATTGGGAATGGGCAATTCACGTTTTTGATCTCTTAAATACACCCAAAAATAACCAAATAAACAAACTACGGTCAGGTTAGCACGTGGGGCGTTGTCCGGTCGATGAGCCATCATGTTGCTCCTTTGGTTGCGGCTGCAACTGCTTCTTGGGAGGCTAAGCTCACACGTCTAAGTGTTTAGAGACGCCTCCCATTGATGGGGCGCCGATTGAAGGACGTGGAGTCAGTTGGGGTTCGTCGATTGATATTGCCAAGGTAGTGTCTCGACAGCCTTTGGCTTCTCCTTGAGGGCCTCTTACGGGGCAATTGGGGAGTAGTACCCGGGCTTTTCAAACGTAAATACAAACTTTAACAAGTCAAGGACCTTCCACATCAGTTTCACCCAAAACAAACACTTTCAACACATCCAGATATGCTAGACACACTCATGTCGCACATGCACGTCTCAAGTGTTAACTTTCGAACGTCTTGGAAGTTCTTGGACTTTTTTCCTCTAAACTTCATGAAACTTAACATAAAGATTATAAACATCATTATTACTCATATAAGTACTTCATAAGAAAATTACACACATATAAGCACATAAAAACATCTAAGGCGTCTTTGTAACTAGTCGTCGAACATCTTGGTCGTCCATTAACGTTTGACTTCCAAATGACTTCAAATCACTCATGCATACTTTAAAACACTTAATTAAAATTTTAACAATCTTATAGGCACATGTGAGTCTATAAAAACCCTAACTCATTTTGGGGGTCTTACAAACATGCTTTAAAAGGGACATTTGTTTAGAAACCATGCATCATGCCTTTTTAGGAAATCTTTCATGAACATCTATAGAATAGGCACAACATAGACCACATACCTCATCATACAATTTGAAACCATTCATAATAACAAATAAAACCTTTTATCACATTTTGAGTCGTATTCAATATACACCATATAGTTCATTCCTTCTATCTTAACCTTTTTCTTAAGCAACTCTTAAGTGATACTTAGTACAATTTATCACCTGAAGGTCACGAAAGATGAACTTTCTCATAGCCTTCATTAATCCAACCACATATATTCATAAAGTCGTAAGCATATCATAACACATAACTTTCACATAATAACCCTCACCTAAGACAACCCCCCAGTCACACGAGTGCAATGTGCAAGTAGCATCCCATAATACTACTCACACAACTGTTCCTAGGAAGCCACCCTAGACTAGGCACATCAAAAATCTATTCATAACATCTTCATTAAACATTAGGCACGAGACCATCATACCTGATAACATCATATAAAAACTCATTCATTTACTACATCTTTAGTCATAACCCATTTAGTTCATATCATAAATAAACCACCCTTACAACCCCTTCACAAGTTCACGTGTGCAATGTACACACGGAGTCCATTCCCCCACGTATATTAAACAAACCCATTGGGAAGTCATAAGTGAAATTCACATACATAATCATACTTCATGTCTTGACATAAGAAAAATAAATTTAACATACATTCATAGTGTTCATACATAAACATAAGTCTTTGTTTCATAAGAGGCTCCAATCCTATCCTTTCTTAAAGTCCACTTATGCAATGCATGGGTAGGGCTAATAGTTATAACCTTCCGAAAGTCTATGACTCGGTCTAGAGGAACCTTGCATGAACTAAGACTCAAGACACTATTTCTAAGACTAAAATAATATATTGAAACTAAGTAGGAAGTGTTAGAGTCAAAATGTCAAGAAACGACCATGATGTTGTGAGAATGGTGAAATGTTTATTAGTGTGACTTGGCATGTTTCATGGGGTTTTAAGAGTTGAAATTTAGTAAAACATGGTAAGAAGGTACTAAATATGTGTTAGAGTGTGCTTAGGGTCGAAATGTCTACTTGAGGAGGACCTGTCCATTGACCCCAAAATTTCCCAATTGATAGGTTGCAACCACGAACACCAACGACGAGTCGTCGATTGGACAACGCACCGTCATTTGGGTCCATTGGTTGAAACTTAGTCAAATCCCAAGGAAACTCCAAAACTCTCTCTCTGTCACCAACGACGGAGTGTCGTTACGTGGGGAATCGATGGAGCTACGGTGCCTCAACATTTGAGACCCCACTTTACTGTCCTATTATGTTTTAGTTAGAAGTGGTTAGAGAATTACTTACTTAATTAATTAATTAAGGGCTTAGGTCGATTATAGTTAAATAATTAAGGACTATATAAGAATCCTAAGTCAACTAACAAACCTAACACCTCCTTAATTCCCAAACCCACATCTCTCTAATATCTCTCTAACCTCTGTCTTTCGAAACTCAAAGCTCCAATGAAGGAGCACTAGAGCTCTAAGTCAAGGATGAATTTACCAAGGTTTTCATCCCAAATTCGTGGAAAGATCATCCCTAAGGTATGATTTCATTCACTCTTGGGATTCCTTTCCCCAAGAGGCCATTTCAAAGATTTCAACTTCCCCAAAACTAGGGTTTCAATCTAGACATGGGTTATCTTTTAAAAATAAATTGTTATTAAATTGTGATGAATTATAGTCGTTTATCATTGTTTAATTAAGTATTTATGTTCAATGTTGGTAATCATCAAGATTGCTCTTTTGAACCCTTGTTCTTCCATATGCTCATTATGCCTTGAAGTTCTATGGTAATTGTGGAAGATGATGACTATATGAATATGTAGAATATTAATTTATATGTATTACTTCTTGAATTTACCTTATGTAAGCATTGGAATGTATTCTTTGGTAATTGAAGTATGAAGTCAATGAGAGGGCAATAAGGTATGAATATTGATTCTTTTGGAATTCAATTATGAAGTATGATTTACTTAGATAGTAATGCTTCGATATCTAATGTGTAGTTATGATGTTGATAGCAAGTCTTCCTCATCCTTAACTCTAAACTATTGAATTGGCTATGAAGTATGCAAGTATGTTGAGATATGAATATTATATGGTTGAAAGTGAATTCTCAGATTATGATAAAGTGTTATGTGAAAGGTTTACTTACATGCATATGGTTTTCTAATGTGAAAGGGTAGTTCTGACTTATGAATACCTATGAGCTATTATGATGAAATGTTCACATAGGGGTCTAGAAGGAACTAATGTGATCTTTTACAAAGAGTATGATGACACCTAAAGGGAATAAATGCTTAGCACCGAAAGGGCATGTAAATGAGGTGGAGGTCTCACGTTTAGTATGTATGTCCTCCCACATGGGTTCTACATTTAGTCTGTCCGGATTCCAATGATATGTATTGTCTCATGAAATGGAAACCTCCACGTCTAGCATGTCAAGGTTTCTAGAAGCAGTGTCCTTGACCCTTAACTATGTACACATATAGCACTATAGCTTAGTTGAACCACATATGTATTTATGCATGAAAGGTTACACCTTAGGCAAGTGTTAACCCTCTCTTTTCGGTGTGGGAGGAGAACACCGGATTCCACATAGCTCACATGGTCTCATGTCAGTTATTGCACTTGTTTCCCTAATGTAATAAGGTAAAGAATAAGTCAAGTATGTGAATTATTATTAGGGCTTGTCTTAAAAGTTACTACATGGTGTGAGGGAGGGTATTGGACTTCTCTTACTCATTTCAAATGTGGGATCCTAAGGGAGGGTCTTAGTAGTGTTCTTGTATGATGAAGTTGTGTAAGTGTTATGTATGTCAATTTTTTTATGAAATTATGAATAAAGCATGTTATGGTAAAGTATGAAGTTATGTTGTATGCATGTAGTAAGTGAATAAATGTGATGCTTAGATTTGGGTCAGATTATGGGGGCATTGCACAAGTATTGTTTTGGGTTGCTTATATGTTGGGTTAATATTATGTTGGATTGACTTATAATGTTCCATATATGTGCATGTTGAGTTTTTAACATAATACATGGTTTTGACTAAATTGTACCTTTTCTCATGCATTGATGATTTTAAGCATAGGAACCATACTTAGTACATGTGTTTTGTACAAACCGATATTTCTTCCCTTTTTCACAACATTGTAGGTTCCGGCCATTGAAGAGCTTATATGCCACTTTGCAAGAATACTTGGACTTCTTCCTCAAAGTAGTTGGTGAGTTCTCCAAGTTCGTGGATGGTGCCCTTTGATCTAGCCTAGTAGTATTGATATTGTTTAAAGACATTCTTTCTTCCCTATTCTTGGAGACATTTGTTGTAAGCCCTATGTGGCAATATGTACTTGTATAAGGGCCATGCCCGAATGTTTTACTTTGTTTTAGATGGTTTAATGTGAGAAAAGATTAGACTAATTTATGTGTATTGATTATGTTGATTAAACGAGAAGCCTATGTAATCTTCATATGCGAGGAGCCTAAGTGAACTCCCTATGTGATATGTGAGAGGTCTATGAAAAAGTTTCAAATTTCTCCGCATTTTTGACTGATGTAATGTAATGATGAATGATAAGGGCTAGTCTAAGCCTCTTCAAGGATGAAGACGCCGGCTACGTTTAGGGGGTGCTCCTCGGTCGTGTATAGTCCTACCTATACTAAGTAAACTTCTCAAGGAATTATAACTAGAGTTCATATTCTTATCTTAGTTCATTTCTTAACTTTCGGGAGACATAGCCATAACCGACATAGACCATGTTAGCTACATGGAATTCGTTGTTCTACTTCCATACCGAAAGGAGAGGGTACTACTTTCCAAGGTAGGACCTTCATACATAATAACTATTCTAGTAGATCCACTAAGCTAAGTCATACGGGGAACGTAGTTATGGAACAAGAAGATTGCTACTAGAAGACTTGACTTGATAGAAGTGGAGGTTTCCATCTCATGAGACAAAATCTATGTTGGGAACCCGGACTTTCTAAACGTGAAGGTTCTTTTGTGGGAAGCCGGAATTGCTAGAGGTGAAGCCCCCACTCTCATTTATCATGTTCACTCGGTGCTAATCTCAAAGTCCCTTTTTAAACATCTTTAAGCCTTTATTTAGCATTAGTTCATAAATTAGGCTTTAGGGACTTAATTCCCTCGTATATTATATATCTCAAAGGTTGCTAAGATTAGAATGACCTTTCATAATAGAACCTATATTATGTGAGAAAGTGCTTTCACATCATTATAATATATACGTAACATAGTCTAGTTTAGAGTACAATTAGAAAAACCTTTCAAGAGACTCACTTTCACTAGATTATCATAAACCTTATTCATTCATACATTCATGTGTGTGTATACATATGTGAGAAATCCTTTGGCATTAACAACTTTAGAGAAGTTATGTTTGTACTTCAATAGTCATATACTTTTCATGCATTACAAGATATAAAGGGGCATATGAGAATTATCCTTTCAATTAAAACCATGACATATCATACTCATAGTTATGCATGGAGTGTGTCTGTGTGTATATATTGGTCCTCATGATCACATAATGGCAACAACTTTGTTATTGAGAAAACCACCCTTCAAAGGACACAACGCTTTACAATATCCCCAAGTCATGAACAACTCACATATAGATCATTTATGGACTATAGACCACACACCCACATTACATCATAGGAGACAAGAACATATCCAAAATTTGAATAGAAGACTCTTAACATACAATGATCACACATTCATATAGGGTTACATAGGTACGGGTCATTCTACAATAGTACTTATCGCATCAAGCATTTAGACCATACCTTAACCTTGCATGATCATTCACATCATATTATCATTACACTTATTAATGATACTAGAATTGAAGACTACACAAAACCTTCATAATCATAAGAATCATCATATGAATGAACTTTTCATGTATTGCCTTCAAAGCCATGATCACAACATGTACAGATAGACAAGAATGTAAACACCTCCACAATAAGTGGACCATACCGTACAACATCAATTTCAAGATTATAAACTAGGAATTAGGTCAACATACCGATACTCAAAGCCATGATAATCATAAAACAGTTCTCAATAATTCATAATCAATTGATATTATAGCAATAAGATTAAATAATACATTACAATCTAATAACAATTCACTTAACATCCAATCAAGATCATAACACCCACATTATAGGCTAAATTGAGATATTATAGAGATCCCCGTTCTTCAAGGAATTTAATAGGAAATCATCATAATACAGTAATTGAACATTTATTCATCATTAGAATGACTTAGAAAATCATCTGACAAGAAACCCATGCTTAGATTGAAAGTTGGGAAATTTTGTCTTTGAATCACTTTTGAAAATCTTTGATTGAACTCCTTATATTAAAGGTTAATCAAGGATAAAGGGTTACAATACCTTAATATAAGAAAATACCATGAAATTTGGAGAACAAAGGACTTGAAAATTCATATTTTAGCTTCAGCTTGAGTTTTGACCTCCAATGGAGTTTTGAGTGAATTTGGAAGAGAAGAGAGTTTTGAATTTTTTATTTCTCATTGGGTGATTGGGTTTTTGATATGGTAATGGGGGTAAATATAAATTAAAACCCATATATAACCAATCCCAAAAGTACCCAAAATACCCCCACATTAGTTGGACCATTTTAAATAAGTCAAACTTAACTTTCATTTTCGGAATTATCGTAAGGGGAACATGATCATGTCGCAAAGTTGTTCCCACAAGATTTTTGGAATTAAATTTTGGGAAAGTATAGTCCACGACACGTCCGAAACGGACCAAACATTTTGACTATAGAGAGCCTAGTTCGCGACGCATACATGTTTCACCAATGAACAACTTCTTGGTGCCTTGGGTAGCTTGTTGGACAAAGGTTGAGTCCTTCTCAAAAACCCCTAGGTTGGTCCTTGGAGAGTCGTAACCGGATTTTTTTACCCTAAACATGTTTATAAAGACAATAGGGTCACGTCCACTGTTTTCAGACTCCAAACAATACATAAAAACAAGGCAAACATACAAGGACACACTAGCACGCAAACGATTAGCTTCTGGGCGTCTTGGTCGTCCTTTGATGTTTCACTTCCAAACTCTTAAAAACTGACTTCAAAGTCTATTCTTCATTATTTTAACAAGTTATTAACTCATAAAACTCATGTGAAACTCTAATTAATCCTATTTGTTTTGGCGGGTCATTACAGTAAATATTGTTAATATTGATGTATATGAATCGTTCTTGAATGTACATGTATCCTTTTGATGATTCAAAATCATTAAGTGTTTTTGGCTTTAAATCTAATAAAAAGTAGCTAAATTATACCCCCCCTATCCACTTTCATTTGTCATGTTGCACTTTTCGAAATTCAAATTCGTTGGAAGTGTTATTTATTTAGGAACTATTTATTTTACGTTTGTTGGTCTTTTATTTAGTTGAATTGTTCAACTCCTAGTTATTAGGAAGTAGACGTATTTCAGTTTAGAAAGCAGAGTTTGTTAGGAGTCCTAGTAGTAGTGGGTTTTTGTGCTTAGTACTTCGCAAGAAAATCTTTTTAGACTTATCATGTTGCTATTGAAATAAGAGAGTTGCGTAGATTTTTGTTTTCTTATGATGAGTTTTTCTGCCTGCTTTATTCTTTGTCTGCCTGTCATATTTTATCTGTGGTATCAGCACAAGGATAGAGCCAGAAGAAAAAAAAAGTGAGGTAGAGTTCACCCAACCAGAATTTTTTATTTTCATGGTTTCAGAGAAACTTTGTGCAAGCAATTATTCCTCATTTTGATGGTCATTATGACCATTGGAGTACGCTGATGGAAAACTTTCTATGGTCAAAAGAGTATTGACCAATTGTCGAGGATTGAATCGGATCTCCACGGGAAGGCGATGCTTTGGCGATGATCAAAAGACGGAGTTTGAAGAAAGAAATTGAAAGATTTGAAGGCCAAAAATTACCTCTTTCAAATTATTGAACCCCCCATCTTGGAAACTATTCTTTGAAAAGACACTTCAAATGATATATGAGACTCCACGAAAAAGAAGTATCAAGGTACTATAGGAGTGAAGCGAGAACAGTTTCAAGCCTTATGAGGGACTTCGAAACTTTGCAGATGAAGGAGGGTGACATTGTCACTTGCTATTGCCCTAGAACCAAGGAGATAAACAATAAGATGCGATTTCATGGCGAGAAAATGAATGATGTCGCACTTCTTGAAAATATATTGTGTTCCTTGTCACCAAAATATAATTATGTTATATGCTCGATTGAGGATTAAAAATACATAGTTGCTTTGTCACTTGAAAAATTTCAAAGCTCCTTGTTGGTGCATGAGCAAAAGATGAACCGAAATTCAACTTTTGAGGAGCAAGCCTTGAAGGCATATACATTTATTTCTCCCATTCTAGAGGAAGGGGTAGAGGTAGAGTAAGAGGGAGAGGAGATCGAGAGAATAGGCATGGTGGCAACAATGACTGCAGCAGGAATTTTAGAGTCAATGATGATAACTATGGCAAAGGCATAGGAAAAGATTTTGACAATTCTAAGGTATAATGTTATTGCTACCATAAATTTGGCCATTATTGTTCTAAATGGCGTACTAGGTTACCTAGTTAGAAAGAATAAAAGTCAAATTTTGCTAAGAACAATGAAGGAGAAACCTTGTTCATGGCTGTCCACGACGAAAACGGGCATGAGGAGCAAGTTGTTTGGTATGTGGATACTGGTTGTAGTAACCACATGACTAGAAGTAAGTCTTCCTACTCTAATTTAAATGAAAGTTTCTATTTTAACTATTGGTTTTGGGGATCTCTCCACTGTGAATGTAATGGGGAAGGGTAATATCAATTGTATAACCAAGAATGGGTGTGTGGAAACCATATCTAATGTGTTTTATGTTTTTGCTTTGAAAAATAATTTATTGAGTGTTGGTCAATTGTTAGAAAAAGGATATGTTATCAACCTTAGGAACAATTCGTGTGAAGTTTTTGATCCCTATAGAGGAGTTATCACTATTGTGAAAATGAGTTATACAGGTTGTTCCCTTTGAAGATTGAAAATTTTCAATCCTTACCCTTCATGGTTGTGGCATTTTTCGATTTGTTCATCTAAATTTTGATGGTTTGAAGATCTTTCAGAAGAAGAATATGGTGACAGACCTACCTGAAATTGTTGTTCCTTCTCAAGTCTGTGAAGAATGTGTTGTTGGCAAACAACACCGTTCAGAATTTCATAAAGTTAAGTCATGGAGAGAAAAAAAGATGTTGGAGTTAGTTCACTCATACATTTGTGGGCCAATAACACCAATCTTTAATGGAGGCAAAAAGCATTTTATTACCTTTATTAGTGATTATTCCCGAAAGACTAGGGTATATTATTTACAACAAAAGTCAGAGGCTTTTAATGTATTTAAGAATTTCAAAGCTCATGTGGAGAATGAGACAGGGAGGACGATAAAAAGCCTTCAAACAGATCGTGGAGGTGAATATTGCTCAAAGGCATTTGAAGAATTCTTTGAGTCTTGTGGCATTCGAAAAGAGCTCACAACATCATATACACCTCAAAGAAATGATTTATCGGATAGAAAGAACAGAACAATTCTTGACATGGTTCGAAGCTTGCTCGCTCGAGGAAGAGTTCCGAAGGAATTTCGGCCAAATGCAGTAAATGGGAGCATCCACATCTTGAATAGAAGTCCTACTTGTGCTCTTCGTAATGTGACACCATAGCAGGCTTGGAGTGGAAGGAGACCGACTGTAGGTCACTCAAAAAATTTTGGCTGCATTTCCTATGAACATGTCCCAGATGTAAAGAGAAAGAAACTTGATAATAAAGGCGTTAAGTGTGTCTTTCGTGATCTTAGAAAGACGTCTAAGGCATACAAGCCTTAAATGGATAAATTATTTTCAATTACTTAGTTGATAACCAAAATGTTTTAAAGGTTGTGTTGATTTTGAAAGGGTTGCAACCTTTCAGAACCAATTCCTCTTGACTATAAATACCATTGATTTTTCAGAATATTTCCTTACGAAATTTTCTTATTTCTTCTTCTTCTTCTACAGAATGTTTCTTTATGTACATTACTGCCCAGCGACACCAACGTTTTGGGTATCAATATATTGGTGATTGAGATTACTCTATCCTTGGAGGACAGATTCCAAATCAATCCTCGGATACTAGAGGGGAATAATTCATTAAGGGGACATTGTGCATTTGGTGGGTTTGATCTTTTTCCATTCTTATTTTCCAGATTTTGGTATATTTACGAATTTTAATTTTTTGTGAATTGATTTATGTTCTTCTGTTCTTACTGGTTCGTTAAATTTTGATAACTTCTTATTTCTGCAATGTTTGCTGAAATTTGTAATTCTGTTTTTTAAACATATATTGACAACAAAGATAAATGCAAATGTTGGTCATAGAGAGATACCACATCAGTTAGCTTACATTCAGCTTTACATATAGATATATAGATTTAACAATTATGATCATCAAAAGTAATCAAAGTATGGAAATAAAGATACTTAATTTTTTATATTAAAAAATTATGAATCAATAAAAGAGTAGTAATCGATTTATTTTATTTTTTTACAATAATAAGAAAAAATTAACCAAAAAAATTGTAAAAAAATAAAAGAAAGATCAAATGGAAAGATAAATAAGATTCTTGGCCAACAAGATGTGCACCACTTTTGTTTTATCTAAATAATATTTATGTCGGTAAAGAAAGTAGATTGAGAGAGAATAACTTTATTAAATAATTTTTATCCTAAGAAAATACTTTTGTATTTCAATTTCTCACGAAAAAAATTATTGTAGTGATCTCTTAAAAATCTCAAAACTTGAGAACTTCTAATATAAATAATAATAAAAAAAGCTAAGAATATGAAGACTAACCCGTATACAAATATACGAACCCGTGCATAAAGGTCATAATAATTATTCCTTCCGTTTCAAAAAGAATGACCATATTTTTTTTATAGGTTGTTTCAAAAAGAATGACCCCTTTCCTTTTTTGGCAACACTTTAACTTTAACTTTCCACGTGTCATAATTAATACCGCAAGATTAAAGGGCATTTTGGTACATTTGACATAACTTTAATTTAGAACCACAAAATTAAAGTCTTCTTTCTTTTCTTAAACTCCATTTCAAGTCAAACTAGGTCATTCCTTTTTTAAATGGAGAAAGTATATGTTTATCGAGTAATTTAAAGATATGACATATTATAAAATATATATGAGAGGATATTAACTTATTTAGCACCTCAACATTTATTTAATAAAATACTATATGAAACTAAATTAATATAAACTTAGTTCATAAACTTTAGAGCTATTTTATTCATTTATAGTTTAACTTAGTCAAAATCATTAATCCACTCGCCCAACACATATCATCCTCTTGTCAACCTTTGGTAATGTCACAGCCCAAATTGTCGTGATTGGTATCCACCCTAACCCTTCAGTGGGAGAACCACTACTACCATCCAACTAAAGGAATTACTCTAGAACCAAGGTATTTAAATTGTGGAGACAAGTTAAAATAAATTAAAAAAATGCAAAAAAATGCCTAGAACTTGAAAGTCAATGTACCAAAACTCTAACAACGACAATGTCTAAGAACAAGGGGTACAACCCCGAAATTAACAACAACTTAACCAATAGTATGAGTCCGAAAAGAGTGGAATTAAATATAGAGAACTCAAGGTAGCTCGGAAGAACTTTCTCACCCTTGAATTCAAAGAGATGACCGATCTCCTAGGCGTGGTCTGTCAACAGTCGCATGAAGAGGCCCTGGACTCGACAAAAATAAGAGCAAGTGCAGAATCAGTAGACAACCATCGTGTACTAGTAGGATCACGCGACAATCCCACTGGTGTAACATAAACAAGAAATTACAACATTATAATACATGCGTAAATATCAACATATTCAATACTATCATAAGAATCAACATCACAATTCACATGCTTCATAACATAGTTAGTTCTCTCATGGAACCCAAAGTCAAATTGTTATACTGCCAAAATGTGGCAATCCGATCTCAGTTTGTGTGACGGAATGTGGAAGCGGATCCCAATCATACATCAGAATAACACATCAAGATCACCGATTCAAGTCATGATTGCATGGTATCGATATTCATATATATGAGTTCAACATCTATGATTAATATTACAATATGCATACATATACAAGTATCACAACGACGCAAAGTAAGGGTATATTAGACAATCATAGAATCACAATCATCAGCTACCTCAAATCCAAGCTCATATAACATTAATCACATTAACCATCAATATACATATGAACCATCATAGAATCACATTAACCCTCTATTTTTGGTGTGGGAGAAGAATACCACATTACGTGTAGCTCACATGGTCTCATGTCGGTTATTGCACTGCTTTCCCTAATGTAATAAGGTAAATGAATAAGTCAAGTATGTGAATTATTATTAGGGTTTGTCTTAAAGTGTACTACATAGGGTGAGGGAGGGTATGACACTTCTCTTACTCCTTTCAGGTGTGGGATCCTAAGGGAGGGTCTTAGTAGTGTTCTTGTATGATTAAGTTGATTACATGTTATGTATTATATGAACTTATGAATCAAGCCTGTTATGGTAAAGTATTAAGTTATGTTGTATGCATGTAGTAAGTTACTTAATGAGATGCTTGGGTAGGGTTATGGGGTCCCATTCTTGGCATTGCATAAGTATTGCTTTGGCTTGCTTATATGTTGGGTTAATATTATGTTGGGTTGACTTATAATGTTCCATATATGTGCATGTTGAGTTTTTACATAATGCATGGTTTTGACTAAATTGTGCCTTTTCTCATGCATTGATGATTTTATGCGTAGGAACCATACTTAGTACATGTGTTTTCTACGAACCTATATTTCTTCCCTTTTTTCCCAACATTATAGGTTCCAACCATTGAAGAGTTTTTAGGCCACTTTGCAAGGATACTTGGACTTCTTCCTCCAAGTAGTTAGTGAATCCTCTAAGTTTGAGGATGGTGTATTTTGATCTAATCTAGTAGTATTGATATTGTCTTAACACATTCGTTTCTTCCCTATTCTTGGAGACATTTTTGGTAAGCCCTATGTGGCAATATGTACTTGTATAAGGGTTATGCTAAAAGGTTGTAATTCATTATAGATTGTTTAATGTGAGACAAAATATTAGACTAATTCGTATCCATTGATTATGTTGATTAAACGAGAAGCCTAAGTAATATTCATATGTGATGAGTCTAAGTAAACTCCCTATGCGATATGTGAGAGGTTTATGTATACCTCAATATGTAAAAAAAATTCAAATTTCTCCGCATTTTTTACCGATGAAATGTAATGATTAATTCTAAGGGCTAGTCTAAGTCCTCTTCGAGGACGAAGACGCTGGTTACATCTAGGGGGTGCTTCCCGGTCATGACAATAGTCCTACCTATACTAAGTAAACTTCTCAAGGAATTATAACTAGATACTTATTCTTACGTTAGTTCATTCCTTAAGTTTCGGGAGTCATAGCCATAACCGACATAGACCATGTCATCTACATGAAATTTGTTGTTCTACTTCTTCACCAAAAAGAGAGGTTACTACTTGCAAAGTTAGGACCTTCATACATAATAGCTATTCTAGTGGATCCACTAAGCTAATACCTACAGGGGACGTAGTTATGGAACAAGGAGATTGCTACTAAAAAACTTGACTTGCTAGAAGTGGAGGTTTCCATCTTATGAGACAACATCTATGTTTGGAACCCGGACTTGCTAAATATGAAGGTTGTCGAGTGGGAAGCCTGAATTGCTAGACGTGAAGCCCCCACTCTTATTTATCATGTTCACTAGGTGCTAAGCTCAAACTCTCTTTTTAAACATCTTTAAGACTTTATTTAGCATTAGTTCATAAAATAGGCTTTATAGACCTAATTTCTCCGTATATCATAAATCTCAAGGGTTGCTAAGATGAGAATGACCTTTCATTATAGAACATACATTATGTGAGAAAGGTCTTTCCCATAATCATAACATAGTATAGTTTAGAGTACAATTGTGGAAAACCTTTCAAGAGACTCACTTTCACTCTAATCATAAACGTTATTTATTCATACATTCATGAGTGTTTATACATATGTCAGAAAGTATTTCTCATAAACACCTTTAGAGAACATATGTTCATACTTGATTAGTGATATACTTTTCCTGCATAACAAGATATAAAGGTGCATATGAGAATTATCCTTTCAATTAACACCATGACATATCAGACTCATAGTTATGCATAGAGTGTGTCTGTGTGTATATATTGGTCCTCATTATCACATAATGGCAATAACATTGTTATTGATGAAACCACCCTTCAAAGGATCACAACACACTACAATATCCCCAAGTCATAAAAAAACTCACATATAGAGCATTTATGGACTATAGACCACACACCTACATTACATCATAGGAGACATGAACATATCAAACATTTGAATAAAAGACTCCTCACATACAATGATCACACATTCATATAGGTTCACATAGGTAGGGGTCATTCTATAATAGTACTTATCACATCAACCATGTTGACCATACCTTAACCTAACATGATCATTCACATCATATTATCAATATACTTATCATGATACTAGAATTGAAGACTACACAAAACCTTCATAATTATGAGAATCATCATATGAATCCACTTATCATCAATTGCCTTCAAAGCCATTATCACAACATGTATAGATAGACAAGAATGTAAACACCGCAACCATAAGTGGACCAATACCATACAACATCAATTTCAAGACTATAAATTAGAAATTAGGTCAACTTACCAATACTCCAAGACATGATGATCATAGATCAATTCTTAACAATTCATAATCACTTTATATGTATAGCAATAGGATTAAACAATACATCACAATCTAATCACAATTCACTCAACATCCAATCAAGATCATAAGACCCACATTATAGATTAAATTGAGAGATTATAGACATCATGGGTTCTTCAAGGAAGTCCATAGGAAATCATCATAAAAACATTAATTGAACATTTATTAATTATTAGAATGACTTAGAAAATCATTTGGCAAGGAACACCTGCTTAGATTGAAAGTTGGGAAGTTTTGTCTTTGAATCACTTCTGAAAATCTTTGATTGAACTCCTTATATTAAAGATTAACTAAGGATCAAGGGTTACCATACCTTAATAGAAGAAAATCCCATGAAATTTGGATAACAAAGCACTTAAAAATTAATATTCTAGCTTCATCTTGAGTATTGGCCTCCAATGGAGTTTTGAGAGTATTTTGAAGAGACGAGGGTTTTGGATTTTTGATTTCTCATTGGGTAATAAGGTTTTTTATATGGGAATGGGGGTAAATATGAATTAAAAACCCATGTATAAACAATCCCCAAAGCATCCAAAATACCCCCACATTAGTTGGACCATTTTAAATTAGTCAAACTTATCTTTCTTTTTCAGAATTATCCTAAGGGTAACAAGTTCGTGTCGCAAAGTTGTTCCCATGAGATTTTGGGAATTCAATTTTGGGACAGTAGAGTCCGCGACATGTCCCCAACGCGGACCAAACATTTGGACTATGTATAACCTAGTCCGCGACGCTGACATGTTTCACGCAAGAACAACTTCTTGCTGCCTTGGGCAGCCTGTTGGACAAAGGTTGGGTCCTCCTCAAGGACCCCTAGGTTGGTACTTGGGGAGTGGTAACCGAACATTTTGATCATAAGCATGTTTATAAAGACACTAGGGTCACCTTCACTGTTTTTAGACTCCAAACAACACATAAAAAGAAGACAAACATACAAGGACACACTAGCACGCAAACGATTAGTTTCCGGGCGTCTTGGTCGTCCTTTGATGTTTGACTTCCAAACTCATTAACACTGACTTCAAAGGATATTCTTTATTATTTTAACAAGTTATTAACTCATAAACTCATGTGAGGCTCTAATTAATCCTATTTGATTTTGGGGGCTGTCACAGTAATATTTGTTGATATTAATGTACATGAATCTCACTTACATGTACATGTATCCTTTTGATGATTCATATGATTATGTTTTTTTAGGCTGTAAATCTAATAAAAATTAGCTAAATTATAGTCCCTTGTCCACTTTTATTTGTCATTTTGCATTTTTCAAAAGTCAATTTTGTTGGAAGTGTTATTTTATTTAGGGACTATTTATTTCACGTTTGTTGGTCTTTTATTTAGTTGAATTGTTGAAATCCTAGTTATTAGGAAGTAGACATATTTCAGTTTAAAAAGCAGAGTTTGTTAGGAGTCCTAGTAGTAGTGGGTTTCTGGGCTTAGTGCTTAGCAAAAAAATCATTGTAGACTTATTTTGTTGCTATTGAAATAAGAGAGTTACGCAGATTTTTGTTTTCATCCGTTGAATTTTTTTACGTGTTTTATTCTCTGTATGCTTTTCAATTTTATCTATTGTCTAAGTGGACGGATAGATCCAAAAGAAAAAAAACAAGCAAAAAAACCTGTGAGGTAGAATTCACCCAGCCAAATTTTTTTATTTTCATGGCTTCAGAGAAATACTTTGTGCAAGCAAGCATTCCTTGTTTTGATGCTCATTATGACCATTAGGGTATGATGAAGGAAAAATTTATAAGGTCAAAGGAGTATTGACTAGTTGTCGAGGGTTGAATCGGCGCTCAAGGGGAAGGGGAAGCTTTGGCGATGTTCAAAAGGCGGAGTTTGAAGGAAGAAAGCTCAAAGATTTGAAGGCCAGAAATTACCTCTTTCAAGCTATTGAACGCCCCTATCTTTGAAACTATTTTTTGAAAAGAAACTTCAAAAGATATATGAGACTCCACGAAAAAGAAGTATCAAGCAACTACAAGAGTGAAGAGAGCACAATTTCAAGCCTTGATGAGGGACTTCAAAAATTTGCAGACGAATGAGGGTGAAACTATCACTAGCTACTGCGCTAGAACAATGGAGATAAGCAACAAGATGCGATTTCATGGAGAGAAAAGGAATGATGTTACAATTCTTGAAAATATATTGCGTTCCTTGTCACCAAAATTTTATTATGTTGTATGCTCGATTGATGAGTCAAAATACATAGTTTCTTTGTCACTGGACGAACTGCAAAGCTCCTTGTTGGTGCATGAGCAAAAGATACACTGAAGTTCAACTTTTGAGGAGCAGACCTTGAAGGCTTATACATTTATTTCTCCCATTCTAGATGAAGAGGTAGAGGAAGAGGAAGAGGGAGAGGAGATATAGGGAATAGGGATGGTGGCAAAAAACACCGCTAAGGAATTTTAGAGTCAACAGATTTTGACAAATCTGAGGTATAATGTTATCGCTGCCATAAATTTGGCCATTATTGTGCTGAATTTCGTACTAGGTCACCTAGTGACAAAGAAGAAAATTCACATTTTCTTGAGAACAATAAAGGGGAAACCTTGTTAATGGTTGTCCACAATGAAAACGGGAATGAGGAGTAAGTTGTTTGGTATGTGGATACTGGTTGTAGTAACCACATGACTAGAAGTAAGTCTTCTTTCTCTAATTTAAATGAAAGCTTCATTGAACTTTTGGTTTTAGGGATCTCTCCACTGTGAATGTAATGGAAAAGGGTAATATCAATTGTAGAACAAAGAATGGGTCTGTGGAAACCATATCTAATGTGTTTTCTGTTCCTGCTCTAAAAAATAATTTATTGAGTGTTGATCACTTGTTAGAAAAAGGATATGTTATCACCCTTAGGAAGATTATGGTGAGATTTTTGATCCCTTTAGATGAGTTATCACTATTGTGAAAATGAGTTATAACAGGTTGTTCCCTTTGAAGATTGAAAATGTTCAATCCTGTTTTTTGGTGAAACTGAATGACCATTCATAGTTGTGGCGTTTTCGATATGGTCATTTTAATTTTGGTCGTTTGAAAATCCTTCAGAAGAACAATATGGTGACGGACCTTCCTGAAATTGTTGTTCCTACTAAAGTTTGGGAAGAATATGTTGTTGGAAACCAACACCGGTCACAGAGTCATTGCGAGAAAAAGAGATGTTGGAGTTAGTTCACTCAGACATTTGTATGTTAATAACACCAATCTCTAATGGATTTTATTACCTTTATTGATGATTATTCCCGAAAGACTTGGGTAGATTTTTTTGCAGGAAAAATCATAGGCTTTTATTGTATTTAAGAAATTCAAAGCTCATGTGGAGAATTAGACAGGGAAGACCATAAAAGACTTCGAACAGATCTCGGAGGTGAATATTTCTCAAAGGCATTTGAAGAATTCTGTGAGTCTTCTGGCATTCGAGAAGAGATCACAACAGCATATATACCTCAACAAAATGGTCTATGGAGAGAGAGAACATAACCATTCTTGACATGGTTCGAAGCTTGCTGCCTCGAGGAAGAGTTCTTAAGGCATTTTGGTCGGAAGCACTAAATTTGAAAATCCACAAAATAAAAGTACTACTTTTGCTCTTCGTGATGTGACACCAGAATAGGCTTGAAATGGAAGGACCCCGATTGTAGGTCACATCAAAATTTTGGCTGGATTTCCTATGCACATATCCCAGATGTAAAGAGAAAGAAACTTGATGATGAAGGCGTTAAGTGTTTCTTTCTTGGACTTAGCTAAATGTCCAAGGCATACAAGCCTTAAATGGACAAAATATTTTCAATTAATTAGTTAATAACCATAACATTTTAAGGTCGTGTTGATTCTGAAAGGGTTGCAACCTTTTGGAACTAATTTCTCTTGGCTATAAACACCACTGATTCTTCAGATTTTTTCCTTATGAAATTTTCTGATTTCTTCTTCTTCTACACAAAGTTTCTTCGTGTACTTTACTGCCCGCTGACACCAGCGTTTTGGGTATCAATACACTTGTGATTGAGATCATTCTATCCTTGGAGGACATATTCCAAATCAAACCTCGGATACTAGAGGGGAATAATTTCATTAAGGGGACATTGTTCATTCAGTGGGCTTGATCTTTTTCCATTCTAATTTTCCAGATTTCTGTATGTTTACGAATTTTAGTTTTTTGTGAATTGATCTATGTTCTTCGATTTTAATTGGTTCATTAAACTTTGATAACTTCGTATTTCTGCAAAATTTGCTGCAATTTGTAATTCTGTTTTATAAACACAGATTGGCAACAAAGATAAATGTAAATGTTGATCATAGTGAGATACCACATCAGTTAGCTTACATTCAGCTTTATATATAGATATATAGATTTAACAGTTATGATCATCAAAAGTAATCAAAGTATGGAAAATAAACATACTTAATTTTTTATATTAAAAAATTATGAATCAATAAAAGAGTAGTAATTGATTTATTCATTTTTTTACAATAATAAGAAATAAATAAACAAAAAAATTATCAAAAAAATGAGCAAATTAAAAGACAAATAAGATTCTTGCCCAAAGAGATGTGCTACACCACTTTTCTTTTATCTAAATAATTTTTATGTCAGTAAAGAAAGTAGATTGAGAGAGAATAACTTTACTAAATCATTTTTATCCAAAGCAAATACTTTTATAATCCAATTTCTCATGAAAGAAATTATTGTAGTGATCTCTGAAAAATCTCAAAACTCGAGAACTTCTAATATATATAATAATTAAAAAAAAATCTAAAAATATGAAGACTAACCCGTATACTAATATATGAATCCGCGCGTAAAGATCAAATTAATTACTCCCTACGTTTCAAAAAGAATGATCATATTTCTTTTATAGTTTGTTTCAAAAAGAATGACCCTTTCCTTTTTTGGAAACACTTTAACTTTAACTTTTCATGTGGCATGTTTAAGACCACAAGATTAAAATTTTGGTACAGTTAACATAAATTTAATTTAGAATCACAAAATTAAAAAGCCTTCTTTCTGTTTTTTAAACTCCGTTTTAAGTTAAACTAGGTCATTCTTTTTTAAACAGAGGGAGTATATGTTTATCGAGTAATTAAAGATATTACATATTATAAAATATATGAGAGAATATTAACATATTTATCACCTCAACATTTATTTAATAAAATACTACGTGAAAATAAATTAATACAAACTTAGTTCATAAATTTTAGAGCTATTTTGTTTATTTATTGTTCAAATTAGTCAAAATCATAAGTGCACTCACCCAATCCATATCATCTCTAGTCAGCCTTTGGTAATGTCATGGTCCAAATCGTCGTGATTGGTATCCACCCCATACTTTCAGTGGGAGAACCACTACTATCATCCAACTAAAGCAATTACTCTAGAATCAAGGTATTTAAGTTATGGAGACAAGTTAAAATAAACTAAAATAATGCGGAAAATATGCCTAAAATCTGAAAGTTCAATGTACCAAAACTCTAAAAACGACAATGTCTAAGAACAAGGGGTACAACCCCAAAACTAACAACAACTTAACAAATAGTCTGAGTCCGAAAAGAGTGGACTTAAACAAAGAGAACTCAAGGAAGCTCAGAAGAACATGTTCACCCTTGAATTCGAAGCGATCACCGATCTCCTAAGTGTGGTCTGTCAATAGTCGCATGAAGAGGCGCTATTCTTGACAAAAATAAGAGCAAGTGCAGAATCAGTACACAACCACCGTGTACTAGTACGGTCACGGGGCAGTCCCACTAGTGTAACACAAACAAGAAACTAAAACATTATAAGACATGTATAAATATTAACATACTCAATACTATCATATGAATCAACATCACAATTCACATGCTTCATCACATAGTTGGTCCTCCCACGGAACACAAAGTCAGACTGTTACCAATGCCAAAACATGGACGTTGATCCCAGTTAGCATGTCAAAATGTGGAAATGCGATCCGACTTTGTGTGTCGAAACGTGGAAGCCGATGCCAATCACACATCACAATAACACATCAAGATCACTCATTCAAGTCATGATTTCATGGTATCGATATTCATATATCTCAGTTCAACATCTATGATCAATGCTACAATATGCATACATATAAAAGTATCACAACGAAGCAAAAATATATCTCAGTTCAACATCTATGATCAGTGCTACAACATGCATACATATAAATGTATCATAACGAAACAAAACAAGTGCATATCACGCAATCATAGAGTCACAACCATTAGCTATGTCGAATTCAAGCTTGAGTCTCGTAAGGCAATTGAATCGTCCCTTTACGGATTCATTACGCTTGTTCTAGTTCTACAACTAATTGATATACTCAAGGATCAACAATCAAAACTTTAATCATTTGTATTATAACAAACCTAATAACCCTATACCAAACTGAAGATCATAATACTCATATTAGGGCTTTTCCACCATAAATCTTAGATCAAAATTCTTCCCCATCGATAACAACCCAAGAAAATAGATTCTACAGGTCGAAAAAAGGATTCGTGGAGTTAAAACCTTATCGTTATCCTCATAAAAAGTGAAAATTGTTAAGAACTCGTCAAGGGTCGCTTCTTAGTCCTAAAACTCGAAAACTACCAAATAGGTTTTCTTAGGGTTTATAAGAGACTTTAAAACACATCTATCTTGCTTTAGCTGAACCATACCACTGCAGCGGCGCTGCACCAACGACCTTAATCCTGCTACAGTGGCCTCAACGTGGAAAGGATGTACTCATTTACCAAAAAATCAATTTTGAAAGTTCTATAGTCCAAATTCGATTAGGTAAAGTGTTATGAGTTCCTTATCGTCTTCATGTAATAAAATTCACAATTAGATCTCTTATTCATTACTAGATTTTCCCTACACCTTACTGAATATGATTTCTTCTAAATCTGGACTAGGTTGGGTAATTTTAAGTTACTATGAAGGAGTTTTTTGGCTCCAATTCTTTCTTCATTGACTTTCCCATAAAAATCAATTAGGTCGTTATAATATATACAATTTACCCATCACTCCTCCCCGAGTGATCAACTAGGAAGGACTTGGGTAAAATAAAGATAGAGTAGTATCTAAAATGTTGAATTACTAGGGCTACTTGTCACACATACCCTTCTTACCGAATCTTACTACCTCCTAAGGGTTTTACATCTCCAACCTGAATCCAACCAATTTAGTACCTATACATCCTCCCTTACCATGCATCAATGAAGTCATCTCAACACTCGAGTGATACATATTGTTGTATGTAAACTTAACTAATCAACAAAATGAATCCGAATAACCACCAGAGTTTATCATACACACGTCTGCCACATGTTATCAAGGATCTTGACACAATCATAAGGACAAATCCTTCCTCACATAACCATGATAAAATTCTAAAATCAAAACTCACCAAAATGAGAAGTGAACCTAAACCAACCAACACATGCTCATGATACCCAAACAATTGTAGTTCTTATCCACATCTCCATCTCACCACATAAATTTCCATAAGCTTAAGTTACAAAAGTTTCAATCATTAAAACTAAAATACTCGTCGAGAGATATATCAAAGCATACCACCAGTCCAACAACACTATCGAAATTCTATCTTTAGTAATGCAAATTACCTCTTATGGAAACATAATTGAATTCAATGATCCACTCATTCAAGAACACATAATCGATACATGAACTTGACAAAAAGAACAATATCAAGATTGTCGGACAACCATAAATACGCAAGGTAGCTCTTCTATGAATTCTCATAAGCAAGATGATACATGTACAGCCTCTGAAATAATTTAACAACTCCTAGACAACACCACATAAGTCATCTGAATAACCAATTCTTCTCAATTATCCCACCCATTCAAGAGAACATCGTAGTATCGGTACACTTGATCCACCACAAGAGATCCACCCACAAAATTAAAACATGTGTGACCATAGTTAGTTCTTAACGCTTCCAATCATGTCGAAATGAAACACATGGTCAGATAAGAATTTATCAAATAACATGAAAGGTTTTCCTTTGTAGAGACGATACCAGTAATTCCCACTCACTGGATTCAACATACTCTTCACCTCCTTCGATTGGAGCCAACACTCTTAATACCAACAACCATGATAAACACTCCGACCATTGAACTTATTTTAAATCAACACCTTCTGAACAAAACCTTCCTCAAATACTTTAACAATCAAAAGTGATAAATTTTACAAACTCAAATAAAGTGTAAGTCTTTTCAAATGATCAATACTTGATACAAGTGACCATTCCACGCCTTGTGAATTCATACCTTGAAAAAATATTCAAAATGAATGTAGATGTACAATGAAAATTTTGAATTATAAATTCAATCGTTTAACATAAACCCCTTATATATCAACATTAGCTTATATGATTGTTTAACTACCTTCAATCGCTTCGGACCCTCCACAGCGGCACTTATCGCGTTGTAGCGGCGTTGTTGCATTGACACTGGTCCCATTTTAGCGGCCTTTCGGAACCAGCGAGATCTCGTCTGAAAAGTCCCAAAAATCTTATAATTCCAATCCCTGCCTCGTTCGCTATAGCGGCACTCATCTCGTTGTAGCGGCGTCGCTGCAACGACAAATCCACGCTGCAACAACATGAATCGAGGCAGTACGCCTTTTAGAGAATTTCAATTCTCTCTTTATACAACACACTCTTAACCACTACGCTCAAAAAATACCCTTAACGCTAAGATTGATTTCCAGGATCTATTTATTTCATTCAAAACAAAACAAGACTATCTACATATGAATTTAAATTAAAATATTTTATTATTCAATATCTATTAATTAGATTTCAGTTAATGACCTTCCATGTAACTCAACATCTTGATATTTTGTCAATTTAAAAAATTTACATACAAAAGTGGAAAACGTAATTCATCATGTCAATCTTATAGTTTATGCTTCAAAATATTGATTTACTGGCAGATATTTAAAATAATAAATTTATTGTCGTTATTCAATATTTTTGTGATTCTTAATTTTAACATATATATTCAAATAAATTGTATCATTGCGTATCATATTATGAATACTCAGCATTTGTAATAATTTAAATTTCTTAAAAAATAATTTAGTTAGCAATATCATCCATGCATTGAAAGATTATTAAATTGAAATAAAAAAATTAACCGACCACATTCAATATTTATTTTTTCTCTACTTAATTACTTCATATTTTATTTTATTTTTTGTCTTAGATTACCTTTAGAGAAAATTATTATTTACTAAGTACATGCAATTCGATTCTTAGGAACTTTTATAACGTTTGACTTCTCATTTTTCACAAAATAACATATTTTTATAGTATTAAGTTGTTTATGATCGTAATTTCTAAAATTCTGGCCATGTTTGTGTTAATGTAAATCAGGTCATGTTTGGTGTTAATTTGATATGCATATATAATGTAAAATCATTGTTTTTTTTTGCCCTAAGAATATATGGTTGACCATAAAACTTATAAATGAATGGAATTTGGAGGATTGAAAAGTAAGTTCACGAATCATAGTTACAAATCTCACCTCAATAATAGATAATGTAAATTTGGAGGGTAAGGTTTTAATGATAACAAACTTGATCCTTGCAGGGTAAAGTGGAGGTAAGCAGATCACTAAAAAGGGAAAGAATCAATCTTGAATCCCCATAAATCAAAAGGAGATTACAATTCAAATGATCCTGATTGAGACACAATAATCAAGGATTTGGAAAAAGATCATCAGAGTGGAGATCTACCAATCAATGGATTTTGATTGAGACAAAATAAATCAAGGATTTGGGAAAGGATGTTCACAATGCAAAATCCAAAAAATGGCACAAATCATGGAGGCAGTATATCTCGAAATTAATAACTCAACGGCTATATTCAAGTCAAAAATACAAGAAAATCTGAAGATATCACGATTACGCTCAATCAAGGAAACTGAAGGATACAATGGCTACAATCTACAATCAATTAAGGAAGATCCAACGGATATATGGACGATCGAGGAAGCTGAACAATAATCAATATTGGAAATCAGCCTTGAGTTTTATTCTTGGAAAATTAGGAACACTTGTCTTACTTTTCAAGGATCAAATCCTTGGGTTGCTATCTTTTCACAGAAAAAGATTCTAGACTTTAAAAACTATAAATGGAGGCTCGACTAACAGAAGCAAGTGTACAACAAGTCTGATTTATCTCACATTCACTTCTCTACTTTTATCAACCATTTTATTACCAAGTTATATTGTGTACAAAAAAAGAGAGGAGAGAAAAATATTGTTGGTAAGGCTTTGTATCAAAAAAAGAGTGAACAAAACACTGAGTGAAAATTTATTACGCTCATCTTGTACTCACACCAAAAGTTCAAAAGCTTGAAGAGAACACCCTTGCAACCCAAGGGGACTGGACGTAAGATCCCATTGTATCCCAAACAGTATAAAAGTATCTTGTGTCAAGTTTACTTTACGGCATTTTTAATTACTCTTATCTGCCAACTACAGTCGACCAAAGCGTACTTTAAGTTGATTACCCTCAATTAAAAATTCGAAAATTAGCAATTCACCCCCCCCCCTTGTACTTTCTATTGGTATCAGAGCCTTGTCCCACAAAATTTCTATCTAACAATAGGTGAGAAAAGGATCATGGCTCAACAAATTATGGGAGCACTGTTTCAAGAGGAAACTTTCCAAACAAGACCTCCTTAATTTAATGGGAAATGTTTTTTTCATTGGAAAGTAAGAATGGAAACCTTTATCAAGTTTTATGATGTGAGGGTGTAGAGATTTACCAAACTTGGTGACATTCCAATTCCTATCTCAAATATTTCAAACAAAAGTCAAACTTGTGCTATTCCAAGTTTGGAGAGCTATACTAATGAACAGATGGAAGTTTTTCAAATAAACTCCGAAGCCAAGAATCTTCTTTAGAATGCTATTAGTGGAGAAGGATATGAAAAAATATCATGTTGTGATATTGCAAAGGAGATGTGGGACAAAATGGAGGATACCAACGAAGGAACTGACAAGGTCAAGGAAACCATCATTAGTCTGCTAGTATATAAGTATGAACTTTTTCAAATGAAGGAAGGAGAAACTATTAAAAAAATGTTTCCCGACTGAGTAAAACTATTGGCGAACTCAAAGCTTCAGGATAGACATATTCGTCCATTGAGTATATTCAAAGAGTTTTTCGAAGCTTGCCACCACAATGGCATGCCAAAGTAGTTCCTCTTGAGAGCATGAATTTAAACACTCTAACCTACGTTGAGATAAGGAAATATTTAGTAGCTTTTGAGAAAACACATCCTAACAAAAAAGGCCAAGAAAAGTTCAAAAAGAAGATTGTGGCGTTCAAAGCAAATTAGGAAGACAAAGAAGAAGAAGAACTAGCTGAAAATGCAATTGCCTTAATTGCTAGAATAATGATGGATGCCTTTAGAAACAATAGAAGAGAAAGAAACTTTTTAAAGGGATAGTATATCACTGATCAGTCAATAAATGATGGAAAATGTTATGACTGCGGAAAGTACGGTCACATAGCCAGTGAATGTCCAGAAGCAAAGAAAAACTACTCTAGAGGAAATCAAAATAACAAAGCACTTCGCAGCTGGAGTGATGAAGACAACTCTTAAAATGTATATGAATAAATTAGTAACATTTGCTTCATGGCTATTGGAGAATCAAGCAAAAGTATGTAAAAATTGAAATGATTTAAAAAATTTCCTAGATAGTGTTGTGACAGACCTTAATAGAATTTTTTCTGATTTTGAAAATCGTCAAACTGAAAAAAAAAAAAAAAGAAATTTGGAAAGAAAACTAGAAGTTAGTGAAGTTGAAAAGGATCTCTTTTATGAAGAAATTCACGAACTAAAAATTGCACTTGAGAATTCCCTAAACAAATCAAACTCTTCCGAAAATTACTCTAAAAAGGTCTCTAGCAGCAAATGGAAATTACTTTAACTGCAACCAGTCCTATAAGTCGACTGATTCAAGAACAAATAGTAATGATTCTATTTTAGAATAATATACTCTTAAATGTTGCAATTATTGTTGGAAGTCTTGACATATGTCATATAATTGTTGGTTACAAAATCACCACTCATCTAAATGGGTTTGGAGACCCAATAGAACTCCAGATAACCTTAACCTTGAAGGCTGAAAAAGGTTTGGTATTACATTACATTACATTATAAAGGAGATAATAATATTATTTTGCAGGAACACCACAAGAAATAAAAAGGAAAAGGGTAACTGGAAAGAGAATGTTCAAATCACATGACAGGAGATAGAAATCTATTCAAATTTGTTGTTTAACACAAAGGAGGAAACATTCGTTTTGGTGAATAACTCAAACGGAACGGTAATTGGTGTTGGTACTTTCTCATTCAATAATTCTTGTGATATTTCAAATGTCTATTTAGTGATAGGGCTTAAATATAATTTGATGAGTATTAGTCTGCTATGTGACTCAAATCTTTAAGTGTACTTTCAAAAGGATCGATGCTTGACAAAAAAAATTCTACTGGGCACAACCTGTTACAAGGAAGTAGAGAAAAGAATGTATACATTCTTGATTCTTTTAAAAACAAAGGAGAACTTTATTTCCTAGAATCAATTACCGATGATCCCTAGATTTGCCACAAGAAACTTGATCACGCAAGCATGCGACTACTTGAGAAACTTGTTAAGAATGAACTAGTCGTTGGTTTACAAAAAGTAGATTACTCCAAAGATCATCTATCTGACGCTTGTCAAAATGGAAAAAAAAACTAGAAACTCCTTTTCTGGTAAGGATATTGTCTCCACAAACAAACCTCTACAACTCTTACACATGTATTCATTTGGACCTACCAGAACTGCCAACATCGGTGGAAAAAGGTATGCTTTCTTATTAGTTGATGATTACTCTCATTTTACTTGGGTTATGTTTCTTTCTCACAAGGATGATACCTTAAAAAATTGAGCTTTTCTATGAAAAAGTTCAAAGAGATAATGGTTACTACATTACATCCATAAAAGTGATCATGGGAGTGTATTTGAAAATAATTTATTTGAAAAGTTCTGCAATGGGAAAGGATACACTCACAACTTCTCCTCACCGTGATCACCTCAACAAATTGGCGTTGTGGAACGAAAGAATAAGACTCTGCAGGATAGGCTAGAACAATGATACTTGGGCATTCTCTTCGACACAAATTTTGGCCAGAAGCTGTAAGTAATAATTGTCATGTACTAACTCGATGTCTAATCAAACCTATTTTAAAAATGACACCTATGAACTATGGAATTGTAAATGACCCAACATTAGTTACTTACATCCATTTGGATGTAAGTGTTGTATTCACAACAATGGCAAAGACAATATCGGTAAGTTTGATGCATGAAGCGCTAAAAGTATAATTCTTTGTTACTCAAACTCTAGTAGATCTTAACGAGTTTCTAATAAACGTACTTTACATATTGAAGAATCTATTCATGTTGTTTTTGATGATTCTAATAATTTGTTGAGACTAGAATAAATTCTGATGATGAAGATATTTAATTCTCTATATCAACTCAAAGGGAACCAAGCAGTGTTGAACAGTCGACTACAGAACCCTCTTTGAGTCCCATACTTGAATCTATTCCCAAGGAATGTAGAAGTGAACCCGACTATCCAAGCAAGTTTATTATTGGAAATACATCTGAGGGTATCAAAACACGAGCATCCAGAAGAAATGAAACACAGGATGCACTTATATCTTAGTTGGAGCCAAAGAAGCTAAAAGAGGATCTGTTAGATGAACATTGGGTTAATGCGATAAAACAAGAATTGGATCATTTTGATAAAAATCAGGTATGGACCTTAGTTCCTAAACATGATGACAAATCCATCATTGGAACAAAATGGGTGCATGCAAATAAATTAAATGATTCAAGAGAGGTAATTCGAAACAAAGCTCGTTTGGTAGCTAAAGGTTACTCACAACAAGAAGGATTTGATTATGATAAAACTTCTGCCCAATGTTGCAAGGTTAAAATCCATCCGTTTACTTCTAGTCTTCACTGCTCATAAAGGTTTCATTTTTTCAAATATATGTGAAAAGTGCCTTTTTGAATGGGTTTGTTGAAGAAGTTTTTGCATAACAACATCCGGGTTTTGAAAATCCAGAATTTCCTTATCATGTTTTTAAACTTTGAAAAGTTTTTTATGGTCTCAAACAAGTACCTTGTGCTTGATATGACCGTCTTAGCAATTTTCTTATAAATCATGGGTTTACTCGTGGTATTATTGACACTACTCTTTTTAGTAAAAGATATTCATACGAGAATCTCATTATTCAAATCTATGTTGATGACTTTATCTTTTGAAGTGCTTATATTTCTTTACGTGAAGAATTTTCTACTCTTATGCAAAGTGAACTCGAAATGAGGATGATGGGTTAATTAACCTTTTTTCATGGACTACAAATCTATCAATATGAGAAAGGTATGTTTCTTTTAAATACCAAATACTATAAAGAGATCAAACAAAAGTTCGGCATGGAAAATTCAAAAGCATTAGGCACTCCCATGAGTTCCACATGTTCTCTTGACAAAGATGATCAAGGTAAAACAGTTGACGAAACCAAATATCAAGGTATGATTGGTTCTTTTCTTTACCTCATTGCCGATGGATCACACATCATCTTCATTGTGTGCAAGTGTACTCGTTTTCAGTTTGCCCCTAAAGAATCTCATCTTACAGCGGTAAAGCATATCATTCATTACTTAGTCGGAACAACCTCTATTGGTTTATGGTATCCAAAAGAGAAAATTACTCTCTCGAAGGATTTTCTGACGCTGACTATGCAGGTGATAAAGACAACAGGAAAAACAAAAGTGGTACCTATCAAATTTTTGGAAAATCGTTAACTTCATGGAATAGGAAGAAACAAAGCTTTGTCTCCCTTTCGACAATAAAGGTTCAATATATTGCCATTGGCCAATGTTGTGCTAAAATTTTATGGATGGTTCATCAATTCAGTAATTATGATTTATCCTTTAAGCCTATCAAAATTGTGTGTGATAATTCTAGCGATATTTGTCCTTCAAAAAATTCTTGCATCATTCTCGTGTTAAGCATATTGACATATAACATCATTTTATTCGTGATCATGTTTTAAATAGATATATTGAAATTTTCTTTATTAGCAATGATTTTCAACTTGTTGATATTTTTACAAAACCTCTTTTGGAAGAATAATTTTGTTCGCTCCTAAAATCTTTTAATATTATTGAGAATAATCTGAATTGTTAAAATTATTGTGTGGTAATTTTGTTTTTCCTTGTGTTTGGGCGTTTGTCTCATCTTTAAGAATTTGTGATGTTTAGTTTTTGTTAAATTCTTTATTCTTTCCTTGTTTTTGTTGATGCCAAATGGAGAGAATATTATCTTGTTGATCTTATTATCAGCTTGATGTGTTATATTTGCTTTAAATATATTCTCTATTTCTTTTATTATCGTTGTGGGGATCGCTGGATATATGAATTGTGTTCGCACAACAAAGAAAATCTCTTGCATATCTTCAGGGGAAGTATGCTTAAGTCACTCATTTCCACAAGTCAACTATATCCTACTACATTCAAGGGGAGCAAATCAACTTGTCACGACCCAAAATGGACGTGATGACACACATCTTATCCCACTAAGACAAGTCAGCCTAGAACACAATCATTACAATAAAATGCAGAAAATTTATAATAAACTCAAAAATACCCTCAACAGTTGTCACGTGTACAAGCCTCTAAAATAATATAATAAAATCAAAAGAAAACACAAGTCTCATATAACAATGTTTCCCGAGTAGAACAATATCATAAACATGATTAAGAGGGTCTGCTGAGATGACAAACAGCTACCTCTAAAATCTTCAAGAAGCTAAGCCTCGGAAAAGAAGAGAATATATCACAAAGGTCCGGGCTAGTAATCTACAAAAAAATTGTAGAACCACGGGGTGAGTACCAAAACACACTGTACACAAAAAGAAAACCTCTAAGCACAAGTTAAGGGAGTACTCCTACCACCCCAACCGAACCTCCCCAACTACAACCTGCATATAACCAACCCAACCTAACAGTTCACAGTTTACATAAAACACAGCTCAAACTACACTCTAACAATTACATATCCTCAACAACAAGCTTCTTAATCATCATTCACAACTTCCACATAAAAGCACTCACAATATTAACAACACAAGATCAAGTTCATCAATGATAAAAGTGTGCAATGCGATGAATGCAATGTCAAGTATAATGATTCATGTCTAACCTAATGATCACACCCGCTGTCTCTCAGTCCGGAATTCATGGGGACATATTTATCCATGTATCGATCGTGGAGTCTGATACGACCCTCGATAATAATAACCATTGTTGTGTGCAATACATCCCTCAAAATATATTATCCATCGCGGCTGGATACGTCCCTCGAAATGGTACGGCCTCTCTAATTTCTTATTATTTCTCAATCACATAACATATTTCACAATCATATCTCAGAAAAAAGCAAATGATACGTTCACACAAATAATGATGATATAACCATTTTCATAACATTGCACAACTCACAAAAACACAATCATGATACAACATCAACAATTATTCAACAAACCTTTCAAACCATTCTTAACACATCACACACAAACAATAAATCACATTGTCTTTTATAACCCATTTTTCATCATTAGAATTATTCAACATGGATAAGTCAACCCATCACCAATTTCCATTACACCCAGACATATACTAGAAGAAAATACACGAATTTCACAAACTTAATAAGGGTTTAGAAATCCACTTGCCTCAGTTAATCGGACAATCACTATGGGACTTGAGTCTTCCCTTTTCGTTGAACTTCCAAATCAATGCAATTTACTAAAGTACATAATCACAATAATATTTTGAAATTAACATCTACTACTTTAGATTTAGCCTAGACCCAAAAATTCACTCTAATCTAATATCAAGTTCCTAATTTTTGATGTCAATTAATATGTCATGTCTCATATTTCTTAGATTTGCACGTAGGGTGAAGTCTCATTTTCTCTAAATCCTATAAATTTAAGGATAATTATATGATATTATACACTCAATATTCAATTATACATCCCAATTTTTCAAAACATGAATCATAATATGATAATTATAGAAAAGAAATGCAAAATTATCGCAAATCCTAAAACAATATGCAGCATTTTGGTCTAATTTACATTTATAAGTTATAATCTATCCTTATACAATTATACTCCATCATCCAACAATCATTATCTCTTACTTCTTTGACCAATCATTGGTCACCAACATTTTTTTTCCTTTTTTTTTAATACAATAAGGAAGGTCGATACACTGAAGCAATACAATTTGCAAAACTTAATTTTGCACTTCCATTCTCTAACTATCCAATATCCATAATATATTAATATTAATATAACTCAATCAATATACACCATACAAAGACTTAGTTCGTAGTTAGTTTACCTCACTATCGTGTTCCTCTTTCTCTTCTATTTCTCCTCGTGCCGCAGTTTATTTCTACAAGTACGGTCGATTGCTGCCTTTTTACACTTTAACATTATTATAATATTGTTATGGGCTTGACCCACTTCTTTTTACTTATTTATTTATTTTTCTTTTCTATATGTTTTTCTTTTGTTTTCATTATTTTTACCAAAAAATAATTTCTTATTAAATCTGAAAATCATGTCACACATTTATAAGTCATAAATTATTTATAAAAGCTATTAAAAACGTTAATATTAAAATAATGGTTAAACTTTATAAATGACTTAGAGGTTCGTTACATTATCCACCACTAAAAAACATGTTCCTCCTCGAACGTAAGGAAAAAAACAGGGAAAAAAAAACTGATGTTACCAAAAGTCTAAGTTATAACCTACCAGTCGGTATTCATCTCTCTAAGTGAATTCATATTTAAGAGCATTTCATCAAGATCAACCACTAAAAACTAAACTTTCAAATAAAAATTTAAGTGATTACAATTTAAGGTTGATTACCAAACCGCGTACTGACTAGTGAACCGAAATCTGAACAAAAATCCTCTAAACAACAACACACCATCAAAGCGAATTATTTCTCACGTCATTTGAACCAATACCAGCTAAAACTAAGAGAGAACCTAAATCAATCATAAAACCATCATATTTCTGAAACCATCACAAATCTTGTCAAGATTTCTTTTTCACATCATAATATTTAATGAACTTAAGTTATAAAAAATATAATCTTTAGACAGCATATACTCATCACAAGAGAATCAAACTTATCTAACCCAAAAAAGGAAATAATTAAGTAAACACCCACCAAAGATACACTTCAAAATGCATACCTTTAACAACACTCTTAGACAATTGTAACTCTTCATATATAGTAGCTCTTATATAAGTTCTCATAAGCAAGGTTGTGCGTGTAGAATCACTAGTAAACTTCATCCCAAACAATATCAAATCTTCGACAATTGAAATGAAAAGTCTAAACAAGGATGCACCATACCAAGAGAACTATAACAGGATCGATACACCCGATCCACCACTAGGAATTCACCCATGGATATGAAAACACGTGTGGATATAATTAGAAAATGACACACCAAATCATATCCAAAACAAAGTAGATCGTCATATAAGAATATACAGAACCAAAGTCGAAAAACATTGGATACTCCTTCCATAGTACCCATATCAAACATTTTCATTCATATGGCTTGATCTCTTAAATTTTCTAGCTACCCACAATCACCAATCTAGTCCCGATTATAATTTCTCATATACTTGATTTATCGAACCTCACATACTTCTGATAGTACTGTGTTAAAGCCAACACTCTTAATACCAAAACATCACAACCACACCAATCATTTACCTTTCTCTCAAACCGTCACTACTATAAACATATTCTTAGCAAACACCTTATAGCCTCTAAAAATTTTAAAATATGGCTCTAAATATTTCCATTTAAGCATAACATGAAAGATATATGTCACACCCAAGACCGATAGCACTAACTCCAAATCTACACTTTCCCATCGAGGTAAAATAATTGAGTAACACTTATTGTCAACTGCATGTAAACTTTCACATACCATTTTTCATCCACTATTCATATCATCATGTACCTCATGTAAAAACTCAAAGAAATCCTTGATTACTCCAATAATTATGTATACTATAAGACCATAACCTCTACTCACCATCAAATATCTATGTAACACATTATAACAATCTATTTTGTCTCATCAACAAAGTAGTTTCAATCCCCTCGAATTCTCATTAATCATGTAAAACTATAGGTCCACACTATTGAACATTAATGAATTTCCCTATCATAATTTGAACAATATGGCTTGACATAATCACATGGAATCATCCACAGATAGTATCTTGTCACCCAATCAAAACTCAATCTTTAGAATAGTCCATAATCACTTCTTGGTAACTTTGTACCGAACTACTTCACATCTCATAGTCATATCTAAATCCATAAGCAAAACTCAATAAATCCTTTTACTACAAACCAAGGGCTTATATGATAGTTCTTATTACTTCATTTTCTTAACTTCTTTTCATGACACAAAATTTTAAATATCTTACCCTTCTATACACTAAACTCTTGTTCGTTTTGTGGACTCGCTCAATAATCTTATTCTTTGGCTAACAAACCTTGTAATTTTTACCTTATCCTTTAAATGACACCCTACCTTAAGTCTCTGGAAAATTAGAATAACACACTTTATGGCTCAAACCATGTACAAGTCTTTTGAAATTTTCAATATTCAATGTGGTTGGTTATTTCTTATCTTAACTATACATACCTTGACAACACATACTACCACGAGCATAAACTCATCATGAAAACTTAAAATTTGATCTCAACCATGTAATACAATACCATTATCTTCAACATTAGCTCATACAATTGAAGATCATTATGAATTCACGTATCTTAGCCTATAGTTGATCGCCCCTTCTTTGATCTTAACGTATCCTTCATAAAAAAATCAACCATACCATTTACCAAACTCAAAACCATAAAAGAACTTATTATCACACTCGATTTAAACATTTGTAGACTTCGTTCTAAAATTTTATCCAACAACTTTTAACTGATGTGAACGACATGTTACACTATCACCATAACCATAGCAAAACAAATGGAATCACGTGTCTCTGAACCCTATTCTCCACTCTTTGATATACATGTTTAGCCCTTGCAAATCAGAATAATTATTCTTGCTCACTCTTCCTTCTGAAGGCTACACTACCTCCCACTAATTCTCTTCATTATAACTTTTGCTCATTTCAATTCTATTTGAGTAGTGCGCAGCACCTCCTACAACTTTTTGGACAACCATGTTTCTTACCAAATAATATCAAACTACAACCTTAGATAATCGTAACTCGTCATTACAATACCATAAGTTGTTTAATCAATAATTCTTATCATATAGTTGCATCTCAATCACAATTTATCATAAACACTTACTACTATCCTGCTCAATTATCCCCTACCATCAGTATGGAGTTAACCTTGTCATCGACATGACATCTAAAACTCAGCTATATCAATCAATTCCAAAGGACTCACTCAATTTTCTATGCATTTTGTTACTAAAATTCTTGATTACATTCTCACAATTGTACTCGTTGAGACTTCCTTTACCTATTTGCTTATCATTCTAATATTGATCCACTTTCATGGAGATTACGAAGAAATCACCACTCATTTAACATCCTTGAGATACACTTTAAAACCTAAACACATCAATACCGTACCAAAGATCTGTCACGCCCCAAGCCTACACCCTGGGCATGACCGGCACCCGATGACCATTGCTGGCCTTGAGCAAACCCTTGGCCTAACTTACTTAAATCAGCGGAAGACTTAACTCAATATGATGCAAGAAAACATTCTCACAAAGATAACTTACAATACATGTCTTGGCCAAATGACATTTAAATCTCACAATAGAATATTTGAAATGCAATAACGAGAGACTCAAAACTAAACTAATTGACTAACTATCTGTCTATGAAGCCTCTATAGTACTAAGATGGATGTTGGGAGGGACCCCACAAAATCCTAATAGAAAACTGAAATCATGTAAATGTGTCCTCTAGAATGCAAGGAGGATTATCACTAACTACAAGTGCTCAGCTGGATCAATGAGGCGTTGCATGGTGCTGATCCTGGTTACCTGCGTCTGCATCAGGATACGATGCCGGCCAACTAGCATCAGTACATTGAATGTACGAGTATGCTAGTTGGAATGCTAATAAAACTGAATCTTGAAAAGAGTAAGAAGAAACACTTAACGTGGCTCTACTCAACTCATGAATGACTTGACTAAATATAAAGCAGTATGACATATGCAATATATATATATATATATATATATATATATATATATAATCTTGTAAAACAACGTGGACACTTAGTTTGTTAAAAAATGCAATAACAAACTCAACTTTATTTATATATAAAGTAATATAGTTTATATGGGAGAGTCTCTGACCGACAACACCACTATGCACCTAAGTGTTGATACAACGTCTTGCCTATGCTACCAGAACTGTCTTATACTTTTTCGTCGTATAGTACTCCTTATCTTAGTGGATCCACTAGTTTAACTTACGTGATCATCTAAAAAGAATGACTTGTTAATACCCATGATGACTACATGGTTTTCATGGAGATTTGAGTTAATATGAACTCTCATCCCCACATTGTTTCTTAATACTACTCCAAAAATGTAATTTAGCTCATGCTTTAAAAAAAAACTTCCTTTCTTTCGGTTGAGATAATTGCTCAACACTTAGCTTTAGAAAGTTTTCTTTGAATCAATATTCCCTTTTCTTGTTCAAATTTCTTTTCGAAAATCTTAGTTTCCTCTTAACTTAAATGTGAAAACATTTATAAACCTTTAGGGAATACTTAGTTCCCTTATAACTTTTGAGAAATGAACTCAACTCATTACTCTTTGCTTAGATCGAAATACTTCAACATTTTATTCTTTACTTTAACTTGAAACTTAAGTCTTAAAAAAAGTTAAAATGTTTAGTAAAGACTCTCGAAAACCTTTAAGAACTTTGATTTGACTTATTTCTTAACTTTAGACTTGACTCTTAACTTCTTTGATTTTGATCTTAACTTTCCTTGAATTGGATTATGGATTCAAGTTATGAATTGCGTTCTTTGATGATTTTTAGGTGTTTAGAAATCATTTGAAGTAATTAGAATCACTGGAAAGTGTTAATGTACCTTAGAGGGACTTAAAAAGGCTAAACTACAAAAACTGGGCAAAAAATACCAATCCTGGCACGTTTGGGGCGCGCCACGCAATACCAATTGGTCTGAGGCACCTCTCGGGCGCACTACAAGCGCTGCCCCAGGCCCCTGGTGTAGAGGGTCGCGCTGCGCCTGATTCTACCCAAGTGTGGATGACGAACTTCTCTCTTTATTTTTTAATGCTAAATCCCATAAACCTCCATAGTTCTTTTCGTAAACCCTTAGGATCATCTATAACTTCAATAACCAATAGATCTGACCTGAAAATAATATCATAAACTACAAATCTACATCAATGGGCATTCAATCAATAAAACCAAATAGGGATTCGACAAGATTCATCAAGAATTCACTTCTAATAATGTAAAAACTCTAAAACTACTAAGATTAAAACAAGATTGGTGTGTGGATGAATTAACCCAACTCTAAAGATCTCATATACCTTGATAGGAATCACCCCGATGGATTCCACTCGCAATTCCTTAGCGTTCTTGGCGAAACCTTGACCTTTCTTCTTTCCTTCTTCTTTTCTCTTTTGTCTAAGCCCTAAGCGTAAATTTAAACTTTCTAATCTGACTAAAACTTGTTTTTTTACCCCAAATAAGTCCCTAAAATGAAATAGAAAATAAATGGGTGAAAAGACTAATTTGCGCTTCCTTAAATTCAAATTGGGACCTTCCTCAATCCAATAGCCCAAATTCTGATAGGCATATCTCCCTCATACGATATTGAAAATGTGCAAACTTGGCGGAGTAGGAAAGATCTACCATATCAAGAATTGACTCTAACTCATCCAGAGCAAAGAGTTATGACCGTTTGAAAATAACCAAAACTCACTTCTTAAACTTTGAAATTTTTTCAGATTTTTCCTTTTCTTTCCAAAAAGTGGTTAATTTTAGTTTCTTAGATATTACAAGTTATGAGTTGTTACAATATCTCCCTCTTGAGAACATTCATCCTTAAATGAGATTTCATTCACTAAGATAAGAATAGTAACCTCAAGTTTATCACTCCACAATAAAAAGCAAGTAACAAAATGCTTACTGATAGTTTTACAAGTGCAAATAAGAGAATTCGTACTTAATTTGCATTCTCTCTGAATTCAAAGAGATGTGGACGTATCTTCTTAAAATCTTCTTCAGCTTCCCAAGTATCTTTTTCAACAACTTGGTTTCTCCAAAGGACCTTGACTGCACCACTTTGTTCTTTACTGGCGAACTTGGCGATCTAAAATTTGTAATGGAATCTTAATAGGATAAGATATCCTTAATCCCAACATTTCTAGTTGGTACAATTAGTACAAGATCACCCATGCACTTCTACAACATGGAGATATGAAATACCGGATGAACCGTCGCTAACTCTTGTGGTAGCTCCAACTCATAAGCTACATTGACAATTCTCTTGGTTATTCTATAAGGTCCAATATACCGAGGCTAAGTTTCTCCTTATTACCAAACCTCATAAAACTCTTCATGGTGAAACTTTCAGATATACCAAATCATCCACTTCACTCCAACAGCCTTCTCCTAACATCTATATAGGACTTTTGACGACTCTGTGCCGTTTTCAATCTCTCTTAAATCACCTTCACATTCTCCATGGCTTGGTTTATTAGATTAAACCATACATCACTAACTTCGAGCCACCTAATACGAGATCTTCTTCTCCTCCCATAAAGAGCTTCATATGGAGCCATTTGGATGCTCAAATGGTAGTTGTTGTAAGCAAACTCAATTAGAGGTAGGTGATAATCTCAATTCCCATTGAAATCAATTGCACAAGATCTCAACATATCTTCTAAGGTCTGGATAGTATGCTCCGCTTGCCCATCCGTCTAAGGATGAAAAACAATGCTTAAGTTAGCATTTGAACCCAAAACTTTTTGGAAAGACATCCAAAACTGACCAGTAAATTGTGCACCTATATCTGAAATGATCGAAACATGAACTTTATGAATTTTATCACTTCCTGAATGTATAAATTTTTATAATCCTCTACCGAATGAGTGGTCTTTATCGGCAAGAAGTGGGCTGATTTTGTCATTCTATCGACAATAACCCAAATTGAATCATGTTGCCTACTAGACCTTGGGAAGCTTGTGATAAATTCCATATTAATCATCTCCCACTTCCATTCTGGAAATTCTATATTTTGAGACAACCATCCAGGCCTTTTGTGTTTTACTTTCACTTGCTGAAAATTCGGGCACTTGGCAATGAACTCAGCAATGTACTTCTTCATATCTTCCAACCAATATACCTCTCTCAAATCGCGGTACATTTTTGTGGAGCCCAAATGAATGGAATATCTAGAGCTATGAGCCTCCTCTATGATCCTTTCTTGGAGTCCATCCACCCTAGGTACACAAAATCTACCTTTGATACTTCAGCACACCATCTCCCCCTTGTTCAAAAGTCAATACTCTTTGCTTATGAACATTCTCCTTCAAATCAAGTAAAATGGGATCTTGGTCTTGCTTTTCTTTCACTTCTGACACTAGTGATCATTCAGCCCCATTTATCACCACTATTCCTCCTTCAATGGAATCAATGTCTTACTCCCATCCATGAAAGTCTGCGCACATCTTTGTCTAAGTCTCTCTATTCTTCCTCAACATGGGTATTAATGTCCATGGATAACCTGCTTAAAGCATGAGCAACTACATTACACTTACATGGGTGGTAAAGAATATTCATGTCATAAAACATGAGTAATTCTAACCACCTCCTCTGTTTGAGATTGATCTCTTTCTGGATGAACACGTATAGCAGTGATCAGTGAATATATTAACATGAACGAAATACAAGTAGTGTAATCTTTAAGGTAAAAACTACAGCAGCAAACTCTAAGTCATGGGTTGGCTAATTCCTATGATGAACCTTCAACTTTTTGGACTCATAATTTATATCCTTTCTATTTTGCATTAGCACACAGCCCAATCAAACTCTTGATGCATCACAATACACCACAAAACCTTCAGTACCCTTTGGTAAGGTCAAAATTGTTGGTAGTAGTCAACCTCTTTTTCAATTCTTGAAAGCTTATGTCATAAGCTTCAGACTATTGAAAGTCAACTCTCTTCTGAGTCAACTTGGTCAAGGGAGATGAGATAGACAAAAACCTCTCAACAAACCTTCTATAGTAGCCAACAAAACCCAAGAAACTCCTTATATAAGTTGGAGACGTGATTCTAGGACAACTCTGAACTTCTTCTATATTTTGGGTATCAACTCTTATCCCATTACTTGAAACTATGTGGCCAAAGAATGGCACAGACTTAAACCAAAACTCACACTTGGAGAAATTGGCATACAACTCCTTATCTTTCAAAGTCTGAAGGACTCCTTGAATAGATCAGTATGTCATCAATGAAGACGATAACAAACATATGTAAATAAGGATTGAAGACTTTGTTGATAAGATCCATGAACGTTGCTGATGCATTAGTTAAGTCAAATGACATAACCAAAAACTCCTAATGTCCATATCTATTTCTAAAAGTTGTATGTGCAATGTCATGTTCTCTAACTTTCAGCTAATGGCACCCTGAAGTTGATCGAAAAGATCACTTATCCTTTGAAGAGGATACTTATTCTTGATTATAACCTTATTCAATTGACGGTAGTGTATACACATCCTAAGGGAACCATCTTTCTTTATTTCAAACAAGACCAGAGCGCCCCAAGGTGAGACACTTGGTCGAATGAAACCTTTATCTAACAGATATTTCAACTGTTTTTCAACTCTTTTAACTCTGATGGTGTCATTCTATATGGCAGAATAGAGATAGGATGAGTATCTAGAACGATGTCTATGTCGAAGTCTATTTCTCTCTTAGGAGGGACTCTGAGTAGATCATGATGAAAAATTTTTGGAAAGTCCTTACTATAGAAACTGACTGAAGGGAAGTTATCTCAACACTTGAGTCACTAACTCGGACTAAGTGATAGATACATTCCATAGAAAATAACTTTCTCGCCTTAAGGTACGAAATGATATGACCTTAGGCATTACTGAATTACTACTCCACTCTATAACTGGCTCATCAGGAATTTGAAACTTGACAACTCGAGTTATACAATCTATTGATGCATAACAGCCATGAAGTCAGTCCATACCTAGAATGAAATCAAAATCTACCATGTCTAACACCATTAGGTAAAACATGGTGTTCTTGTGATTTATAGAAATAGGACAATTACGATAGACTCTTTCCGCTAGAATAGACTCTCCAATATGTGTAGATACACAGAAAGGTTCACAATGTTTTTTAGGAAGAATCTCAAACTTATTTGCAACATAAGGAGTTACAAATGACAAACTTGGTACTAGATTTAGCAAAGCATAAACATCAAAAGTAAAGACTTGGATCATACCAGTGACAAAATCTAGAGAGTTCTCTTTCTCTTGGTGGTTAGTGATTTCATATAGGTGGTTCGCCCCTCCGCCAGTACCAGAAGTAGCTCCTTTAGGTTCAGCCATGTCTGGTAGAGCAACTAATAAAGATTGGGCTATGTTGCCTAGATTTTCACTACCCTGCCTGTTCTTAGGGAACTCTCTCATAACGTGACACTATTTACCATACTTGAAGCAACTCGTATGGACATCACTACATTTACCTGGGTGGTTTCTACAACGCTTAGTACATGCAAAGGCCCAACTACCTCCTTGTTCCACTATAACAACCCTCAAAATGAATTAGGATAGATCAGAATTTCACATGTGTTTTATAAGTTAATAACTTGTTTAAATAATGAATAATAACCTTTAAAGTCAGTTTTAAATAGCTTCCAAGTCAAACATCAAAGGACGACCAAGACGTCTGGAAACTCGTCTTGTGTGTGCTAGTGTGTCCTTGTAGTTGTATGTGTTGTTCAGAGTTTAAAATCAGTGGGGGTGATCCTAGTGTCTTAATAATAGATTTTAAGGTCAAAACATCCCAACATAACTCCTCAAGGACCGACCAAAGGGTCCTTGAAGAGGATTCAAGGTTTGGCAAGGAGGCTGTCAAGGCAGCATGCAGGCAGCCCCTTTGAGGGTGTTGGCATGTCGCGCCCTTGTCACTTAAAAGGAAAAAATTTTTCCTTGCGACGCATGTTATTCATGAACTATTCTTCCTAAAATGAAATTCCAGAACCAAGATTTGGAGGTGTCCCCACGACGCACAACCATGTCCCAGATTTGGTTACGTCGTTTTAAATTCAAATTAGACATGGTTAAAAAGTCCAATAATTTAGTGATATGACATTATTTGTTTATTCCAACTACATAATAAACAAGTCTTAACAATTTATGTATAATAAGGTTGTCAAAAACTTGATTTATAATTGAATTATTTTTGCAAAGGATTAGTATGAATTACACGTGCAACAAAGAACTAGCAAAAAAAATATATAAGTATTGATCAACTTCCATACCATATAATTTGATTCTAAAATTAAAAAATTGTGATATTTTGGAAATGAGAGTAATAACAAAAATATGAAATTCCAAGGATGAAGATCAATTTTCTCTAAACGCAGCTCTTTTTCCCCATTTTTGCGCCTCCATTCACCACCACAACTCTCACTGCTACCACTCATAAAGTTACCGTCATCATAATGAAAACAAACCCTTCCTTTTATTAATCAAATGTTATTAATATGGGCGGTGAGACATCATCCATCGACTTGTCTGTTTAGTCCAACACTAAATGAATCAATAGATAACCAGGAGATCGGGGTAAGATCCCATGTCTAACTTGTAATTATGTCGTTTTAGAATTAAAAGGAAAGGAATCACAAAATCCAGCAGCTTACCTTATGATCTTGGGACAAATATGTCCATAAAGAAATTCTGAGGATGAGACTTATTAGAGATCTCATCCGACATAACAATGATGTAAAATCATTCACATTGAGTTCTCAACCACCCCTTAAATCGACAGTCACATAAAACCAATGAAGAAAGAACATTTGTATCATGATAATAGCATGTATATACCAGTTGCAAGTACAAGTAAAACCACCAATTTGATGTATTAAAACCTTTCTTAAATGTAGTAATCCTCTCATGAATCCCTCCAACATCTATAGATAAAGTTAGCTTGTAATCGACTGCAGAGGGAATATGACCATGCGAAGCAAGACACCTCAGAGCCGCTTAGAGCAGTCCCAGAGAAAGAGGTAGAAAATCAGAAATCATTTCACAAAGTTTAAGAAATTTATAAAGTAAAATACTATCCATGAAAATAGAGCCTATCTTTCCCTTCAGTATCTCGAAAGTGTTCGGAAACTGTCAGTTTATTGAGCCCAACACGAGCATGAGCACCAGGAGGTTCACTCATTTGATCATATACTAAAGCACATTTGATTTTACCATACATATGTATAAAATCAACCAATTGCAAGAAATATTTGCACTATATATTGAAAAGCAAATATTCTCTACAGGAACCTACTTTTCACCAAGCTTATTAATAACACCACTCTCAATCATTTCTTTGTACAAATCATTCGCCTCTCTAGTACGTTAACCAACACCAATATACACTGAGAAACCACCTGTGGACGAGAAGTGAATATGAAATTAGATTACCTTAAATAAAAATAATGCACGTAGATTCTTTTTTACTCCATAATAAGCATTGTTTCCAATATCTGCACCACTAAAAGCTCCAATCTTTCCACCTCTTTGATACAGAGCAAGAAGATCTACCACCTGTCAACAAAAGCAGCTAAATAATACTATCAGACAGAGTAGAAAACAACGTGATTTATGTATTCAAAATTATTTGTATATCAATTGAAGAACCAGCGATTTATCCTGGTCTTGAACCTTTTCTAAAACCTAGCCTTGGTCTCTTTCGTAGTAGTCACCTTTTTGTCACGTGCCCGAAGAACATCAACATTGAAAACATCCTTAAGATCCACATCGAGTGTGTAACGAGTAGGCATGATGTGGTTGTACTTCATGAGCTTGATGAAAGCCTTCACTTCGCCTGCTTCTTTGTTGAATCCTTACTGATCACATTCTTTGGGTAATTTGAAACACCTGCAACCAAACAATGGACATATGGACTGTCCCTTGTTTCTTCATCAAATGACCTTAAAGTCACAACTTTTAAGGCAACATATTTTCCTTGAAGATGATAACAGCTTCGCTTGGCTTCAAAAACATCACTATGCAAGCCACCACATATTTTCTCTCTCTCTCTAATTGGATGATATGGTAAATTTTGAACTTACGAACTCTACAAGTACTCTATTTCACATTCAAATTTTATAAGTTTTAATGATTCAAATGTTCTGATGATCCTTACAAATGCAGGGACCCGGTCCTCTACAGAGTGTTCTCGTCCAAGCAATGTCCTATACAATTAGAAAGCTTCCTTGTAAAATGTTGTTGAGATCATCAACGTACTACACCAATCAAAATGGACGATGTTGTTTGTCCAACGATTAATAATTCTTTATGGTTTATATAATCAACATGACAGTCGAAAAATCAATTTATTCATTCAAAAGGAGAGAAAATTCAAACTTCAACAAAAACAACAATAGATCTCACCGATTGAAGAACTTGCTTCATGAACCTGTTGTTATTTTGATTGGTTATATTTGTGGTTAACTTGTTCGATTAGTTTCACTCTGTTAGAATTGCTTCAAAACTTTGTGTGAGTCATTGTAGGAACATAGTTAAGGATAACTTGGTGTCTAACGGTCAAAAATCTATATTAATTAGTGAGGATTAGTGTAGTGGGCAATGAATGCATTGCTTAGGCTCATAAACTAATAGGTTGTATTGCCTAGGTTGAGATTACGAAGTTAATCTTAGTGAGTGGTTGTAACTGTGTTTCGCTTTTTCTTGAGAAGATTTGTGAAAACAATTTTCTAAATCCTGTGAGACAGGTCCTGATTTTACTTCCTTGAGAAAGAAGGTTTCTGAAAGTTCAAGAGGAGGAGGGGGGTGAATTGCTATTTTTTATTTTTTTTAAGAGTAGTTGACTTAAATAGATCTTTAGTCGACTAACGACAGATAAAAATTAAACAAGAAACTGAAAAGTAAACTTGAAATAAGAAGTTTTTACACTGGTTTGGATCCAATGTGGATCTTACGTACAGTCCCCTTGGGTTGCAACGGTGTTCTATTCAAGTTGTTGAATTTTTGGTGTGAATACAAGGATGAGTGTACACTTTTTACACTCAGTGTTTGTTTCACTCACTTTTTGTTTTGATACAAAGCCTTATCAACAATATTTTCTCTCTCCTATCTTTTTAGTATAACTAGGTAATACATTGCTTGATAAAAGTAGAGAAGGAATATGAAATGATTAAACACTTCCTTTTGTCAATTGAGCCTTTATTTTAGAGTGTTTGAAGTCTTGAATCTTTTCTGCGACGAGATAGAAACCCAAGAGGTTTGATCCTTAGAGAAGAAGGCAAGTGATCCTAATTTTCCAAGAATAAATATCAAGACTGATATCCAGTCTTGATTCTTGTTCAACTTCCTTAGACTGCATATTGATTATAGCCGTTCCGAATTCTTGTTCAGCTTCCTTGATTGCCTACAGATTATAGCCATTGCAGTTTTGTTAATTTACTGTAGATTGTAGCTGTTGTGTTCTTCAATTTGATTTTGTATCTTCGGCTTCTTTGATTAAGTGTAGACTTGGCATCTTCAGCTTTCCTGGAATGTTGGTTGGAATAAAGTTGTTGTATTCTTCATTGTTGGATGTCAATATATCCACCTTCCTTGAATAGTACATTTTTTGACATGTATCCTTGATTGATCATTGTTGGTTGTTGAGATATCCACCTTCCTTGAGTAGTCTCTTTTGTGATCTATACATTTTGAGCATCTCTACATGGATCCCTGATTGATCATCCATCAATCAAAATCCTTGATTGGTAATCTTCACTTGATTTATGGGTATCTATGATTGATTCTTTTTAATTTTTATGATACATTTGCCCTGAAAGGAAATAGGATTTTTATCATTAAAACTTTACTCTAACAATCTCCTCAATTTTTATGACGACATCCTATAGTAGAGGTATTTCCCTGTTGTATTCAACTTGTATGGCTGAGGGTTGATTTTCTCCCCCTAAATGTATTAGAATGTGGTTGACTAGTGGAGTTGAGTTCTCAACATACTCCTCCTGAAGATATGCAAGAGCTTTTCTTTGCTGTGCAGATAAATATTCATACAACCAGCGATCTCAATAAGACAACTGACAGAATCACAGATATCACATCGATAACTAATTCTCCCCCTTTCGCATAAAAAAGGAAAAAATAAGGAGTTTCAACAACAATACTAAACAAAAGAGAGTCTTAAGAAGAGACACATGCTCAAAACTAAAGAAGTTCAAACACAAAACCATACAGAATACGGGTAGGGAAAGGAGCAGACAATTAAAGCACGCAATAAGTTTAACAAACTAAACGATACTCAATGATATTTAAGGATTTTCGTAGAGAACTAAAGCTTTCCTCTAAAAGAGGTTTTTGTGAAAATATCAGCTAGTGAAAATCAGTGCTAATAAAAGAAATTTAAAAATCTCCGTTTAAAACATGATCTCGAATAAAATGATTCTTTATGTCAATATGCTTAGCTCGAGAATGATGCTTCAAATTTTTTGACAAACAAATGGCGCTAGAATCATCACGCATAATTTTGACGAGTTTGAAGAATACATCAAAATCACTTAATTGATGAACCATCCACAAAATTTGAGCACAACATTGACCAATCGCAATATATTCATCCTCTACAGTTGAGAGAGAAACAGAGCCTTGCTTTTTGCTATTCTAGGAAATTAATGATTTCCCTAAAATTTGACATGTACCACTTGTACTTTTCCTGTCATCCTTATCACTTGCATAGTTAGCGTCAGAAAATCCTTCAATAAAGAAAATTTTCTCTTTTAGATACCATAAATCAACGAAAGTTGTTCCAACTAAGTAACAAAATAATACGCTTTACCACAGTTACATGAGATTCCTTAGGGTGCAGATTGGAACAAAGCACACTTGCACACACTAAATATGATGTCTGGTCGACTGGGAGTTAGATAAAGTAAAGATCCAATCATACCTCTATACTTAGTTTCGTCGACTATCTTACGTTCTTCATATTTGTTAAGAGAACATGTGGAACTCATTGGGGTGCCTAATGACTTTAAGTTTTCCATGCCAAATTTTTGTATGAGCTCTTTGCAGTACTTGGTTTTGGAAGGGAACGTACCTTTCTCAAATTAATATATTTGTAGACTGAGAAAAAAGGTTAATTCGCCCTTCATGCTCATTTCAAATTCACTTTGCATAAGGATGAAAAATTATTCACAAAAAGAAATATTAGTGCTTCCAACAATAATATTGTCACGCCCTAAAGTCGAGGGGCGCAACTGGCTCCTAATGCCAAGGAATTAGGCTCCACCTGAACCTGCTGAACCATTTGCCACTAGATCATGGAAGCCACATGCAATCAAGAAACCAAACAAGTATATATAGGCTTAAAATTAAGTCCTAGGCTGGCAAGGCCCGTGTTAACAAATCTATAAAAGAAATAGCTACTCCCCAAATTTGATATAAATAAATAGTCAATTAGCACAAAAAAATTGATTGGGCCATCAAGTCCACCACGATATCAATACCAAAACATAAAACATGTGTATATCGAGACAATACACCAAACAACTCACAAGTATCAGAAAACCAACAAACTAGGCCGACATGGCAATAACGTAGCTATGCACCCCACAGACTAGTCTGCAAATCTCTAAGAGTAGAAAAGATTAGCGGGACAGGGCCCCAACCTACCCATAAATATATATACAATAAAATCGACAGCTCCGGAGAAAAGGGGCTAGCCAATCAGATAAATGTCAATCCTGCTACTGAGGAGATCTATTGGGTCGTCTGCCGGGACCTGCATGCATGAATGCAGTGCCCCAGGCAATGGGGCGTCAGTACAAAATAATATACAGAGTATGGAAGGCTATAAACTAAATGAACAAGTATCATAATATACAAAAATCAATCACATAAGGAAATTATAATTTAGGTAAGCATGCCAATCTACTACTGAATCTAAAAATAGTATCAAACAACAACCTAACCAAGCCCCCATAATCTCGGTATGTATCAATAACATACCACCTACCTAGGCCCCCATAAGCCCAGAAGGTGCCAATCAATCTACATGCCTCTACCAATAGCCCCTTGTCTTTGTAAGAAGTCACATATCCCTTTTTGGCCACAATATAGCCCCGTAGGCAGAGCATAGCCCTCTTAGGCAATATCATAGCTCTGTGGTCTACACATATCCCTCCTTTGAATTAACATAACCCTATAGGAAACACATAGCCCCCTTTGGTGTCAAATAACCTCGTAGGAAACGCATAAAAAATTTTGGCATCAATATAGCCCTGTGAGAAACACATAGCCCTCATCTGCAAAAGTATAGTCCTATTAGACAACATCATATCCCGCATAGGCAGTTTATAGCTCAACAAGTAACAACAATTGCCCCATGGGCGACAACAAATAATTGAATAGGCTAAAGGCGAGCAATTTAGCTTTGAACAATATATATATATATGAATAATCTCCAAGTCGTTCCTAACTTAGGGTCGCTCTTAACAAATTGTGGGTCCCTAAGATGATAGTTTATAACCACTCAATGGATAGCAACCTATCACAATTACATCTACAAGATCACCACCATTAACTACCCTAGTATATCGCTCCCAAGCTCTAAGTAAACATGCCAAACAAAGGGAATAGACTTAACATAACTTTTCATTTATAATTTAAGCAAAAAAATACATATGTCCCCACCAGAACAACATTGAAGAAAAAGGTAAAATATAAGCTCATAATTAAGGATAAAAAAATTACTACGACGATTTGACAATCGATATAGATTCCTATCGTAAATTACAATCCAAGACCAAAGGTATTCGTAAACTGATAATAGGTGATTCCTACCTTTCTTTAAACAACCAGAACACTTAATACAATCACTCCATTGAAAATAACCCTGCTGCCACAACCTCTACAGAGCTACACCGCGCAATTCACTGTGAAAATTGTACCAAAATAATGAGCTTGCGACATAGTGCAATTTTTTATAAGGAGCCAAGAAGATATCATTAACACACAAGAATGATTTGAGGATTAATTCTCTGATTTTTGTGGGTTTCTTACGAGTTGGAATGAAGACAAACGAATAAGATGCTATCTTATAAGCTTCCACCGACCTAGGGGATCCACATCAAGTGCCTGCTTGCGTAGTCTCGCGAAAAAATATGAATGTCTCTCTATTATGAAATCGTATGAACAAATTGTTTGATGCGTTGCAAACTAGACTCTTAGACATTCTATTTGTTGGGTCGTGGGCTCTCCATGGTGTTGAGAAGTGCTTTAGTCAGATGACTCTTGATGGTAGTCTACATAGTCTGAGGAGTAACGAGGTGCCCCCCACAACTCATTAGAGATTGGAAGAAAATGTCTTGGTACTAGCTTGAGGAAGAGAGAATCCATAGGTCAAACTATTTGCAACAACTTCTTCGAAATAGGGGTCTATACATTTGACCAAAATTTCATACGAATGTTTAAAAAGAAACTTAAGATAACTTTCGCCAACTTTTACTTTGCGACTTACCTTACTTTAAACCTTGATATACAACCCTTGGACACTTAAAAAATAGCGTAACACATCATTCTTAATTTATTACTCACCCTCTTTGTCTTTCCATGAAGGTGGAGTTAATTTAGACATTTTGAAAAGTCGGGGTGTTACATCCTTCCCCTTTTAGAAACAATAATTTTCGAATGAAAAAATCTGAGTCACAAGGTTAAGTCCTTAGGAGTTCCAAAAATTTAGGTAGAATATCCTTCCTAAATGTGACTATCCATGATGAAATGTAGAAATTCTAACCTAAGCGTATCGCAGGATGACTAAGTAGCGATGCACTATAGCTCAGCAATAACAGTGCGAGCAAATATACAACAACAATAGCAATAATAATAAAAAACCATGTAAAAAATCATACTTGTATCTAACCTTACAACATTAATATAACCTTATATGCCACCACCCTTGGGTATGAAACAAGTGAGGATATTTGGACCTCATGCCATCCTCAACCTCCCAGGTCATTTCTTCTCTATTCTTTTTTCTCCACAATACTTTAACCGAAGCCACTTCTTTTGTCCTCAATTTACGGATCTGTCGATCTAATATGGCAATTGTAGTTTCCTCATAGTACAACTCCTCTATGATATGAACATACTCTACCTGACAACCCAAAAAGGGTCCCTAATGCACTTTTGTAGCATCGATACATAGAAAACTAGATGAATATATTTTTTTCCTGAAGGCAATTCTAACTCATAAGCCACTCGTCCTACCCTCCGAAGGATCTGGTATAGCCCAATGAATCTTGGACTAATCTTGCCTTTCTTACCAAATCTCATAACACCCTTCATAGGCGAGACTTTAAAAATACCCAGTCATCGACACAAAACTCTAAGTCCCTCTGTCACAATGACTTCTGTTGGCTTTGAGTAATTAGAAACCTCTACCATATGAGCTTAACGTGCCCCATTGTCTTCTATACGAAGTTGGGTGCAAACAACTTTAACTCACCTACCTCAAACAAACCAATAGGGGACCTACATTTTCGCCCATAGAAAGCCTCATAACGTGGATAACCCGATGATGGAATGATAACTATCATTGTATGCGAATTCAATAATAGGCAAGTGGTCATCCCAACTTACCTTGAAGTCTAGCGCACAAGCCTGTAACATATCATGTGTCAAAATTGTGCGCTCAGCTTAGCCATTTGTTTGAGGGTGAAAGGTTGTGCTAAGATTAACTTGTGTCCCAAGTCCTTTCTGGAAGGACTTCCAGAAGTTGGAGACAAATTGTGATCCTCTATAATAGATAATAGATATTGGACATCGTGTAGCCTAACAATCTCTCTAATATAGAGCCCTGCATAGTCTTCGATCGTAAAAGTAGCCCTAACTGGTAAGAAATCGGCTGATTTTGTTAGTCTATCAACAATTACCCATTTAGAATCAAACTTACAATGTTATAGAGTTAATCATGTAATAACATCCATATTAATTGCTTCCCACTTCCACAAAGGAATGTCTATCTTCTGAACTAGCCCAATGGTCTATTGGTTCTCAACCTTCACCTGACAGTGTGAAACAAACTCAGTAATGTCCTTCTTCATCTCGTGCCACCAATAGATATCCTTAATATCATGGTACATCTTCATCGAATTAGGGTGAATAGAATAACGAGAATGATGTGCCTATTTCATAATCCAATGTCGAAGCCCTTTAACATTCGAAACACAAAATCGACCACTATATCTAAGGACTCCATCTCCAGCTATATCAAATGCTAAAGAATGTTGATCCTGAGCCTTGGCTCTGAGCTGCTATAAGTTAGGATTCTCTTGTTTCCGTGATTTTACTTTTATAACTAGAGATTTTTGCCTCTAACAATATGAATCCCAAGCTAGCTAACTTATGAATCTCTGACGCTATCTCACACTTGTCAACACCTAAATAGGATAAACTACCCATAGATCTTCGACTGAGGGCATCGACTGCCATATTTGCCTTTCCTGAATGATATAACATATCAACGTCGTAGTCTTTTAGTATCTCAATCCATATTTAATTCCTTTTATCTAAAGATATAATGAAGAATTTTTATAATATGTGAAGATGTAAACATGAACTCCATACAAATAATATCTCCAGATCTTTAACGCATCCTTAACTGTAGGCAACTCTAAATCATGGGTCGGTTAATACTTCTCATGCTTTCTCAATTGTCTTGAATCATATGTTATAACCTTACCATGTTTCATTCGAACACATCCCAACCCGACACCAGAAGCATCACAATACACTGCATAACCTTCTTAACCCTTTGACGATGCTAGTATTGTGTTGATGTCAACCTGTCCTTCAACCCATGGAAACGATGCTCACAAGCCTCATTCCAATGGAATTTAGTTGCATTTTGAGTTAGATTTGTTAATGGTGCTGAATGTGAAGAAATCCCCTTTACAAAACTTCTGTAGTCCCTATCTAACTCTAAGAAGCTACAAACCTCAGTCGGAGTCATTGGTCTGGGCCAAGTCTTTAAGGCTTCAATATTTTGTGTATCAAGCGCAATGTCTGCATTTGATACTATATGACCTATGAAAGCTACAGAGTCCAACTAGAACTCACACTTAGAAAACTTCACATAAAGTTCTCGGTCTCGAAGAACCTGAAAGACGGCTCGCATATGATTTGCTGATCGGCCTTTGAATGTGAAAAAACCAAAATATCATCAATAAATACAATCACAAACAAATCTAGATACGACCTGAATATACTATTCATCGGGTCCAAGAACACTGCTGGTGAATTAGTTGGTCCAAAAGATATAACCAAGAAGTCAAAATGTCCATACTGGTTCTAAAGGCTGTCTTTGGAACATCTTTCTCCCAAACATCTATCTGGTGGTACCCGAATCTTAAATCAATCTTTGAGAAGCACTCGACACCTTTAAATTAATCAAACCAGTCATCAATCCTTGGAAAGGGATAGTTATTCTTTATAGTGGCCTTATTCAGCCGTCGATAATCGATACACATTCTTAGTGAGCCATCTTTCTTCTTTACGAATAACACTTGAACACTTATGGTAAAGCACTAGGCCTAATAAATACATTATCCAGAAGTCTTTTAGTTGATCCTTAAACTCATTTAGCTCAGCTGGAGCCATTCTATAAGAGGGATAGATATGGGTTGTGTACTTTGTAGCATATCGATAGAAAAATCAATTTCTTGTTCTGGAAATACATCTAGAAACTCATTGACTACCAGAATACACTAACGATACGGTGATTCTACATCTATATCATGAACGTGAACAAGATGATAAATACAACCCTTAGTAATCATCCTCCTTGCCTTAAGATAGGAAATAAACCCACCTTTCGGCGTTTCTGTATCACCTTTCCATTCTCAAACTGCCTTCCCTTGAAAGTGGAATCTAACAATCTTTGTATGACAATCAACATTAGCATAACAAGATGTTGTCCTGTCCATACCTATAATTGCATCAAAATTAACCATCCCTAACTCTACGAGAACTACAAAGATCTGATAGTCAATAATTTTTACCATGCAACCTCGATAGACTCTCGTGGGAACAATAGACTCACCAACTGGTGTAGATACAATAATGACTCTTCTACTATACATAACTTCCCCGCAATAAATGGAGAAACATAAGACAGAGTAGATTCAAGATCTATTAAAGCATAAACACAATAGAAGCCAACAATAAATGAACCTGTCACAACATCTGGTGATGACTCTGAGTCCTGTCGGATAGTTAATGAATATGTCTGATTCTGTCCACTACCAGAACTAGATTTTCCCTTTCTGCCTCCACCTCTACCTCTACGTGCAAAATTTTGGGGTCCACACCCTATAGAATGTGCTGATAAGGAGGAACCTACTATTGGCCTGGTCGACTACCCTATACCACCCTGACCTATGGTCGGGAAGTTTCTCCACCCATGCCCCTACTGTCCACAAGAACAACAACTTGTGTAATCCTGCCTGCACCTCCCAAAATGCATCCTACCGTAAGTAGCATAACATGGTGGTGCTTTCGTAGCCTTGCTTGAACCCCTTTACTGCTGAGATCCTAATGCTCATGAACCCTCACCGAGTCCTGACTGTCCTGAGATCAAAACTACTACCCTGTAACTGCTGTGGTGGAGGTCTAGGTGGTCTACTAAAATATCGAGGTCTGGCACCATCCTAAAAATCTCTCGGTGAACCAGCGGCCTAGACCTCTTCTGTCTCTCTTTCTCGAACCTCTAACTCATATATTTTAGTTGTCGACGATCCTTTATACCCTGTGCAAAGGACTGAATTTACGAGATACTGATTTTATCATTTAGTGTAGCGGTAGAACAAGCACTGATATAGTTTGAGTCAAGCCCTCCCACAAATCTGCGCACCCTATCATGCATCATATCAACAAATATTGGTGCATATTTAGACAATGAATCAAACTCATCCCGTACTCTCGGATACTCATGCTGCCCTATAAAAGGTTCAGAAACTGGTCCACCTGGCCATCCCTAATCTATTGAGGCAAATAGTAATCTATGAAATCTTCTATAAAGCTATCTCAAGTAGGTAGAGATACATATTCCCCCCTAAACCTCTCCCAACTCTCATACCACAATACTGCAACATCATGCAATGGAAATGCTGCTAACTCAACTGACTCACTCACTCACTGAGGCATGCATGACTCTAAAGATCCTACGAAGCTTATCAACAAAATGTTGAGGTCCTTTCTGGGATTTGTTCATGTAAACTGTGGAGGATTAAAGGAAAGAAATTCACGAACTCTCGACCATCCGATCCCTTTAGAAGGTATGGAAATATCTAGTGCAACCGTCTGGTGTTGTGCAGTTACTAACTATGCTAACATGCATACTGCACTCTTGAAATCCTGATCAGATTGAACAAGAGGAACTAAAGATGGTATTGTTGGTGAAGCCGAAAGTCGTTTAGCCTTTGGAGGATCCTTAAACGGTAGAGAAGCTATAGGGGACTGAGAATATGTCTCCTCGTAGGTCCCACAATGGCTACCTCCACATGTTGTACCTTGTCAGTACCCTTGCCTGTAACTGTATCGATCACCTGGCTAGTTGTGGTAAGTCTTGTGCGGCCATCTATATCGGCATACAAGTATCAATTATAATCCAGAAACCTCAACCTTTAAGACACCACTCTATAGCACGATGTGAGCAAAAGAAGAATAGTCATTTGAACATGCCCTGTAGCTTCTTGCTTATCGAATGTGGTGCACAACACATTTACAAACAAGTCTCTACTAGACATGGCTTGCAGACTCGTTAGGATATGATGTTGCTTTGGTACAACGTTTGTCGTGCCCCAACGTTAAGGGGAACAACTAGCTCCTAATGCCAAAAAATAAGGCCCAAGCTGAACTACTGAACTATTTGCTACTAGTGCATGGAAGCCACATGCAATCAAGAAAACAAACTAGTATATCTCGACCTAAATTAAGCCCTCGGCCATCAAGGCCCCATTTAATATATCTATAAAGGAAATAGATACTCCCAAGATTTCATATAAATAAAAAACTAACTAGCATAAAAAGTCTTGATTGGGCCGTCAAGGCCACCTTGATATCTATACCAAAACATAAAATATGTATATATCAAGACAATACGCACAGCTCACAAGCTTCAGCAAACCAACAAACTAGGCCAACATGGCCATAACGCAGCTATACACCCTACACACTAGTCTGCAAGCCCCTAAGAATAGAAAAGACTGACGTGACAAGGGCCCATCATACCTACAAAGATATATACAACAAAAGCTAACAAACCTCGCACCTCTTGCTCTAGATAAAAGGGGCTACCAAATCAGATAAATTCAATCCTGCTGCTGAGGAGGTCTACTGGATTGTCTATCGGGACCTGCAGGCATAAATGTGGCGCCCCCAGGCAATGGGGCATTAGTACAAAATAATGTGCCAAGTATGAAAGGTTATAGACTAAATGAGCAAGTATCATAATATACAAAAGCGATAACGTAAGGAAATCAAAATTTAGATAAACATGCTAACCCACTACTGAATGTAAAAATACTATCAAACAACAACCTAACCAAGCCCCTATAAGCTCGGTATATACAAACAATATACTACCTACCTAGGCCCCCATAAGCCCCGAAGGTGCCAATTAATCTACTTACCCCTACTAGTAGCCCCTTGTCTTTGCAATAAGTAACATAGCCCTTTTGGTAACGATAACCCAGTAGGCAGCACATAGTCATCTTAGGCAACATCATAGCTCTGTGGGCTGCACATAGACTTCCTTTGCATCAACATAACCCTATAGGCAACACACAACCCTCTTTGGCGTCAAAATAGCTCCATAGGCAACACATAATATTTTTTGGCATCAATATAGCCCCATTGGAAACACATAGCTCTCATTGGAAATAACATAGTCCTAATAGATAACATCATAGCCCCCATAGGCAGTTCATAGCTCAACAACTAACCACAATATCCCCATGGGCAACAACAAACAATCGAATAGGCTAAAGGCGAGCAATTTAGTTATAAACAATATATATGAATACTGTCCAAGTCGTTCCTAACTTAGGGTCGTTCTTAACAGATTGTGGGTACCTAAAATGAGATTTCATAACCACTCAATCAACCAACCACTTAAAATTGCATCTACAAGATCACCAACATTAACTACCCTAATCACTCCCAAGCTTTAAGTAAACATGCTGAACAAAGAGAATAGCCTTAACATACATTTTCTGTTATAATTTAAGCTGAAAATACCTATGTCCTCACCACTACAACACTAAATAAAAAGGTAAAATCAATCAGTAATTAAGGATTTAAAAAATTACTATGGCGATTCGACAATTGATACGGATTCCTATCGTAAATTACAATCTAAGACCCAAGGTATTCGTAAACTGATAAAAGGTGATTCCTACCTTTCTTTAAACAACCAGAATACTTGAATACAATCACCCCACTAAAAAATAACCCTACTACCACAACCTCAACACAGCTACACCGCTCAATTCACTGTGAAAATTATACCATAACGACGAGCTCATGAAGTAGTGCAATTTTTGATAAGGAGCCAAGAAGAGATCATGCACACACAAGGATGATTTAAGAAGTAATTCTATGATTTTCGTGGGTTTCTTACTAGTTGAAATGAAGAAAAATGAAGATGATTCTATTTTATAAGCTTCCACCGACTTAGGCGACCCACCTCACGTGCTTGCTTGCATAGTCTCACAAAAATGTGAATATCTCTCTATTTTGAAGTCGTATGAACAATCCGTTTGATTCATTTGAAACTAGACTCATAGATATTTGATTTGATGGCTCGTGGGACCCATAACTCATTATAGATTGGGAGAAGATGTCTGATACATTTGAACCAAGTTTCAGAGGAATATTTAAAAAAAGAACTTATGATAACTTTCACCAACTTTTACTGTGCGACTTACCTTACTTCAAACCTTGAGTTATAACCGTTTGATACATAAAAAAAAAGACATACCACATCATTCTTAATTTATTACTCACCCTCTTTGTCTTTCCATGAAGATACGAGTTAATTTAGACATTTCAAAAAGTCAGGGTGTACATCTCATCAACATAAATTTGAATAATGAGATTATTAGAATAAAATATTTTAACAAAAAGAGTAGTATCAACTCTACCAGAGGTAAATTCATGATATAAAAAGTTCTTGAGACGATTATATCAAGCACGAGGTGCTTGTTTGAGACCGTACAGAGCTTTTGAATGTTCGAAAACATGATAAGGAAAATTTGGATTTTCAAAACCAGGAGGTTGTTTTACAAAAAACTTTTTCTTCAATAAACCCGTTTAAGAAAGTGCTTTTCACTTCCATTTAAAGTAGCTTAAAACCTTTATGAGAAGCAAAGTCTAGAAGTAAGCTGATAGATTCTAACCGTGCGATTGGAGCAAAAGTTTCATCACAGTCGACTCCTTCATGTTGAGAGTAACCTTGAGACACCAAGCTGGCTTTATTTAGGATTACTTCTTCTGATTCATTTAGCTTATTCGTGTACACCCATTTGGTTCTAATGATAGATTTGTCATCAGGTTTATGACTAAGGCTCATAACGGATTTTTGTCAAATTGTTCAAGTTCTTATTTCATGGCCTTGATCCAATGTTCATCTAAGAGAGTCTCTTTTAGCGTCTTTGGTTCTAACTGAGAGATGAGTATGAGTGTAATTTGTATCTCATTTCCTCTTGAAGCACAAGTTTTCATACCTTCACTAGGATTTCAAATAATAAATTCGCTTGGGTAATCTGATTCACTTCTCCATTCATTTGGGACGGTTTTGGCTATGGAAGGTTCTTCTGTAGTCGAGTGTTCAGTACTACTAGGCTCCCTTTGGGTTGAAGTAGAGACTTGACTTTCTTCAACATCAGTTTATATTCTTGTCTCAACAAATTTGGTAGAATCATCAAAAACAACATGAATTGATTCTTCAATATGTAAAGTACGCTTATTAAAGAATCAATAATATCTAGTAGAGTTTGAGTAACCAAGAAATATACCTTTATCGCTTCGTGCATCAAAATTATCGATATTGTCCTTTCCATTGTTGTGAACAAACCAGTTGCACCCAAATGGATGGAAGTAACTGATGTTTGGTCATTTATAATTCCATAGTTCATAAGGTGTCCTTTTTAGGATGGGTCTGATAAGGCATCGATTTAGGATATGACACACTATATTCACAGCTTCTGCCCAAAATATGTGTGGAATAGAGTGCTCAACTATCATTGTTCGTGTCATATCATGCAGTGTCCTATTCTTTCTTTGCACAACTCCATTTTTTTGAGGTTATTGAGGTGAGGAAAAGTTGTGAGTGTAGCCTTTCTCATTACAGAACTTTTCGAACAAGTTATTTTTGAATTCTCCTCCATGATCTCTTCTTACGAATGTAATATAGTAACATTTATCTCTTTGAAATTTCTCACAAAAAACTTAATTTTTTTAAAGTATCATCCTAGTGAGATAAAAACATAACCCAAGTAAAACGAGAGCAATCGTCAACTATTACAAAAGCGTACCTTTTTCCGCTATAATGGTTGTTCTGGTAGGTGCAAATAAATCCATGTGTAGAGGTTGTAGAGGTTTGTTTGTGGAGACAATATCCTTACCACAATAAGAGTTCCTAGTTTGTTTTAGCATTTGACATGCATCGCATATGTGATCTTTGGAGTAGTTCGGCTTCAATAATCCATTGACCAGTTCATTTTTTAGCTAGTTTCTCAATTAGTCGCATGCTCGTCTGAGCAAGCTTCTTGTGCCAGTTCCAGGGATCATTGGTCGTTGAGGCTAGGAAAATATGTTCTCCATTGTTTTTCACATAATAAAAAATATATACATTCTTTTATCTACTTACTTGTAGTAGATATTTTCCAAAAGAATCTTTTATTAAGCAACGATTCTTTTGAAAATGGACTTCTAGATTTGATTCACATAACTGATTTATACTCAACTGATAGTATTTGAATCCTGTCAATAAATAAACATTTGAAATATCACATGAGTCATTGAAAGAGATTGTACCAATACCAATCATTGATCCTTTTGAATTATTACAAAAACGAATGTTTCTTCCATTGTATTCAGCGATGATTTGAATATATTTTGATCTCCTCTCATGCGATTTGAACATCCGCTTTCCAGGTACCATTTTCCTTTTAATTTCTTGCGGTGTTCCTGCAAAACAAAATTGTTATCTCCTTTTAGGTACCCAAACCTTTTTGGGTCCTTCAAGGTTAGAGTTATTTGGAGTTCTTTTGGGTCTCCAAACCCATTTTCATGAGTTGTGATTTCTAAAACTGCAGTTGTAAGACACATGTCCAGAATTCCCACAATAATGGCAAGATTTAAGGATATTTAGTTCACAAATGGAATCATTACTGTTAGTTTTTGAATCAGTTGACTTAAACGACTAGTTGCAATTAGAGTAATTTGTATTTGAAAAGTTTTGGCTGCAAAAGTCCTTTTTAGAGGAATTTTTTTGACGAAATTCATTTTAATGATTTTTCAAAAGCAATTTTTAATTCATGAATTTCTTCATAAAGGAGATCTTTTTCAACCTTGCTTACTTCTAATTTTATTTCCAAATTCCTTTTCTTATTTTGAGGGTTTCTCAAAATACAAAAAAATCTATTTAGATTTGTCACAGCACGATCTAGTAGGTTTTTCAAAACATTATGGTTATTACATAACTTAGTGCTTGATTCTTCAATAGCCATGAAACATATGGTTTTGATTTGTTCATGTTCATTTCCAGAGTAGTCTACCTCACCCCAGTTACTTCGTGCTTTGTTCTTTTGATTTCCTCTTTAGTAATATTTCTTTTTTTCTAGGTATTCACTAGCTATGTGACCATATTTTCCATATTCTTAGCATTTTTCATCATTTTTTGATTGACCAGTTAAGTACTTACCTCTTCCAAGATATCTTCTATTCCTGTAATTTCTGAAGGATTCCATTATTAATCTATTAATTAAAGCAATTTCATCTACTTCTAACTCTTCTCCTTTGTCTTCCAGATTTGCTTTGAATACCACAGTTTCTTTTTGAATTCTTCTTGGCCCTTTTTGTTTTTATGAGTTTTCTCAAAAGCTATTAGATCTCCTCTTACCTCAGATAGGTTAGAGTATACAAGTTCATGCTTTTGAGTGCAATGACTTTGGTGTGCCATTGAGGTGGAAAGCTTTGAAGGACTCTTGAAGCTTTGAGTTCACTAATGATCTTACACAGTCGTCCAAACATGTTTTCCGTAGTTTCTCCCTCCTTCATTTGAAGAAATTCATATTCATATACTAGCAGACTGATGATAGTTTCTTTAACTTTATCAGTTTCTTCGTAGGTAACCTCCAGTTTATCTCACATCTCATTTGCAGTATCTCAACATGATATTTTTTCATATTCTTCACCACTGATATTATTATAGAGAAGATTTTTTTCTTTGGAGTTTATTTGATTAATCTTTATTTGTTCATTAGTATAGTTCGCCAAACATGGAATAGTAGAGGATTGACTTTTGTCTGAACTCTTCAAGATAGGAATTAGAATATCACAAAATTTGATAAGTCTCCAAACCTTCACATCATATGACTTTATAAACATTTCCAATCTTACTTTCCAATGAGAGACATTTTTCCCAAGTAAAAAGGTCTTGTTTGAGAAGTTCCTTCTTGAAATAGTGCTCCTATAATTTGTTGAGCCGTGATATTCTTCTCGCCTGTTGTTAGACATAATTTTTGTGAGAAGAGTCTCTGAAACCAATTAAAAGTGCAAGAGGGGGGGGGGGTAAATTGCTATTTTTTAATTTCCCTTAAGAGTAGTTGACTTAAAGATCTCTTTAGTCGACTATTGATAGCAAATAAGAGTTAAACAAGAAACTAGAAAGTAAACTTGACACAAGATGTTTTTATACTGGTTGGGATAATGTGGATCTTACATCAAGTCCCCTTGGGTTGCAAAGGTGTTCTCTTCAAGTTGTTGAACTTTTGATATGAATACAGGGATGAGCAAACTGTTTACAATCAGTGTTTGTTTCACTCTCTTTTTGTTTTGATAGAAACCCTTACCAACGATATTTTTTTCTCCTTTTTTTTACACAGTAGAATTAGGTAATACAATTCTTAATAAAAGTAGAGGACTTTAAGATTACTCAGACTTGTTATACACTACATTCAATTAATCGAGCCTTTATTTATAATGTTTGAAGTCTTGAATCTTTTCTGTGAAGAGATAGCAACCCAAGATATTTGATCCTTGGAATAGAAGGCAAGTGATCCTAATTTTCCAAGAATAATTCTCAAGAATAATATCCAATCTTGATTCTTGTTCAACTTCCTTGATTGCATGTTGATTATAATGGTTGTAGATGCTTGTTGAGATTCTTTGATTGCGCGTTTAAAACACTGCAAAAGTCCATCACTTAATCAAGAGTATCACATGATGAATTAAACCTTAAAACAATGTTTTTAAGACTAATGTTATGTATTAAAACTAGTTAGGAAGTGTTAGAATCAAGACGTCCGGAAACTAGTGCACTTGAACTAGTAAATGCCCTAAGGTTTCGTGAAGGTTTGGGAGTGTTGTATAAAACTTGTAAAATACTTTAAAAAGGTAAAATCATGTATATAGGGTGAAAACGTCTAGGTCCAACCCCCAAGGATCGCCCTAATGGACCCTACCTTTTGGTCAAGCAAGCTACCAAGGCAGAAGCCAAATGTCCTTAGATGAAATAGGTCCGCATCCCAGACTTGGTCCACAAAGATCTAAAATCTTGGTCTGCGACGTGGACACGTAGTGGACTCTTCTGCTTTGGAAATTAATTTAGAAAAACTTGCGGGAGCATCTCCGCGACGCGGACTTGTTTCTCAACGAAAATTTGAAAGTTGGATTTCCAGTTTGACTTCATTAAATGGTCAACTTAAGTGAGAGGTCTTTTGGGTATTTCAAGGGAGGGATACATATTCATTTTCAATCAATTTTCCTTGACATTCGCTCACTTAAATCAAATCCCCAAATCAAAACCCAAAAGCTCTCACCTCTCTCTACTTTCTCTCTCTATTCATCCTCCATTGAAGGAAGCAAGAAACTTGAGGAAGAAGACCAATTTATCTAGGATTTCACTCGAATTTTGTGGATTAATTCTCAATAAGGTATGTTCTTCACTCTTGGGTTTCCTTTCCCCAAGAGGTCCTCTCAAAGTTGATTTCTAAATCACCAATTCCAAGGGTTTTCTTCTACAAATGGATTTTCTTCTAAACTTCAAATTGATGATTGATTATGACTAATTGTGATTATCCGTGGCTAATTAAGTGTAGATAAGTAATTGATGTTAATTAGGAGAATTTCGTGTACATCAATGTCCCTTTCCCCAATTTCCCTAAATCTTGGGTCTTGTGTATGAATTGATGGGAATGAATGTGTTGATTATTAGACTTGTTTTGTCTATTCTAATTCATTCATGTACTTCCTAGGGTAACTTATTGTTCGGATTGGATCAATTTCTTGAAGAATTCATGATGAACCCTTTTCCCCTAACCCTAGGTTATGAATTTGATGTTGAATAAGTTATTGATGATAAAATTGACTTAGTTCTTGTATAGATTACTATTGAATAATGTTATTAAGTCTATTGATGGGTGTATGGGTGGTTGATGGTAAGATCATTGAAGGAGGCTTATGAAGGCGAATAGGTAAGACCTTATGATCTTGAATCCTTAATTCAATTGTGGTGGCTTGTACTTGATGATGATGGTTAATTGAAGTATTACATGTGATTAGATTACCTAGGTGATGGAATGATGAATGTAACTGAAATGTCTTCACTACATGAATTGTGAGATTATGATTAAGGTATTATGATATAAGGTTGATTGTGAATCACTTATGTTCTTTATTATGATATTATGATGATGGTATTAATCTCACGAATGAAAGAATGCAATGAAAGGACATTCTCATGCAATTCCTAATGAGCTAATGATTATGCTATGCAAGGAATTAGTCTCCTATTTATGACCTACATTAAGCTATGATTGAATAATAAAGGCTTAAAATCATTTCAAAATGGGACTTTAGCTTGGCACCGAGTGAACTAGTGATGAGAGGTGTCCCTTCCCAATGTGGGAAGGTAGGTTCAAAATGGTTCTCGTGAGATAGAGATTACAATGCCATGGTTCATAAAGAGTTTCCCAAACATGTCTCCTAGTTCTTGAACTATGTTTCCCCCATAGGAATACTAGCTAGTGGATCCACCTAGAATGCTATGTTCATATTTTGGTTCTACCTTGGCAAGTAGACCACCTTCTTTCGGTGTAGGGTTTCATAACACCGGATTCCACATTTATCTCAAGTGGTCTATGTCAGTTAAGGAAATTGCTCCGGAAAGTAAAATGAAATAATAAATATGAGCAATAACTAGGGTGACATAAGGGGTTTGACTTAGTGTAGGTACATGTATGGGACTCTACCTATGCATTGCACTAGTTGGCCTTAAGGAAAATCCTAGGATAATTTTCATATGTTCTTATGACTTTAATGATATGAATATGTTGACATTACATGTTGATGATCCTATATGATGTTAGTTTCACTTATGAACATGTTATTGGTCTATATTGTTATATATGATGATGACTCTCATAATGCTATGTTAAATGAAGTTAGGCATTATTCATGATTTGTTTCCTTGTTTGCTTCACTATGTGGGGTAATGAGACTTCATATAGACATTGAACTTGTAGGCTTAGGAAGGGGTTGTGAATAAGTGTGTTGTATGATGTGATGAGATGAACTCTTGTACATGCTTTGTTATGATGTTGGAGTTACTTTGGTTGTATGATCTTGATATGCTACTACTTATGTTGATTGACCTTATGTTGATAGTATCCATGTTTCCTTGACTTAGATTGATGATGTTGGTCTTGTGTCGCATATGGACTTGTCTTAATGAATATGTAATTATTGGCTTGCATGTGTTCTCATTTGTGCATTAAAGCTTTCAAAAGTTACTTATCATGACTTTGAACAAAATGTCCTTTTTAAGCATGATTTCAAATGGTTTTATGTGCATAAATCCATATTTAATACAAGTGGTATACTAACCCATATTATTATGTTTCTATAAATATGTAGGTTCCGGGCATTGAGTTTCTAGGAGGCCTATTGAAGAAGACTTGGACTCTTTTCTCCAAGTATTGGTAGGTCCTCATGTTCGAGGATGTTACCTTCTCTATGTTCTAGCATTTAAAGTTGTATTGTCATAAAGACATTGTTCATTCCATTATCATTTGAATATTGATGTAAGCGTATAATGACATATTGACTTTGTATTGGCTATGTCCAACATTTGTTCTCATTTTAGATGGTTCAATATGCGATGAAGTATTAGATTAATTCCTATGTATCGATTATGTTGTCTAAATGAGAAGCCTATGTATGCTTCATACGCGAGGAGTCTAAGTAAACTCCCTATGAGTATGTGAGAGATCTATGTAAATCTCACTATATAGATATGTATCAAAGTTTTAATTTTCTGCATTTTTAACCTATGAAATGTAATTATGAATGCTAAGAGGCTAGTCTTAGTCTTCTCCAAAGACGACAACGCCGATTACCGCTGGGGGGTGATCCCCGGTCGTGAGAGTGTAGATTATATGTGTTGCAGTTTCTTTGATTTTGCTGTAGATTGTAGTTGTTGTGTTCTTCAATTTGACATTGAATCTTTATCTTCCGTAATTAAGTGTAGACTTGGCATCTTAAGCTTTCCTTGAATGCTGGTTGGAATATAGCTGTTGAATTCTTCATTGCTTGTTGTTGAGATATTCGCCTTCCTTGGATAGTGCCTTTTGTGATATGTATATTCTGAGGATGTCTACATGGATCTATGGATTGATCATTGTTGGTTGTTGAGATATCCACCTTCCTTGAGTAGTGCCTTTTGTGATTTGTACATTATGAGGATCTCTACATGGATCCTTGATTGATTATTTATCAATCAAAATCCTTGATTGGCAATCTTCACTTGATTTATAGGGATCCATGATTGATTCTTTTTCTTTTCATTTGCCCTGCAGGGAAATAGGTTGTTTATTATTAAATTTTACTTTAACAGTTTCAGTCCAAAAGAAACCCACTTTATTTTGCTAACATATAGTTGTTCAAAGACATTGTCCTTTTACAACAATTTTATTCTTTGAATGACTTTTTAACTCTTCAAAAAATCACTATACCTATAAGTTACAGTAACGTTTTTATACAAACAGCTGTAATCTACATGTCTTTCTCTTCAATTACTATCATCATTATACTCTTTTAAGAAAAATAATTTTCACAATGATTACAATTATAAATATGAAAGCAAATGAAAAGACAATTATTCATTAATAATAATCTTGAAAAGAAACTAACATATATGGAACAATCAATATATTTTTTATTCCTCAGATGTGTATTTTCTCATACACGTTGTCTTCTAATGAAAATGTTGTCATTTGAATTTGTTGTAGAGAGCATAAGGCTCTTATATATGTTTTTTCAAGAATTTCTCTACATTTAGTTTCTTCATTTTTTGCTATCATTCAAATTATATTCTTTAATTGATGTTTAAGTGTTTGATCTCTTACATGAAAACATACTGCTAAAATTTTATTTTATGAATTTATAATGTGATTTCTTAATCTCAGGTATAAACAAGAGGTGATGGTCTTGTAGACCGTTTAATAGAACTTTTAGTAGATTGCGTCAATACAAATGAGGTATGCAGCATCTCTCTCCAACAACTTCTGCAATTTTTTGCATGAGTAATTTCCAAACAATTTGATTACCAATTGATTATTTTATTTTTAATTAGATCTTAATAAGTTAATGCATGTGTATCAACAAAGTAGTCGAGCAAAAGAAATCAAGAAAATCTCTTAAGAAGACAGATTCTAACAAATGAGGTAACTTATTTAATATGAAGGAGTACTTAAAAGTCAAATATGAACAACGTCAAAAGTTATCTTTCTAAATATGAAAGAGGAACAACAATCTTAAAGAGAAAAACATATAAGCACTAAAAGAGATTATTAGTTAGTGTGGTTAAAAATTTTCACTCCTGACTCCATCAATATTTCCATTTTATAACTCAAAACTATTATAGAAAAAAAATTGTCATAATAATAAAAAACAAATGTGCAACGCGCATTACCTGTAGCTAGTATATATGGGTATTTACTATTTCCTGTGATGGATGTATATATTAGTAATCTAATTATATCTAATAAATTATAGTACTAGCGTAGGGATATTTTAGTTGTTAAAAGTATCATACAATTAATTTTAAAAAATTACTGCTAAAAGCACTTATAACGACCGATATGAGCTAGTGAAGGGATAATTTAGTCCAAAAAGAGGTACATAGTTTTCCAATTCGGTCATATACTTTTCACAACGGAGCTTTTAGCGAGCGGCGACGACCATATTTTTTCGATCGTAATTCATGCATAGCAATTGAATTTAGGCTTTTAAAGACCCTCTCGCTTAAAGCTATTTTTCTTGTAGTCACCCAAGGCTAGACCTAAATCCCGAAACCTGACCCCTACCCTGACACAAACTCGCGACCTTACCCCGACCTGACACTCAAACCTACCCTTGAGACCCAACTCCAACCTAGACCTAAGAAATTACCCTGGCCCCAATGCTCGACCGATCCCGAGACCTAAGACTCAAATCTAATCTTGAGTTGAAACCCAAACCCAAGGCACCGAACTGACCCAAATACTCGACCTTAGGCTAAACCTAATTCCAAATCAAACCCCTGACACTCAACCCATGACCTGAACCAAACATGACCCAGACCCAACACTACCCTAACCTAACTCTATCTGGACTCACACCCTCACCTAAGACACAAAATCTATCTCGACTCAAGACTTGATGTTCCTAACGTCGACCTCGATACCAATCCCCAATTTGAGACCCGATGAACCTCAGACGGGCCACTCGACCCCGAGACCTAGCCTCTAACTTGAGACTCAAACACGACCCCAAGACCATTACTCGAGCCAACTAAAGACACGAACCAACACCTTGACCTGAGACCTAGCCTAAGATCCAACACCTGACAAGAGACCTGACTGCGCGCTGAGACCCCACTTGAGTCGCGACCTCAAGACACGACACCGAACCCGAAGCACCTCAGCAGTTTTGTTCTCTTAAGCCTCCCTCGGGGGTGGAGTGACTTAAGCCTCAACCTCAATACATGTCACTAAACCCGAAGTAGATATGGGGGTCCATCGGGGTAGCCCCAACCTCAAGACACTACAACAAACCAAAAGTCACTCCCCCCCTCTTAGGGAGGTCTTTCCGAGCTCTTTCTCGAGGGAGGCCCCCAGAGTCGGCTCCACACAAAGTCATGTACACCGATAGGCCAGCCCCACTAGCTAGGCCCGCTCCCTCTGGGAACCCTTATAGCAGGCCTTGACAGGACCACTTCCTATCAACCACTTAAAGAGTCCACGGTCCTCTCCCCGAGGGGATCAAGGCTCCAACCCCCTCCAAAACCAGGCCCCCATAGGCCAAACCCTCCAAGTCCCCCCCCCCC